>NC_084489.1:76392019-76736602 GCF_030035675.1 Rhineura floridana | reverse complement strand
TCGATTCTTCCTGATATGTATAGAGTCAGGATGAAGTCCAAGTCAGCCAGACTTGGCTTACCTGAAGGCACTTAAAAGATGCTCCCAACTTTTTGCCATTTATCTAAAGCTTTGCAACTAATATCAGAGTAACATAGGAATTGACAAGTCTGTTTTCTCATTTTTCCAAACTTAAAGTCAGTTTAGCACATTTGTGCATCAGTTTACAAAGTGTTTTTAAAAGTCCTCATGAAAATTTATCTGCATTTTAGTGCATGGTTCGAACATACAGATTTTTTGTATGCAATTTTGCCTAATATCTTCACAAGCATTTTTGTATGCCATCTTCACTAGTATATGCATTCTTATCCACACTTTGAAGGATTTTTTTTAATTTTTGAAGAATAGTTGCATTTTGGTTCACATATTTCTACCCTTCACCATTCCTAAAGTAACATTGGATGGAAGCTTTCATTTACAATGCCATGAATATGTCATATGTGAAATGAACACACACACACTTCTTCTCAAAATCCCATTCTGTGAATCTGGATAGCAAATATTCTCCAAATATTCTTTGGCTGGATGAATATTTGACATTCAACACTGACTGTCAGCATCCACTGATTTTTCAGAACAACATTTGCTAGTATCTGACATGTCACAATCAACATTTGACAGCACCAGGCAAGCTGGCATAGAGTATCCATGCTGATCTGGGCTCCGCTGGAGGAAGGGCAGGACATCAATTGAATGAATAAATAAAATCTGACTGCAGACTTGAAACGGCATTAGGACGTTTTTGCATCCACTGTTTTCATTTAGCCAGCCAGGAAACACCCCCTATGACAAGACTGGGGGGGAACTAAACAGTCAGATTTCAAATTCCAAAATTCAAACATCAAATTTCAAGGCTAAATTTCAAAATTAAAAAAGAAATGAAGTGCAGTTTATAAACTTGTTAAATGTTCAGTCTTTCCGAAATTCCGTTTCACATCTAAAGGATGCCCTGAAAGTCATATTCGCATAGATACTCAGACAAGTGACTCACTCCCTGAATCTTCTGATGGCAGAAGCTTTTTGAAGCCAGGGCTCTCGTGCCCTGGAAGGTTCTTACCTTACAGGAGCACCCATCTTCCCACATTGGTGTGGCTGCTTTCCTTACTCCTTCTTCTTGCTTCTAAAGTTCACACAATCCAGAAAAAACTAAGAATTACTTGAGTCCCACTGAAACAGACAGGACTTAGGTAGTCACGACTGCAAGAGCAATCCAACCCCCCTTTGCACCAGGTTGGGAGTTTGCGTGTGTTGGGCAGAGGCCTCTCTCCCTCCAGCCTTGCTAGCCTCTGTTGGCCTTCTGCTGCCTATAGAGTAATGCCAGTGTGACTCTGCTGGCATAGAGCTCCCCTTTCTAGTTGCCACATGTGCAGGGTGCAAGTACTGGCAGTGGAATCCCAGCTGGCAGCAGCCAGAAGAAACCCCTGCAATGTGGCTTTCTAGAGGGAGGAAGGGAGTGGGGCTGAATTCAATCCTGAGCCAGCCCTGCTGCCAACACATGATGCCCTGCCTACTCACCTTCCACCCCAGCCACTATGCACAGGTGGTGGCCATGCCACGTTGGGGTGGGTGGGTAGGATTGCCCCCTAAGTCTATTTCCATGGTTATCCATGGGAGCTTATTTGTGTCTGACTTTCACAGATTTATGACCGATACCTCTGGTTGAATCTCTCCTTGTTACCAGTGAAAATAATCCAGCCTGCTTGATGCTTGCAAAGGTTTAAGATGAATGGTAAAGCACTGTGGGTTGCAGCCACTAGGCCTTCGTGGCCTCAGGAAGATTTTGCAACATTGTCAGGTGGCAGCAAAAGAATTTGAGCATGCTGACATGCCAAGATTTACACAGGAGGGTAACCGCAGGTGCTTTTTTTTTTTTTTTCTCCTTGTAGTTCATCAGCGTCACGCAGCTGTTGGCTCAGTTCGCGAATGTGTTAGCTCTTGGAATAACAGCAACTTACGTAGGTTGGGTGCAGTGCCAGGAGATAAAGAGTTTTTACAGAGGAAAGTCTTAAAGTATTGTGGGCATAAATCTTGAGGTACTTAAGGAGACTTCCCACCTATCTATTTATTTAGATTTTAACACACCTGATCCTGCAGGTTCCAGGTGGGTAACAACAATGCAGTTCACAGAAATATAAATATTAAATACATGAAACATTAACAAACATGACACTTTCACAGGCAGGGGTGTGTTCATGTATGTGTGTGTAGGTTTATTGTGTTAAAAAGAACTGCGATCCTGGTGCTGATTACTTGCTTACAATCCAGTTTGCTGTATTTTGCTGTTGAAGACACCTTCCAAACATCATCAGAATGAGCTTTTAATAATTTACAATAATATTTTCAAAAGGAAAAATTGAGAAGTTAATGGGCCAAAAAGTTAATGGGCCAACACAAGCCCCCAAGTTGTGTTAAGACTACTTTTTTCCCAATAGTCAAACCCACAAAAGGAAGGAAATGCAAGCTAAGCCATTAAAAGTTCTTTGTGCAACAATCAATGTGCATTACAGACATCTTTGTGGTTTGTACAACAGCCATATTTGAGTAGAACTCCCAGGCCCATCCATTACAGATCACTGCATACAAGCTTGAACATTTCAGTTTGGTTTTATGTTTCTGTAGTCTTTTTTTTAGATACAATGATATTTAGGAGTAGTTCACATAGTGCTTTATTCCTGCAGACCTGTTGATTTTTTTTCCTACAGAGAAGTTTACTTTTTTTTAATCCTATACCTGTGCCAGCCTTGAATGCTCACATGCAGGAATGTCCAAAACAGAAGATCAGGTGTGGGGAAACTGCCTTCCAGATGTTGCTGAAATACAACTCCCATCAGCCCCAGCAAGCATGGCCAATGGTCAGGGATTATGGGAGTTGTAGTTCAGCAACTTCTGGAGGGCCACAGGTTCTCCACACCTGCAGTAGATCATAAATTCTTGCAACAATTTTCACAAATTCGACAGCTGGATAAAGTTCTGTTGCAGTTACAGAACATGCCTCTGTAATTTACCAGTTCATACATGATGTTTGACCATGCAAATATGTGCCTGAGGATAGACTTATGTGAAAAAAATAATTTTAGCCCCATTTAGATTTAGTGGAAAAACTTTGTTTCACAGCATGTGAATGAGCCTGTATGAGTCCCACTTTTCTATGCTGCCCCCTACCTTCTCCTCTTTTACATGTGTTTAGGAAGAGATTGGAAGTGTCTAATTTGGATTTATACAAACCACAGTTCCCCATAATGTCCCAACATAATTATCTAACTATGGTTTGTTAAAACTTTAGTTTAGGGCTGGGGAACCTGCAACCCTTCCAGACGTTGTTGAATTCCAGTTCCATCAGCCCCAGCCAGCACGGCCAATGGTGAGAGATGATGGGAGTTGTAATCCACAATGTCTATAGGACCACAGGACTCCCATTCCTGCTCTATTTTATGAACAAACCAGGTTTGAACCTGGTTTGTTTTCACTAACTAGAGTAGTTTCCCATAAAACCTGAATCCAGACCATTGACAGAAAAACTAACCCATTAGCTTGGTTCAGGGACCCAGACCAGGTACAAAATGTGACCCTCCAGGCCTCTCTATCTGGCCCTCAGGACTCTCATCAGTTCCTCCCTCCCCCCAGATCACATGCCTCACTGATCCTGCTTTGCACCTCTCCTTGAGTGTTTTTGGCTTCACGAGAAAATGTCTTTGAACTCTATTATTGCTTCTTGCTTGCCCGGATGGAGGAAAGGGAGGGATGTGTGAATGTCTGTAGAAACTAACCTCCTGTACAATGGTGGACCTGAAATTTGTTGCTTTGCCCACTTCTGCTTCTGGCCCTGCCCACCACTGGCATGTGGTCCCCTGAAGAGAATGTGACCTTCTGGCTGAAAAAGATTCTCCATTCCTGGCATAGTTTTTAGATGCATGTACATCACTTATTCATTAGAAAAGATAATAATGCTGGGAAAAACAGAAGGGAGTAGACAAAGAGGAAAGCCAAACAAGAGATGGATTGATCCCATAAAAGAAGCCACAGACCTGAACTTACAAGATCTGAACAGGGTGGTTCACGACAGATGCTCTTGGAGGTCACTGATTCATAGGGTCGCCATAAGTCATAGTCGACTTGGAGGCACATAATAACAACAACAAACATCACTTGATTTCTCTACACTTGATTAGTACTGTACAGCTGATAATTGGCTATACTGCAGTGTGCAGCTAAACTTTTGCAGGGTTTCTATGAATGCAGCAAATCCAATTCTTTGATTTGAAGCCATCCCAATAGCTCACACCACAGATTTCCAGGGGATGAAACAGTTCCAACCCCACCATTCAAACCCCACCATTGGTATGATAGAAGCAAGGCCAAATTCACCTTAAGAGAGGGACCACAGTAGAGCATATGCTTTGCCTACAGAGGGTCCTAGGTTAAATTCCTGGTATCTCCAGTTAACAGGTTATATGTGATGAGAGTGACCTCGGCAGAAAGGTCTCTGCTGGTCCCAACAGACATTACTGGAGCAGAAGACAAATAGTCTGACCTGGCATAAGGCAAATCCCTATGTTCCTTTTCTAAACTACACTACTGAACTCATGTTACTTTGATACTACAACTACCTGCATATGTGCTTGCTTCCCATCTGATCAGCCTATGTGTTTGCAAACAAACAGCATATTACATAAAAAGGCCATTGGATCACAGACTTCATGCAATGTAGACTGAACTCTGGGCATGCCAGTACCAAAGGGCTGTTGAACACTTGTATGAATGGTGAACAACAGCTGCAAGCCAAGATGGGTGTGTCCTACCTGTGTTATTGAAAGCTGTCTGCCTCTCAATGCCAATTGCTGGGAATCACAAGTGGTGAAAGCGCTCTCACACTCAGGTCCTGCTTGCAGGCTTCCCATAGGCACCTGGTTGGCCACTGTGAGAACAGGATGCTGGAAGAGATGGGCCATTGGCCTATCCAGCAGGTCTTTTCTGATGTTCTAATTAGCCAAGCTCTACACACACATCTGTCACTTTTTATTTAGACACTAAGATGCAGATATTATTGATTTATAAATATATTATACTGCTATTTCATTTTTAAAAAACATCAAAGTGGTTTACAACAAATAGAAAACCATACAGTAAAAACCATTAAAAATACAGTAAAAACAAAGGTAGACTATTATAACAAGACATCTTAATTGCCTGCATAAGCCTGGCGGAACAGAGAAGTTTTCAGCAAGCGTTTAAAGGTTAAAACAGAACGTGCCTGCTGAATCTCTGTTGGCAGAACATTCCAGAGAACCAGGCCAATGATTTTGCCCAGGTAGCCAGTTTAATTCCAGGGCCAGCTAATATTAAAAAAAAAAAAACAATACGATTGGGGGGTTACCCTTTCTAATATAGGATTGGTCGGCTGGTTCATTCATTTAGTAAAAAGAATTGAGAGCCTCTGAAATAGCCTTATGAGGATATGTCTCTCTCTTTTTTCTCAATTTGTTTCTGACACAAACTGAAAGCTGAGATCATCTATATGACAATTAAAGGATATAGACTGATTCCTGAATGCTCTTTAAAGATGAATTACTTATAGATTCCTAAAGGCCCTCATCCCCTTCTTCCCATAATCTCTCAATAAGTACCGCTGTCTATGTTGTTCGGTGTTTGACATAAACGATTTGGAGGCAGTATGCATTTCATCTCGGTTGATACAAGAAATTACAAGTGGACTAAGAGCTAGTGACAGAAGCTGACTTATCAAAGGTTTCTTAGGTACATAAACAAAAAATAAGTCACCATTCCGCTGCCCCTCCCAAAAACTAAATTCCTTATTTTACAAAAGGCCGTATAATCCTTTCATTTTCAAACAAATGCCACAGCACCGTTGTTATTCTAACTTAAGCTCACATAAACCATACAATGAGGAGCATGTTTAATGTGTTTTTTAATAGCCCTGTTTGAAGGACTTCTTACTGACATCACATTGCTAGGGGAATCCAGAGGGGGATTACTTGTGTCAACCCAATCCAGTGGTTGGTAATTGTAGCACAAAGGAGCGATCCGAGAGGCTGAGCTAACATAGCCATGGCAGAGCAAAGCCTATATTTTCCTACCCTGATAAAAGCTGAAAGAGAGGAGCGAGGACAGAGAAATTCAGCAAACCCAAGCCAGTAAATTAATTGTCACTAAAAGCATGTAATAGTTATCTAATCTATTAATTTTCAGTTGAATATTAACTAGGGTGCCTGCTACGACAGGTATTTGACCTGTGCAGATAGAATGGATGAGGACCAACCTTACAGGCAGCTTTCGAGTTAACAAAAATAATTAGTCGGTGGGAAAGGGTGACAGCATTCTTCAGCGGCTACCTTGCAGTCTGAGATTTTTATTTGTATTGACTTTCTGGGGCCAGACGTCTTGTGCTTGACACAGCCTGTTCCTCAGCAAGCGGGGGGGGGGGTCAAGCCAAAAGCAGAGCCTACTGCTATGTGGCCACTTAAATCCCTTGCAAATATCATAACCCTGTCTTCTCTATTCCTTATAGAACTAAGAACTAAGAAAGGTAGGGGATGGACTAACAAATACGCTATGGCCTGGTTTGCACATTACACTAACAGGTTTATTAGACTAAGGTTTATTAAACCATGACTTACTCATGTTATGTGTGAACTCAGCCCAGCAGCTTAACTATGGTTTATTAACTATGCTTAAAGGTCACTCATTAACCAAGGGTTGTAGCTGATTTATAAACCATAGTTTAGCATTATGTGTGAAGCCTTAACTATAGTTGAGGAGTTGTCATCACTCAAAAACTACAGAGCGGCAAAAAAGGAGGTGAGTTAGCCGCTGAGAAGACTCTTTTCAGTAACCAACACACTCTTTTTACATGCGAATCAGCTCCTAGGGATATCTGTTGTTGTGGAAGAAGACATTAACAAGGATCTCATTCTCAACCCAGCAGCAAAAAAAGGAGGGAGAGGGCATGTGGTTGTGACCATCATCAAGTGACCCTGCACTTCTGAATTTGCCATTACACTACTGGTTACATCTACTGCCAGTCCTACTAAGAGTTGACCCACTGAAATTAATGGACATGACTAGCTTAGTTCAATTAATTTCAATGGGTCTGCTCTGGGTAGACTTAGCTGGATACAACCATAAGCTACTTTTTTTGGTGGGGGGGGATAAAGATCTCCAACAGAGAATTCTTCACACCTTCAACAAACTACAGTCCCCATGGTTCTTTGGCAGGGGGAGCCAAGATCAATCATACTAAGTGAGCAGTACAAAATTTGATCTGAGCCTCAGGATCTTGCTGGTAGAACATCTCTTAAACAGGTTACCAGCACTGTTCAAATGCAAGCAGCTGCCTTGGGGGCACCCAGCTGGAAGTTCAATCTAATTTTGAAGTGTGGGTATGCCCTGTGACTGAGAACTGGAAAGTTAAACACCTCCTGCTGGAAGGAAGGAAGGAAGGAAGGAAGGGGTATAAATAAAATAATAAATAAATAAAATTAATAATAAGCCTCACTCTTTCCAGCTACTGAATTGGCCCTTTGCATCACTGTGATCCTCCAACCTGGGATAAAACAGTGTTTGTTGAAGCCATGGGGCTAAAGGGGGTGCAGCTGTCCACAATTCTATATTAAAGCACTGAGGTTATCAGGCCATAACTATTTAATGGTTAGCTTACCATTGCCACACCCTTGCAGGTAGCTGAAGGGCTGCATAATTGCCTGCTTAGTAGGTTAGATACAGTAACCTGCACAACCTATGCCCGTTTGCTTAGAAATGTAGTAACGTCCTAGGATTGGCTGCTTGCTAAGCCGATAGCCATATCTTTCCTTATCTAAATAGCATTTGCAGCACCCCACCTATTGGGTCTTTCTAAACACCTTGTAAGAAGTTATGAAAATTAGCCACAGATTCCTGCATATAACGTGGAATATGTTGCATGAGGTGAACTGGCACTTAGCAATATATTTACTACACTAAACATCATTACCAACCATATCTGTGCAACAAAATAGCAGTAGTATGGGATGTCTGGTTTTAACCTTTCTTCCCTCCCCACTGTGATCCTGAAGAAAATTACCTCCTCCACCAAGCTGCTATCAATCCCAGAAGTAAAGCTCCCATTGCTGCCAATAGCAGCTTTCCTTTTGAAGCTAACACGAGTTGGGGGAAGGAGTTGTGGGACACACGCATGCATGCACACACACACACTCACAGTAGTTTAGAAAGTAGCTAGGTATATGCAGCATCAACTTGTTCTAAACTTCAAAATTCTTCTTGGAGACTCAAAGGATTTTGTTTTCTGTCCAATTTTCCCTGCTGAGCCATTAGTGCTTCTTGAATGATGAAGTCCAAGGTTGTCATAGCAAGTGGCTTTTGTGAGACATCTATGGCATTTGAAACAACCAGAGAGTTTAAACTGCACGTCTCGGGGGGGGGGAATGGAAAGTGGAAAATGAAACATTCCTTGCCATAAGTTTGCAAGTGTCTCCTGTAAGTAGGAATGGGTGAATCTGCCAATTTTAGTTTCTCATTTTATCCTTTTTCCACTCTTAAATCCATTTCTCCATATTTCTACATCAGCTTGCAATTTTTTTGAAAAAAAGTCTTCATAAGAATTCATTGGCATCTTTGTTTGATTTTTTCCTAATATGCAATTTTGTTGTCTACAATTTTGCCTGATACGCATATTTGCAGAGCACGTTATGCTAATATAATGCATTTTAATGCTATTTTCTTTAATGTATACACTTTTATACAACCTTTACTATGCTTTGTTGTGCCCATTCCTTGGCTGGAGAACTGCAGTTTCAGAGAACTGACATGTTTCAGTTCACATAGTGCAGGAGTAGGGAAACCTTTTGGCCTGCTGTCACCAGCGGTGTAGTCCGCCAGGGTCTTGGGGGGTCTTAAACCCCTTACTTTTTTAGGAACAGGTTCCCGATGTCTCCAGGATCCTACAAGTCAGTCAGTATGAAAGAGGAGTGTGTTAGCCACTGAGAAGAATCTTCTAACATGCCAGTTGGCTGTCAGACCCTTGGGAACTGCACTGCAAGGGGCTTTCCTGCTCCTGTACAAAAAGTTTTGTACTGAAGCTGCTGCTAAAATGAAGGGGAAAACCTCAATTTTAGCAGCAATTTCCATGCCAACTGCTTGGTGATACTGGCAGAAGGTTTCCCCACCCATCCACTCAGGGCTGGCACCAGTCATGCCGGGGCCCTTGGGCATCAGCTTGCCCTGGGCCCTGGCATGTGTGCGCATGCATGCATGCATGTGCCCCCCACACACCCCCACCTACCTGTCTCCTGTCTTTTACCATTGCCCTTAATGAAGATGGCACATGGTTTCCCTAAGGGGATGAAGCCTCCGCCGCCATCTTTGTTGATGGCACACATGCGTGCTACGTGCACGCATCTCTGCCATCAACTAAGATGGCAGCTGTGGCTTCTGTACTTTAGGGAAGCCGTGGCCGCCATCTTCATTAAGGGCAATGCTAAAAGGCAGGAGACAGGTAGGTGGGGCAAGGGAATGGCGGGTAGGCAGAAGCTCATGCCCTGCGATCTGCGGATGGTGCCAATGATCACGGAAGGGGAGCGGGGGGCTCCTGTAGCTCCGGGGCCCTCAGGCCAGTGCCCTGCCTGGCTGACCTTTAGAACTGGCCCTGCATCCACTGATGGGTGGAAGAAGCACTCCTTGTTCCAGCAAAGGAGCAATCAGGCGCTCAGTTAAAGCTCCTGATTGTTCCCTTGTAGCCACATTGGTCCCTGCCCCACACCTGGCATTATATTTGGCATCAGGTGTGGGGCAGGTGGACATGGTTTAGGGAAAGTAGTCTTGTGGGCCAAATGGGGAGGCCTGTTGTGCCAAGTCTGGCCCATGGACTAAAAGTTCCCCACCCCTGGCTTAGGGTTTCAGAATGTGGGAAGGGGGCATAGCTCAGTGGGAGAGCATCTGCCTTGCATGCAGAAGGTCCCAGGTTCAATCCCCGGCATCTCCAGGAAGGGCTGGGAGAGACTCCTGTCTGAAATCCCAGAGAGCTGCTGCCAGTCAGTGCGGACAATACTAAACTAGATGGGCCAATGGTCTGACTGAGTGCAAGGCAGCTTCCTGTGTTCAAAGTGCGAATTTCACCTTCAGTTATGAACTAAATCTAATCTCTTTCCCATCCCTACCTGGAAGTGGCCAAGTCTGTAGCATATCACAAGTTAACATCCCAGGGCATGATCCAGGCAATGCTAAGCACCTGATTTCAATGAGAGAGAGAGGGCTAACTATGTGCCTCACTCTCCCGGTGAAATCGGTAGGGCTTTAATGTGGTTAAAACTGGCAGTAACCTGTCCAGAGTTATGATCATGCCATATGGACAGGTTTGGACCTTGATTCCCCTGATATGCATTCCGAATTGCTTTAAAGAAAAGCCATCATAAAAAGGACAGCTGCTGCCTATTACATGATTAAATCTTAATAAGGCTACAAAATGCGTTTTTAACACTGCATATTCATGTATTAAACATTTACCTCTGTAGGTCTTCTTCCAAAGAACTTAGGGGCCAGCAAGAGGCCAGCGGCAGCAGCAGCAGCAGCAGCAGCAGCAGCAGCAGCAGCAGCAGCTGCAGGTTAGGGTGGGGAGGGTGGGTGCCTGGGGGTAAGGGGAGGGAGGCGGAGTGGCAGTGAGTGCCTGTGTGTGTGTGTGTGTGTGAGTAAGAGAGAGAGAGTGTGTGTGTGTGTGTCCCTGGGTATCTTTGGGAGCGCCTGGGGTGTATTTGGGGTTCCTTGGATGCATATATGTGTTTGGAGGTGTCTGGGCTGTGTGTCTCCCTGTATGTTTGTGTGAGAGAGAAAGAGAGAGGGTGAGTGAGTGAGTGAGACAGACAGACAGACAGACAGAGAGAGAGAGAGAGAGTCAGTCAGTCAGTCAGTCAGTGTGTCCTTGTGTGTTGGGGGTGCCTGTGGTGTGGTGTGTGTTTGGGGGTGGGAGTAGATGGATGTCTCTGCCCCCTAGTGTGTGTGTGTGCGTGTGTGTGCGTGTGTGTGTGTGTGCGTGTGTGTGTTTCCCCTCTCAAAACTAAAAATATTAGGTTAGCCAATCCGTTTAACTACCCAGTTTTGTTGAACTACACTAAGGTTGCAGTCCTGTACGCATTTATCTGTGAGTAAAGTGCCATGGAAAATGGAACATTCTTCCAAGTAAACAAATATATGGTTGCACTGTAAAAATTCTACTTTCAGATGTGGACAGAGAATTGGTAGCATATTTGGTTATCACAGCCAGAATTCTGAAAGCACCTTGGACAGCTATGTACAATAGAAAAACAATGCCCACTAAAACAAAATGCAACCAAAAATCAATAAATCAACAGTATAAAAACCATATAAAAACAAATGCAGCAGCAGCAGAGATTCATGGGATTATACACATGAAACAGGCAAGCAAAAAGATAAGTCTCTACAAGACATACAAAGCAACTGATGCCTGCTGCTTCACGTATGGCAGAGGGACTACAGAATCTGCAGAAAATGCCCATTTTTGGGACTCCACCCCCTGATATTCTGTAGAGTGAAATGCCACAAGTAGAATTTACTCAGATAACCTTAGTGAACTTAGGGCCTATCCATACCTAACAGCAAAATCCACGTTTTCCATATTAAGTTAGCGACCTTGAGATCCATACAAGTAGGTTTCTTTTTTTGCCTAAATTGCTTTAACATTGGCCACCTCCCTAAGTCCACTGCTTTTCATTGATTGGTCCATAATAGTCCTTTACTTTTCACACACTTTTTTCGGAAGAGCACAGAAACTTTTGGGGGGGGGGGTTATTCCCATGCATTTGCAGGTTTGTGGATGTGCTATTGGGTGGGAAGGAGACAGGGGGCTTGGCATATGACAGAGGAATGCCCATGGACCACCTATTGCAGGAAAGTCCACGGCATTGCATCTAAGCACATGGACGTTAATGTGATTGATTATCGATACAGGAAAGCATATCGGTTTTTCAGTGGTATTTCTAATATGAATTTGTGAATGTGAAAATCTGTACTAGCTTGCAACGTCATACGGATGACAATGAATTAATGAGAACACAAAAGAATAAGATTGCATATTACACAGTTGTATAGATGGGCCCTTACTGGTCTATACAGCAATAGGCAGTCTTTTTGTTGTTAGAAGTGCATTGTTTAGTAATATACATGTCTACTCTGTACAGCTCTAATAAATAATAAATAAATAAATCTCTACTCAAAATTTAGGTTGGTCGGTCGGTGGGTCGTAAGAATTTTAACTAGCTGTTCATTGAATATTTCAATCCCAGAGCAGGGAACAATGAAATAAAACAATAAATATATACAGGGGGGAAAGATAATATACCAAAATTTACAAAATTGTCATAAAAACAACTCCAAAAATTGACAAATTAACAACTCCATCATAAAACAAACAAAACTAAACTGCAGTGAAAACAACAACAGCATTTCCAGTTTAACCAAATACCTGGGTAAAGAAAACAGGAGAACCAACAAACTAAAGCAATCAAATGGCAACAATTTCTACCCCACCTGTCACCTGGTGCAGCCCACTCACTCCCTTCCATCTCTCACCAAAGAGTACCCACTCTTGCTAACAAACTTTCAGTCTGTGGCTTATGAGTAATATTAACACCTTTCAACTGCATTCTCCAACCCACCCAAGCTCTCACACTGAGTGGCATGGATTATTGCCCACAAGCATCCACAGCCAAAAAAAAACAAAAACCACTCACAACACCTTTTTTCACAACAGCAAGTCAGCAAAAAGCAAACACAGGAAGATCCCATTTTACTGATCCCAAAGGGTCCAATGGGGTTTACTCCCAGGTAGGAATGGAGGACAAAATTGATTCAGTTCCCATGTAAAGCTGAATCTATCAAATTCACACTTCCCGGAACAATATGAGACCCGAAGCACAGCCATCCTTCAACATTCATACATATCTGAGTTTTGCAATGAAGTTTGCCAACCAAACAACGTTTACAAAAATGCATAGATTTGGTGAAAGTGCGTGCAAAAATTAATATATTAGCAGAAATAACATAAATAAATAAAATATGTACATTAGTCAAAACAACATACAAAAATGTGGGTGTTAGGAGAAACCTGCACCAAAACGCTGATGAATTTTCATGAGGATTTTTTTTTTCAAAAATGCAAATTACTGCAGAAATCTGTAAAACTGAATTTAAGATTGGAAAAAAGAGAAGCTAAGAGAACCTAAATTGAAAGATCCTTCCACCCCAGGTGAGTATACAACTTCAGCCTTAAACAGTCTGATTAATCAGTGAAAATCCTTTCAGTTGATTAAACATGTGACCCAGATTTATCAAGCAGCATCTTGGAAGAGGGGCTGGGTGCCTCTTCTAGGGCCATTGCTACTGCATTACAAGTGTGCATCCTTTTTTTAAAAAATGCAGTTTATTAGGGTTTTAACTTTATTATAATAGAACAGTACAATCCCTTGTTCCCCACCCCTTCCCATCTCCCTTTGCCCTCATGCCCTTGGGCTCCTAAGTCCCAGTAGCCAGCATGGCCAATGGCTAAGGATGATGGGATTTGAGGTCCAACCATATCTAGGGGGGGTACAGGGGCTTCACTGATGCTCTTAAGGCATTTTTTGCACGTTGCTTGCTTTAGACTTCAGTTGCCTCTCTTTCCTTCTGTCCTCCGGATTTTTTCCCCCCATAAATGCATTTTATGGAGGGTGGAAAAGGGAGGCATCTGCCAGGTAGAGCGTATTTAACCTGGGCACACATGTTTATGCATCAGATAAGATTTGTATGTCTGGTAGGCGGTGTCACTAAAAGCTTTCTATGTCACAACATCAAAGCAGCCAAGAGATGAAAGGCCATATTTGTGCATCATAAACGAGATTTGCATATTGTGATACTCCAAGAATCTTTCATTTGAACAGGTGGAAAAACAGGGAAGCAAGGCACACAAGCCTTACTTGTGGTTGATGATTAAATTTTTATATAGCTTTGATATAACTACTGCAATTAAGCCCGGGCGATGAGCAAGGACTTGTTTTGCTCTTTAAAAAGGTACACATTGTTTACTAATCCCTCATTTTATATGATGAATCTATCACCATCTGGGCACAGCTGTGACTAGCCTTTTAAAGGATGGGCTTCTTCACATGTAACAAATTTCATACTTTTCATCTCTTTCTCTCTTTTCAAAAAGAAGATGCTCCTACATGACATTGAGGCTCGGTGAATCCGCAAGACACGTCATTTCGTAAATGACTATTTCCACCTTTTGTCAAGATCTGAAGCAAGGTGTATACAGTATAAACATGAACCCAGGATCTTTTTACCAGTTGAAGTTTGCCTTGAAAGTGACTGTCAAAAGCTTGTGGAATGTGCCTCGATTGGAACTTACTGAAATTTTCAATGTCTGCCGCACAACTTCCAAGTATTCCTCATTCTTCACCTTCAAGAAGGAGGAGGGTGAAAAGACAAATGACTTTAATTAAGAATTAGTTATGAGTGAATGAGTCGTCTCTAATTATATCAAGAACCTTTTAAACAGTTTCACTCAGGCTTATTTCATTTCTTAATTACTGAAATAGGAAAAGTCCCCTATACAAATTGGGTTGGCTTTGGAGACAGAAAAAGCTGTCACTGCGGTGGTTGTTCTGGATTAACAGATCATGGACTGAGTGAAGAAGTCACCACTTCCAAAACTCCATCTGTGTTAAATGCATCTGATAAAGCAGATTCTTGCCTACAAACACTCATGCCCCCAAAATGTCACCCAGGTGCCATATATGTTATGTTGCTGCAGTCAATTAACACAGCTTCTCTTCTACAACAGGATACATCTTAAAGTTTATATTTCAGTTTTCTAAAAAATACAAAGCAGCTAGTAGCAAGCGATGAAAATAAAGCACATACGACAAACATAGGTTAGATCCACACCAGCTGCTAATTCTGGAATTGCTGCCACTATCTGAAATCCTGGAGAGCTGCTGCCAGTCAAAGTAGACTATGCTGAGCTAGCTGGGCCAGTGTTCCCATTCAGTATATGACCACTTCCCATGATCCTGGTTACTTGACATACATTTTTTGGAGAAGGGTCACGGCTCAGCGGTAGAACATCTGCTTTGCATGCAGAACGTCCCTGCTTCAATACCCAGCATCTCCAGGTAGGGTTGGGAAGAGCTTGAAATCCTGGGGAGCCACGGCTTATCAGTGTAGATAACACTGGGCTAGATGGACCAGTGTGGTGTAGCGGTTAAGGTGCTGGACTACGACCAGGGTCATAGGGTCGCCATAAGTCGGAATCAACTTGAAGGCAGTCCATTTCCATTTCAGATGGACCAATAGTCTGACTCAGTATACGGCAGCTACTGATTCAGCATTCATTCCCTTCTTACAAATAAATCAGACATTGTTACCAACCCACTGAATATCTGCTTTTTCTCCATATTTCTTCCATCTTTTCTCAAACCACTGAAAATGCAACTTTTATTTTTATCTTTTGAAAGAATGAAACTGCAGCACTATCAGCTCAGGTGTAGACCAGTCTTTGAACTTATACATAGCATGGCCAGTCCCATGCCATGGAATACTCTTCCAGCAGAGATTCAGCAGGCATCCTTGCTTTTGACTTTCTTGTCTCATGAAGACTTCTTTTGTGCCGGCAGGGCTGTACAGCTGTTTATATTTTTTTGAGCAGCCAATCATTTTAATTATTTCTAATGTCTTGTATTGCTTTTAAAGATTTTTGTGTAGCTGTACACACACACACCCCTACACATATATTCAATATCTCGTGCAATTCACTAGATAAAAATGCTAGCCAGAGCATTAAATTTCATTCCCCACCCAACATCCCTGGGAGCCGTCCTGCTTTATTTCAAGGTGTTCCCAAAGCGACTGAGAAGAATTGCTTGATACTTGACGGCCACCTTTCCCTTTCAGCAAAAGCTTGCCTCTCTTTTCCAGCATTCACTCGCCCACCGTTAAGTGACCGCATTCTGTTTCCTCGCTGCCTCCGGTTGGTCTATAATGGCAGCACATCTTGTGGATGGGAGGCCTTTCCATAGCTCTCTTGGGAGTCTACCAATTACACTCTTGCAGCTAGACAAGGAAGGTCAGTCGAAGGAAACACTAAAAACATTCCTCTTGCCCCTCCCCTCCCTGCCACCCTTCCCTGTTTCCCTGGGAGCTGCATGCACAGTCACTGCCTCAGATTCCAGCTCTTATCAGACAAGAGCGTGTGAGATTTCATCACATTTACTTCCATCTCTCTCATATAGCTGCTGCGTGGACAGATAACAATCCCGGAAGAATATACATGAGAGGGGAGGCGGGGAGCATGATGAGTATCAGGAATAAGTGTTTTTCTTGGCATGGTTTTAGCATGCCATTTGGAAAACAGAGTGCCCTTGCAAGGATTCTCATCCATACAGTAGTAGGTCCCAAGTATTGCCTCCTGTGTGCATAAGAAAGAGCTTTTATATGGGGGCAAAGTATTGTCTGCTAGGCACAAACTCTACTGCATGAATGTGCCGCCTTAAAGTGCCATCGTATTAGGACAAATAATGGCACCATTATTACCCCAGCACAGCACACAGGTACTTTAACTACCCATATAATGGGGCTAGTTTTTGGCCCAATGATGTCTGTACATTTGTGGACAGTGGCAACTGGTGGCCCCGATGTCAGTGGGGTGATGGAATCAACTCCATGCTTTAGTCCAAACTTTTAAGGAGCTAGCCAAGGGGCTGAGTGGACAGCTCCTTGAAAGTCTGGACCAAAACCCAGAGCAGATTCACTGTCCCACTGACATTGGAGCCACCAGCCACCACTGTTTGTGGGAGATTGGGTGAAAATGCCCCCTGAAAATTGGATTAATTCAGTGAAAGATGGACAATGTGGGCAGACTCCCAAGAATGCCCCTGGGAATGACACCACATCCTTCCATTGTTCCTATGCGACAGGGATGAGGAAACCTTTTCAGCCCTGGGGGAATTATTCCCTTTTGGGCAACCTTTCTAGGGCCACATGCCAGTGGTGGGTCTGGCCAGAAGCAACAGTGTACTAGCCCACAATGGTAAAATTAACATTAATTGCTCTGTCCACTTGTACCCCTGGACACTGGACATAACCACTAGTATGTGGGCCCCTGAAGGTTGGTTGTCCAGAAGGAAACGTGGCCCTTGGCCTGATAACCGTTCCTCATCCCTGCCCTATACGTCATGGGATTGTATCTCGGGAACTGCCTGTTCCTACATGAAGCTGCCCATGCGTGGAGATCATCTGCGGAGACCCTTCTCCAGGTCCACCCACCTGCTGAGTTTCAGTGGGTAGGGATCGAGTTTTCCTGTTATGCCCAGAGCTTGGAAAAGTTGTAGTTTAAAAAAGTAACTTTTCCAATCTCTGCATACAACCAGAGCTCGGAAACATTACTTTTTTTGAACTACAACTCCCATCGGCCCCAGCCAGCATGGCCACTGGATTGGACTGATGGGAGTTGTAGTTCAAAAAAGTAATTTTTTCAAGCTCTGGTTATGCCATGCCACCTTTGGAATATCTTGCCTAGCTCCATGCCCCAGCACCCACACTTAGGAGTATTAGATATGAGGTCAAAACCACTGCATTTGTCCAGGCATTTAAACTCACCATGTCCTTGTTTTATTGCTCACTGCTTTCAGAGTTCCAGAGTATTAGAATTTCTCGGCTTTTGTGGTGGGAATTTTTTATTTTATTACTTTTCATTACTCTTAAAATGGTTTACCTATTGCTATTATTGTTGGGTCATTGTTGGTCATTGTTATTTTTATGTTTATTGCTATTTGATGGTAAATACATCGCTCGAAGAGGGAGTAATGCCATCAGCTCTCAAGGAGGCAATAATTAAACCAATCTTAAAGAAGTCCTCCTTGGATCCTCAAGATTTGAATAACTTCCACCCAGTCTCAAATTTGCCATTCTTGAGCAAGGCGGTAGAACGGGTGGTGGCTAAACAGTTGAAGGCGCACTTGGAGAAAGTGGATTATCTGGATCCATTTCAATCGGGCTTCAGGCCTGGACATGGGACTGAAACAGCCTTGGTCGCCTTGGTAGATGATATGAGGAGGGCATGGGACAGGGGCGAAGGCACCTTCCTTGTCCTTCTCGACCTCTCAGCGGCTTTTGATACCGTTGATCACGCTATCCTCTTGGACCGCTTGAGGAGGCTGGGTGTGGGGGGCACTGTATGGCAGTGGTTCCACTCCTTCCTCACCGGTAGGTACCAAAGAGTAGCATTGGAGGAGGAGGTTTCGGATCCCTGGCCTCTCACTTGTGGGGTGCCACAGGGTTCCATCCTCTCCCCGATGCTGTTTAACATCTATATAAAGCCGCTGGGGGCAATCATCAGGAGATTTGGGCTGCGATGTCATCAATATGCAGATGACACGCAGCTCTATCTCTCATTTAAATCTTCACCAAGGTTGGCTGTTGAAACCTTGTCCAAATGCCTGGAGGCAGTGAGCGGCTGGATGGGAAGGAATAGGCTGAAGCTGAATCCGGACAAGACCGAGGTACTGTTTGTGGGAGACAAGGGAAGATTGGGGGGTTTGGACCTGGTGCTTAATGGGGTACGATTGCCCCTGAAAGACCAGGTCCGCAGCCTGGGGGTCATCCTTGACTCCCAGCTTTCTATGGAGGCTCAAGTTTCGGCTGTGAGCTGGTCAGCGCTGTATCAACTTCATCTGATACGGCGGCTGCGCCCCTACCTCCCCAATCATCTGCTCCCACCAGTAGTACATGCCCTGGTCACCTCTCGCCTAGACTACTGTAATGCGCTCTACGTGGGGTTACCCTTGAAAACGGTCCGGAAGTTGCAGCTGGTACAGAATGCAGCGGCTCGTCTGATTAAAGGCAGCTGCCGACAAGACCATATCACTCCTATACTGAAGGAGTTACACTGGTTACCAGTTGCTTACCGAACACAATTCAAGGTGTTGGCTTTGACCTTTAAAACCCAATACGGTTTGGGACCAATCTATCTGAAGGAGCGCCTCCAACATCGTCAGGGATGCTGCTCAACAAGATCAGCCTCAGAAGACCTTCTCTCGATCCCACCAGTTAAAACAGCTAGACTGGTGAGGACCAGAGAGAGGGCTTTTTCAATAGTGGCCCCCACCCTATGGAACTCTCTCCCAAATGATCTCCGTCATGCCCCTTCTATGATAAGCTTCCGCCGGACCCTGAAGACTTGGCTCTTCAGGAAGGCCTTTGGGATGGTCTAGGCTTTTATTGTAGGTTTTTAACTTTACTGTTTAATGTATTGTTTTTATCCTATACATCGCCCAGAGTGGCTGGTCTACCAGCCACATGGGCGACTAATAAATTTAATAATAATAATATTTATGATGTTAAGCTGCCTATAAAACATGTGTATAAATTAAATAGGATCAGACAGAACACGAGAGCTGCAATAAAATGTTGAAAACTGCTCCTATTCAGAGTTCCAGACTTCTCCAGGATACTCCATTACATCTGCCTCCCACTGTTTCCCCCTTCCATACCCATAGAGCATGCTCAGTCCACCTCACTGGACTGTTTGTGCACTTCTGCAAACGTTGGAGTTTCCCGAACCCTGCTGATTCCTCCCTCCCATGTGTGGGTGGTGTCATTTTGGCTACATAAGGATCGGAACGTGGAGAATGGGTTCACTGATCATGTCGGATAAAATTGGAATGATAGGGAACAATGGGGGCAACCTGGACAGTACTGCCAAATTAGCACCCAAGGTCATATAATATATTGTCAGTCATTAAAATAACACAAATTTATGTTAAGCTTTTTTCCCCAATAGGGAATAATTAGACATTTTAGGGAAACAGAACAACAACACTAGAGCACTAGAATTTTTTAATATTCTGTTTCCTTTTTTGGCCTGTGTTGTTTCTCTCTTGAAATGTTCACTGAAGCCCAGTGACATCACTGAGCCTTCACTGAAGCTCAGTGACACCATCGCCCATGTCACAATTTACTGTTTGTTTGTTTATTACATTTCTGTCGGGCCCTTCCTCCTAAAGGAGCCCAAATTTGCCAAACTGCCCCCTATGATTTTTACATAGTGACACACAGGCGATGCTGCAGTTGTGTGTGTGCAAGCTTACTTTGGAGCGAGCCTCGTATTCCCTACTGGCTGCCGATAACCACCACTTGATCTTATTTACAGAAGTCATTGCTGACAAGGAGTCAGCTGGCGGTGGCAGCGGCGGCAGCCAAAGGCAGCTCTGAAGCACCAGTGGCTCCAAAGCTGAATGCCAAACATTTTCAAAACAAACACTTTTTCCTTAAGATGACAACTAGTGCTATAAGAACACATCAGCTGTTTCATCCAGGCCAGATTTCAAGCAGAATGCAAAAAAAATGTACACTTCTCACCCTCGAACTCAGACCTCTGTTCAGCCATTTTTGAACCATTGATCGGACTTGTGCTGGAGTTCTCTGTGTTAGAGAGCTGAATGTTATATCTGGGGCTTTTGCAACTATGCAGAGCCACAAAATAGTTCTCACATATTTCTTCCACACCTTCTAAATGTAAAAAATAAACCCCAAACAGTCCTAAGGCTACTGAGAATCCTTTTAGAAATGCCCACCCTTCTCAAGAAGTGCACAAAGAAAGGAAGTCAGGATTGTTACTCTTATTGGTAACTAACTAGCTTAGAATTCTTTGCCCTGCCAATTATATCTTTTGGAGCAGGGGTGGGAACCTCACCCCAGAGGCCAATTGCAGCCCTCTGTGCCGCTTGAGCTGGCCCTTGGCACTCTGCCCATGCCATGCCCCTTCCCTAGGCCGCAACTCTCATCGACCCTGCTTTGCACCCTCCTCAGGTGCTTTTGTGCATTCGTGGACTGTGATAATGTCTGGATGGAGATATGTGTGTAGGGAAGTGTGCAAAACTTTTGACTGAATGTAGCATACTGTACAAAGTTAAGGATCACATCTGTTGTTGAGGCCACTTTTGTCTCTGGCCCATCCTTGACATGCGGCCTCAGAAGATTCCCCATTCCAAAATTTGGAGTACCTCACAGATGTGGTTGCCTTTTTAAAAAAAAATGATTTTAATATAAGTTCTGTTTGGTAGTCTTTCATTAGTTAGAGAGAAGCAAAAATACAAGGCATATTCATTCTAGCTTTACTCCTCCTGTAACTTTACTCCCATTCTGCCTTACTGCCAAACTCTCACAACAGTCTAACTCTCCTGTTACCTTATCAGTACACTCTGCTGTTATGGCATCTCTCTCTGCCTCCAGCCTCACTTGAAGGAGAACTCCGAGATTTCAGTAAAAGTCTTGATGTCTCAGGCCACTGTCTCTCTTAGAAATTCCAAGTCAATCTTTGAAGATTTTGTGACTTTTCCACAATGGGTTCTGTCCATATGGGGCCATGGTAATAGCTACAGCATCGCTTTCTCTGCATGATGCAGGTGGAGCTCTGCATACTGTTATAGTAAAAACATGGCATTATTTAATGCTGTTAGGAAAAAAAAGAGGCACGCAAACAGCATCAAAATGAAGTAAAGTGCAGATCTGGAAAAGGGGCAGAAAAGGGGTGAAGGGGAACCAAAATTATCAAGGAACCAAATAATTATCAATTATTTCCCTTTGAGGAAAGGCTAAAGTTTTAATTTACAAAAAAAGATGACTAACCCAGAAGATGATAAAGGTACATACAAGTGAACACGGTGTGGAGAAAGCAGATGGTGAGAGAGTTTATTTCTCCCTTTCCTCATAACTCTACAACTTGGGATAACCCAATGAAATTGATAGGGAGAAGAATTGCAGCAGACCAGCAGAAATAATGTCTTCACACAATGTCTCATGGCACAGAAATGCCCACTAGCTTAGACATCTTTAAAGGGGGATTAGACAAATTCATGTAGGAGGATGGATCTATCAGTGGCAATGATTCACAATGATTATGTGGAACTTCCATGTTCAGAGACAGGATACCAGTTGCTGGGTGCAAAAGAGCAAAAGAGGCTGTTGCCTTCATGCCCTGCTTGTGGCTTTTCAGAGGCATCTGGCAGCTAAACACTGTGAGAAAGAGGGTATTAGACTAGATCCACAGTGGGAAGTCTGTGGCCCCGCAGATGTTGCTGAATTCCAACTCCCATCAACCCCGGCCAGCATGGCCAATGGTCAAGATGATGACCACTGTAGTTCAGCAACATCAGGAGGGCCACAAGGTCCATATCCCTGGACTAGATGGACCTTTGCTCTAATTGTTTCAGGGTTCCTCTTATGTTCTTACATAGTTGTCATTCTGAAAACTAGCATTTAGTGCTGCTGGTTAGCAGTGCAGTGGAAAGCACACCGAAACACACCTTTAAGAAGAAATTCCATAGGGCAAAGGGCATTGCTCAACCCCTGTGGAACTTTGAAAGTACCTGTGCATGTTTGTGCACACCTCAACCTCTGTTGGACTTCCCTTTGAGATAAGAATACTTTATTTAAAATAGCGTTTCCCTCCCCCTTCTACCGGCAAGCGTGGGTATTTGCAGACATCTTATCTACACATTGCTGTTTCCTTGATCTTGTCAACCAATAAATGGAAACATACTTCACAGTCACACAGCCAAGTATGTAAGACTATAATCCTATATATGCACCTACCTGGAAGCACGTCCCATTGCACCCAAAGGGACTTACTTCTGAGGAGATGTACTGTTGCACAGTTATCCTCTTACCTACATACACATGCCTACAGTGATGTGATTTGTAATTTTTGAAAGGCATCAAGACTGGGAGAAAAATGTAGCCATATTATTATGTAACAATATGTTGTGCTGCCAAACATTGGTTCCTTGTATGTCAAAAAAGCATACAGCCCACACATCTGTGAAGGCTGGCATAAACTTTAAATCAAAAACAAACAAAAAAGGCCGGCAAACAGCCAATTATTTGTCAAAGTTTGGCTTAACATTTTAGTAAGGGGTGTGTGTATGTTTTAAGTGTGAATTGAACAATTTGGTACTAGTGAGATAGTCCTACCGTTTTTAAAGCCGTGGTTATTTTCCAAGGTATTTATCCAAAATCAATATGCAGTGATATTAATTAGGTTCACACAATTCCTGTGGATATTACTGTTTTCTTATCTGTATCTGAATGGAATCTGAGCACAGGTGATGCCAAGTGCTGTGTAGGTGTCTAAAATGTGAAATATGGAGTCTGAAATATGCACATAGTAGCAGTCAAATCCAGAATGGAAATGTGAATCTCTCCTTCCCATCCAGCCACCCATTTCCTCTTGTTCACTGTAATTAGAATATTGGATTGCTTAGCAAATCACTTGGCATTGTTGCCAGATCCTTATTATCCCAAAGAAGTGAGGTAGAGACAGGGTGGCATGTGGTGCATAGAGAGGGGGTGGGGAAATAAGAACAGCACAGTCTTATACATGTCTACTCGGAAGTACATCCCATTAATTTCAGCGGAGGTTGCACCCAAGTAAGTGGGTTGCAGCTGCATTCAAATTTGGCTCAGCCATGACAGTACACTAGAGGTGGCCCAAAGTCTCTATCTAGGAACTAGGGATGGGGGAATAAATTCAATCCAGTTCACATTGAAAGGCAACTCTACCTCATTTGCACTTTCCAAAATAATGTGCAAACCAAAACTCAGCCATCCTTAGAAATCGCACTTCTGCAAATTTTGCAGTGCAGTTCTCCTGCCAAGCAATGCGTACAAAAGCGCATACACTAGGCTAAAGTGTGCATAAAAACGCTTATATGAGTGAAAACAGTATTTAAAAATGCATTATATTAGGAAAAGCTGCTTTGAAAAAAAATGTGTATTTTAGGCAAATTTGCAGAGTTTTTGAGAAATTTTCACTAAAGTGCTGGTGAATTTTCATGAGCACTTCATTTTTTGGAAAAAAAAAAGAATCAGAAACTGAAAGGGAAATGTGAAATACCATACTGAATTTAAGATTGGAAAAATGAGAAACTGACAGAAACTGAAATTGACAGATATGCCATCCCTGCTAAGAATATAGGAAGCTACTTCATGCTGATTCTGACCATTGGCCCATCTACCTCAGTATTGCCTAAACATATTGACAGTGGCTCTCCAGTCCTACGCAGAGATGCCAGGGATCAAACCTGAAACTTTCTGCATGCAAAGCAGATGCTGTACCATCGTGAGCCCTTCCCCCAGCCTAGTTGCATCACAGAACTAGTGTGATGATTAAATGGAGGGGAGGGAGTAACCTCATTTATGCTGCTCGGAATTCCTTAGATGAAGGTTGTATATAAACAAAACCATCAGAATTAGAGAAAATATAAAAAAATGTCTTTCCTGCAACGCTTGATATTTAAGAATAAAGTCCTGGGCCCTGTAATGTAAACTTAAGCTGATTAATTTGACTACGAATGGGCTCAAAACTGCACCAGAGAAGTTTTTATGATTGCATTTCAGAAATTACCAGAGAGGAAGAGGGCAGAGGCTGGAAAGTGTATTTATTTATTAGAATGGTCTTGCCCCACCTTTCCATCCTCAAGTTGTCTAATCAGTAAATTGCAAAAACATAAACAGATGTTTTATTTAAAAACTCATCAACATGCAGACAGGGGAGGCACAAAACCAGAAACAAACCCCAACAAGAAGACCAAATAAATAATCAGTTACCAGCAAGGCCAAAACCATGTTGGAATGGAGCTCCAGAATTGTGACCTGGTGCCTAAAGCAGATGTGGGTAGAGTCTTCCTCTTTCTTTGTAACGGGGCTATCCCTTTTCTTTTGAGAGGCTCTGAGGTTTACACACACACACACACCTTTCTAGATATGTGCACAAGCAAATTGCCCTCTTTTTTACCCTGCCAGCTATGCAGCGTGTGGGGGTGGGGGTGTGAGGTTAAAAGGGTATGTCTATAATGCCTAGGTTCACAAAAATAGCAAATAAGATGCCAAAATGCTTTCTGGACTGTACCATTCCATACTGTAGGCAGGGGAGAGGGAGCTATTGCATAATTGGATGCTCATCCATAAAAATAAAGTGTTTCCACATTTTAAAAAATAACAAATCAGGGACAAGGTTAAGCTAGAACGCCTCCCCCTAGTATCTAGCTATCTAATTACATGGAATTTATTTGTAAACATGAAGAAGCATTCACTCATGTGGAAAAGCATTTGGTCATGTGAACTGTGACCCTTACCTGTAGTCTGATGTATTAGAGTCCAGCAACAGTTTTACTACCTCATCTGTTGTGATCCCAAGGCTAACTAGCTGTTAAACACATCGGTTTGTGCAAAGCTGGGAGGGAGGAAGTTTGTTCTACCTCAGCTGTCAGAGGCAGTATTCCTCTGAATACCAAGCTGCTAGGAACTTCAGGTGGAGAGAGAATCACCGTCTTCCAAAGCAGCTCCTTTACTCCCAGCTTAAGGATGGAAATTTCAGTGGACAGCAAAAGAGATTTAAAGATGTTCTCAAAGCTAATCTAAAAAAATGTAACATGAGCATCGAGAATTGGGAAACCTTGGCCCATGAGCGTCCCAATTGGAGGTCAGCCATTATCAAAGGTGCTATGGACTTCGAAGAAGCACGAGTACAGGGCGAAAGGGACAAACGAGCTAAGCGGAAGGCATGTCAGACAAATCTTCATCGTGACCATCTTCCATCTGGATACCTATGTCCTCACTGTGGGAGGTTGTGTGGATTCAGAATTGGCCTCCACAGTCACTTAAGGACTCACTGCTAAAGACCTTATCTTGGAAGACAATCTTACTCGGCCACGAGTAATCGCCAGTGAATGAATGAATGAATGAATGAATGTTGGCTTCTCATAGGCATCTGGTTGGCCACTGTGAGAACAGAGTGCTGGACTACGTGGGCCATTGGCTGATCCAGCAAGACTCCTATGTTCTTCAGAAAATAAATGTTTAGAGATCTCTATTCTGTTAGTGAAGATTTCTGAATATGTGAGCATATGTGCAATGATATATTTTGGGAGGGGGGAATCAGAAGGAGAAGGGGAAATGTTGACAAATGTAGGTGAAAGGTTGTGATGGAAGAAGGTGACTGACTGACTTTTGCTGTAGTTACCACCTTTTCTTTGGGCAGAGAATCTATGCCTTTCACAGTTGCATAATTACAAAAATCAACACATTAAGCTTTCCCCATCATTACTTTTTGCAAAAAGCTTCACCTGTTGATTTTTGCCAATGTGTGGAATCAGAACCTTTGTCCATAAGAAAAGTGTCTTAGGGACATCATGGAAAGGTAAGGTCGGTATTTATTTGTGAAGTGCCAGCTTTTTATGTTAATGCCCAGTGCCGAAGCATCATTGTTGTCTGCCTGAAATGCTGGGCCAATAGCAGAAGAAGCAGGTTTCCCATTGCTATGGCAACAATGGGCTAGTTCAGCAATGCCACGGTGATGAAGATGCATCTCCTGCCCCTGCCCCAACAGGAAGCCAAGAAAAAAGTAAGACAGGAAGTGGGAGGATTCCAAGTCTTTCCTGCAAGTATTTAAAGGCAGGGAGGGTCCTCTGTAGCTCCTGGTGCACTTAAGCCGGGCTACAGAGCCACAAGAACTGCAACTGGAACATGGACAAGCAATGGGACTTTCTGATTCTTAACACAATAAGTCATCTCTCTTTGTGTCCAGAAGTCAACCTTTGCATGCCTCAGCAAAATATATCTGAAGGAGAAATGACACAAAAGCTGGCTTCTCAGTCAGGAGCCATTTCAAGGAATGGTATGCATATTAACAAGCCTTGCTGACAAAACCTGCAGTGCTGTATAAATGCTCCAGCCAATTTTCAGATGTTAATTGCTTTGCCACTTAACTCTTAAAATAGCAAAAAGCCTCACCCACATTATGGACTGAAGCTGAACCTTTAATGAGCAATTTAAAAAGGGGGGCAGAGAAGTGTGATAGTATGCCTGATTTAAACATACACCATACTAAGTTCAGTATAGTGTAATCTAAACAGAACCAGATTTTATCATTTGAGGTAAAGTTCACCTGATCCCTTAGAGGCCTATGGAACACCTATTTATTTGGGAGATGGAGAAAATGGCATCGACCCACTTGTCATAGAACATCTCTGGCCTGGATAAATAATAGTGTATTAAAATTGCATAATTAGCCAACATTTGCATAATATGTAAATTGGGCTGCCCAGATGTCGGGGACTGCAACGTGGAAACCCTACTTGAAGCACCCAAGCTATACCAAAATTATAAAGGTTAGCCACAAATGTTATGCCCTGAGTTAGTTCTCCATTTTGTAGGCAAATAATGAATGCTCAAAATTATGCAGAGCTCAAACAACTCATGTACTTCGTTCTGCAGTGGAGAACTTGTTCTGTATCCTTGCACCAATGGAGGTACAGTAAGTGGGTACTTTTTTGGCATAAGATTTTGAACATTTAATAGCTGTGCAGTGGTTTGTAGACCAGGAGAAATAATTGCTTCTAAACTTCACTTTGACAAAGTGCTGTTAAAAATCCTGAAGACCTCCCTAGACCAGGAGATAGTAATGCTACATCCCATCTCCTATTCCTGATAGTAAGAGCCAATTCCATGTCACAAATTCCACGTACTCTCATAAGTTATACATTCATCCTAGAAAAGAATGCTAGATAGCACTGCATCATCAAGGTATTGCTTACTTGTCCGAATGATCCATCATAGATAGGCAAGTGCTGTCAATGGTGTTATATCTTCTCTCATCATTCAATGCCTTTCAGTGCATCTAGTCCACACATGTAGCTACCCGACATCATACACCCGTGCTGAGAAAGTGTACAAATGAGTGAACTTGGAGAAGGGCCATAGTTCAGTGGTAGAGCATGTGCTTTGCATGCAGAAGGTCCCAGGTTCAATCCCCAACATCTCCAGGTAAGGATGATAATGTTCCAGAACAGATTATAAAGTGGTCAGTCTGTAAGTACCTTGAAAACAATGCAGTGATTACTAGAAGCCAAATGGATTTATGGAAATTATGGAATGATCTCCTTGACGAGGTGCACCTGGCACCAACATTGTTATCTTTTCAGCGCCAGGTCAAGACTTTCCTCTTCTCCTAGGCATTTTAGCATGTGTTTTTAAATTGCTTTTTAAAATGTGTTTTTAAATTTGTATATTTGTTTTTAATGTTTTTAATTGTTGTAAACCACCCAGAGAGCTTTGGCTATGGGGCGGTATATAGATGCAAATAATAATAATAATAATAATAATAATAATAATAATAATAATAATAATAATTTGTCAAGAACAAATCCTACCAGACTTATCTCATTTTTTGATTGGGTAACCTCCCTAGTAGACTGTGAGAATGGTGTGGACATAATGTATCTCAACTTCAGCAAAGCCTTTGACAAAGTGTCCCATGATATTCTGATTAGCAAGCTAGTTAAATGTGGGCTGGATTGAACAACAATCAGGTGGATCCACACTTGGCTACACAATCATACTCAAAGAGTGCTTATCAATGGTTCCTTCTCAAACTGGGGAGAGGTTATGAGTGGGGCCCAGTGCTCTTCAACATTTTTATTAATTACTTGGATAAGGAGGTACAGGGAATGTTTATCATAATTGCAGATGATACAAAATTGGGAGGAATAGCTAATATCCTGGAAGACAGAAACAAAATTCAAAATGATGTTGATAGGCTGGAGCATTGAGCTGAAAACAACAGAATGAAATTTAACAGGGATAAGTGAAAAGTTCTACACCTATCAAAAAGAAACCAAATGCACAGTTAAAAGATGGGGAATACTTGGCTCAGCAATACTACATGCAAGAAGGATCTTGGAATTGTTGTTGATCACAAGCTGAATATGAGCCAACAGTGCAATGTGACTGCAAAAAAGGCAAATGCTATTTTAGGCTGCATTAACAGAAGAATAGTTTCCAAATCACGTGAAGAACTAGCTCTCCTCTATTCGGCACTGGTTAGGCTTCATCTTGCATACTGCATCCAATTGTGGACACTGCACTTTAAGAAGGGTGCAGACACACTGGAACAGGTTCAGAGGAGGGCAACAAGGATGATCAGGACACAGGACACAAAGTCCTATGAGGAGAGATTGAAAGAACTGGGCATGTTCACCCTTGAGAAAAGAAGGGTTGAGGGGAGATACGATAGCCCTCTTCGAGTACTTGAAAGGTGGTCACACGGAGGAGGGCCAGGATCTCTTCCTGACCATCCCAGAACAATGGCACGGAGCAATGGGCTCAAGTTACAGGAAGCCAGATTTTGGCTTAACAACAGAAAAAACTTCCTAACTGTTAGAGCGGTACGACAATGGAGCCAGTTCCCCAGGGAGGTGGTGGGCTCTCCAACACTGGAGCCATTCAAGAAGCAGCTGGACAGCCACCCGTTGGGTATGCTTTAAGTTGGATTCCTATGTTGAGCAGGTTGGACTTGATGGCCTTATAGGCCCCTTCTATTGTTCTATGATTCTATTGTTCCCTGTCTGAAACCCTGAAAGAGCCACTGCCAGTCAGCATAGATCATAGTGTAGTAGATCAGCCCGTCAGGTCAGAAAAAGGTGCCAGTACCATAACATAATGTGGCAGAATTCAAGTCTTTTAACCTCTGGCATACTTTGTCGGTGCAAGTGTTTATGCTTGGAATGTAATATAAACAATTTCTCCCTTTCTGATAAGGATCTTAATTGATTTTAGAAGAACATGATATGCAGCAGCATGGTAATCATTACAAGCTGTAGAGCTGTTTTATCCACTGTAAAAGTGCATCACAAAGAGAAGGTGCTGGCACTTTAATCCACTTTTCAGAAGGTGGGACTGGACAAACTCATGGAGCATGGGTCCGTCAGCTACTCAGAATGCCTATATAAAGCTTCCATGTTCAGATGCGTTATGCCAGTTGATGGGGAGCAACTGTGGGAGAGGGCTGTTTTCTTCCAGCCCTGCTTGGGGGCTTTCCAGAAGCCTCTGATTGGCCACTGTGGGAAGAAGGATGTTGAAGCAGATGGACTTTTTGTCTGATCTAGCAGGGCGCAATATTATTCAGTGTGATGAAGAACTGCTTAGATGGCCAAGTGGGGAAGTTACACAACTAAGGACAAGGCAACTTAGCTGTTTTTTCTATGTTATTATTGTTATCATTTATACCATGCCATCAATGCACATCTCACTTAGCTTTCGACAAGGTACCTCACCAAAGACTCCTAAGGGTGGAGTTAGTAGCTTGTCTGTGTTCATTTAATGCTAGTAGTTTTTGTCATGCCAGCTCAGATCGCTCTGAAATACAGTTCGTAAAAATATTGCTAGTGGTCTTGTCTCTGTTGTAGAACTTCAGTCTGCTGAGCTTCAAAATGTCATCATTGATCTCTATTTTCCTATCCCGAACTTGTCTAATCAGAAGAAAATGCCAACTGAATTCAAGCTGTTTACTCCTGGGAAAGTGGCATATTTGTTAAACAAATAGACCTATAGCTTTAACAACAGAGCTGTTCAAAGGTATTAGCATGCAGCCAGATAATGGGGGGGGGAGTACAGGCAGTTCAAATACACATTTGAGTACATCAGATGTGGCAGGAACCACACAAATGACAGGAGCATGAGCAGAGTTGCAAGTCTAAGCTCAAGAACAGTGATGTGAATTTCAATCTAAAAGGGTTTTTTTTAAAAATCGCTACCACAGCATGATCACAAACACTCACAGGGAAGCCACCAGATCATCTTGTTTGTGAGTTCTGTCCAAGCTCACTCTTTTGTTTGCTTTTAACAAACTTCATCACCATCCCTACTCTTGAATAAGTCATGGAATAAGAGGAGAGGTGCTCTTGTGGATCAGGAACTGGTTAAGTAACAGGAAGCAGAGAGCAGGAATAAATAGACAGTTCTCCCGGAGGACAGATGTAGAAAGTGGAGTCCACCAAGGTTTGGTATTGCAGCTGTGCTTTTAAACTTGTTCATAATCAGTCTAGAGTTAAAGGTGAGCAGTGAGATGGCCAAGTTTGCTGATGATATTAAATGGTTCAGGGTGGTTAAAACAAACAGGGATTGTGAAGAGCTCCAACGGGACCTTTCCAAACTGGCTGAGTGGACAGCAAAATGGCAAATGCAATTCAGTGTAAACAAGTGTAAAGTTATGTATATTGGAGCAAAAAATCTTAATTTCACAATATATGATCATGGGGTCTGAACTGGCAGTGTCTGACAAGGAACGAGACCTTGGGGTCATAGTGGATAGTTCAATGAAGCTGTCGACCCATTGTGCAACAGCTGTGAAATCAGCAAAATCCATGCTAGGGAAGATTAGGGAAGTATTTGAAAGTAAAACTGCTGATATCATAATGCCATTATACAAATCTATGATGTGACCGCATTTGGAATAGTGTGTATGGTTCTGGTCTCCTCATCTCAAAAAAAGAATATTGTAGAGCTGGAAAAGGTCCAGTAACGGGCAACTAAAATGATCAGGGGGATGGACCAACTGTCCTATGAGGAAAGATTGCAGCATTTGGGGCCTTTTAGTTTAGAGAAAAGGCATGTAAGAGCTGACGTGATAGAAGTGTATAAAATTATGCATGGCATGGAGAGAGTGGATAGAGAAAACTTTTTCTCCCTCTGTCATAACACTAGAACTCCTAGACATCCAATGAAGCTGAATGTTGGAGGATTCAGGACAGACAAAAGAAAGTGCTTCACACAGCACAAAGTTAAAACTATGGAATTTGCTCCCACTGGAGGCATCAATGGCCACCAACTTGGATGGCTTTAAAAGAGGATTAGACAAATTCATGGAGGATAAATTATTTATTTATTTTATTTTATTTTATTCGATTTCTATACTGCCCACAGCCAAAATGCTCTCAGGGCGGTGCACAACAGGGAATAAAATACAATAGAATCACAAGAAACAGTAAAAACATACATATTAAACAATTAAACAACCTGGTATACAATAAGAGCTAAAAATAGATTAAAATAATAGATTAAAATGCCTGGGAGAATAAAAAGGTTTTAACCTGGCGCCGAAAGGATAGAAGTGTAGGTGCCAGGAGCACCTCATCGGGTAGACTGTTCCATAATTCGGGGGCAGCCACTGAAAAGGCCCTAGATCTTGTAACGACCCTCCGAGCTTCTCTGTGGGTCGGAACTCGGAGGAGGGCCTTTGATGTTGAACGTAGTGACCGGGTAGGTTCATATCGGGAGAGGCGTTCCGCTAGGTATTGTGGTCCTGCGCCGTGTAAGGCTTTATAAGTCAAAACTAGCACTTTGAATTTAGCCCAGAAACAAATAGGTAGCCAGTGCAAACGAGCCAGAACAGGTGTTATATGTGCGGACCGCCTGGCCCTTGTCAACAGTCTAGCTGCTGCGTTTTGCACTAGCTGTAGTTTCCGAACTGTCTTCAAAGGCAGCCCCACGTAGAGCGCATTGCAGTAATCCAATCTAGAGGTTACCAGAGCATGCACAACTGAAGCGAGGCCGTCGCTTTCCAGATAGGGACGTAGCTGGGCTACCAACCGAAGGTGATAGATAAAACGATCAGTGGCTACTAACCATGATGGCCATGTCTCCTTCCACTGTCAGAGGCAGTATGCTTCTAAATACCAGTTGCTGGAAACTGCAGATGGGGAGAGTGCTGCTGCACTCACGTCCTGCTTGCGGACTTTGCACACGCATCTGGTTGGCCACTTTGATCTGAAAAAGCCTCATGGAAGGACTAACATCACATCTTTCTCTGAGCTTTAATTAAAGTACCCGAGGCCAGGAAGGCTGGCTACTGCATGCCTAAGTTCGGTGCTCTCACTGAATTTGTTTTTAAGGGAAGTCATTCCTTTTACATTTTTTTTTAAAAATGTACAGTTTATTAGATTTGCACTGATTTCTTTAAAAGTAAAATGACTTCACTGTCATAGGAACATAGGTGGCTTCTTATACCAAGTCAGGCCAACAGTCCATCTAGCTCAGTACTGTCTAAACTGACTTGAAGCAGCTCTCCAAGGTATCAAGCAGGGAGTCTGTACGAGCCCTATCTGGAGATGCTCAGGATTGAAGCTGGTCCCTTCTGCACCTAAAGCAGATGCTCTGCCACTGAGCTACAGACCTTCCCCTGCAAAAATAGCAACAATGAACAGCTGCCTGGTGCACATTTGGCAGCTTCCTTATTTTCCTGTGCTTAAATAAGGCTGGGGAACTGATGGCCTTCCAGATGTTGTTGGATTCCAATTCCCATCAATCCTAGCCAACATTAGCAATGGTCAGGAATGATGGGAGTTGTAGTCCAACAACATCTGGAGGGCCACATGTACCCTATCCCTGGCTTCAAGGAAAGCCTAGATGAGGATGTCATAGGGTTTTCTGGAAAGATGAACACCCAGGAAGGTGTAGTGTTCAGAACACTGGGAAGTTGAGTCATAGTAACATGACACAAAGGACATTCACAAATTCCCCTTAGCCATCTTAAAAGTAAGGTGAGCATAACAACAGCTTTGCCCCATCCATGTAAGAAAGGGCAAGAAATTCAATTCAGTTTCACATTTCAAGCCAAATCTATGAAACTCCAAAACAATATGACAACCAACACACAGCCATGCTTTGAAATCCACACTTATTGTAATTTTGCAGTGCAGTTTGCCAAACAATGTTTACAAAAATGCACGTTAGGGGAAAGCGTACATAAAAATGAGCATATGAGTGAAAACAACATATAGAAATTAATTATATGTTAAGAAACGCCTTGCAAAAATATGCTCATTAATCAAAACTGCCTATAAACATATGTTTCTTAGGAGAAATTCACACTAAAATGCTGGATAATTTTAATGAGTTTTTTTTTTTAATGGCAAATTGCTGCAGAAATGCAGAGAGTTGAATTTAAGGATTAAAAAATGAGGAACTCAGAGAACTGAAACTGACAGATCTTTTCATCCCTACACCCATGAGACTTTTACCAACATTTTCTCTAGCCTTTGATACTCTTTGAATTTATTTTCTTATTCTTTGATAGAGCATGCTATGTATGTATGTATACACATGATAAATTTCTGGCACAGCACCATCTATAACGCACACTTCCTTTGATTGCTACACGTCGATGCTCATTGTTTTATGCTGTAAATCACCTCTTACTTCTATGTCCAAATGTCTATGACTGGGTCAAATGAATATTTGTAACTGAGCACAAGACATAATTTTTTCTTAATGGATAAATTTGCCTTGACCTGATCCAAACCCGGGAACAATTTCAATGGAAGACCAAGCCCTAAACTATCTTCTTAGACTGCACATCGAGATAAAATATTATAACTCTGCCTGCATGTTCCAACCTTCAGGAGGGGGGAAAATCCTTATTATTTATTTATGCCTGTTGTGTTTAAGAAGTTAAATCCCCAGAGCATCTCAATTTAGATCAAAAGCTAGCTACCATACTTCACCTGGCACACCTGTGCCTTATGATTTCTTAATTACCTGCCTCACATTCCCAGAGCTAGAAGGCAATGGGGCAGGACTCATTTTCGCGCATGTACAAATCTCTGAAATGCACCTAACGTAACAAAGCCTTTCCAGAATGCCCGAGGTGTTAACCAGTTTAAAATAATCCCACAGATCCCAAGCCACTCGCATTCCAGCAAATTGCCTCCTTCCAGGTTTTCTTTTTTTAAAAGATGAGGAAGCTGCCATAGGCTCTCAGACTGTGGCCAGTTATGATTGCTCATTTCTGGGGATTTCCATCATCCCACCCGGCAACCAAATTGGCACTGAACCTGCAATCAAAGGAATCTTGGGTTCTCCCTTTGGGGAGTGGGGAATGAAATTCTGGAACTGAGGAGTAATTTTAGTGGCTTCAGTTGACTTACTCTGGATCTGCAGTAGAAGCATACAGAGTTGCCAAGGGTCCAGAAAAAGCAAGCAATGTACTCTTGTGCCTTTATTCTTTGCATTGAAATCTCACCTTTTCCCCATTAAAAGAAAGTACTTCTTCACACAGTGCATAGTTAAACAATGGGATTTGCTCTCACAAGAAATGGTGATTATCACAAGGGAATCAGGCAAATTCATGGAGGAGGCGTCTATCCGTGGCTACTAGACATGATGGGTAGGTTCTACCTCCACTGATGGAGAAAGCATGCCTCTGAATACCAGTTGCTAGGAATCATTAGTGGGAGAGCGCTGTTGCACTCAGGTTCTGCCTGCAGGATTCTCGTTGGCATCTGATTGCCCACTGTGAGAACTGGATGGTGGACTAGATGGCTCTTTGACCTGATCCAGCAGGGCTCTTCCTATGTCCTTACGTCCAGCGAGCTCACGGCAGTACACAATATATTTTAAGGGAGTCTCCTCTCCAGGCACTGAGCACACCTAGGAAGCTTAACGTCAGGAAGGTATAGGCATCATCTGCCTTTAGACCATGTCCTTGACCGGTAGCAATCAGCAGGTGAAGCTGTCTGCAGTGTGGAGATAAATGTGCCAAGGTCTACCCACCCAGTTGTGTGAAAGGCACAGTTACAGTGTGTGGCTGGAAAGCTGGCAACCCTAATCACGACTTTTCCTACCCTCCTACTGGTGCAGAGGAGAGGGGAGAGCTTATTTAATCCTTTCCTTTTAAATTGTTATTTATTTATTTAAATTGTGTTTTTAAATTGTTTTTTGTGTTTTCAAATTTGTATATTTGTTTTTATTGTTTTTAATTGCTGTAAACTGCCCAGAGAGCTTCGGCTATGGGATGGTATATAAATGTAATAAATAAATAAATATAAATAAAGCTCCCCCAGTAGCTTTCCCCCCATGATACACAAGGGTGTAGTCATTCAGGGTCTCGGGGGGTCTTAGACCCTTTACTTTTTTGGGAGCAGGGTCCCAGCAGGGTCCCTGTGTCTCCAGCATCCTGTGAACCAATCAACATGAAAGGGGAGTGTCTTAATCACCGCTTCCTTGACCTTTCCTGCTGATTGGACCTAATGAGAGGGAAAGGAGGTGAGTCATCTACTGAGAAGAATCTTCTCAGTAGCTAACACTCTTCCCTTTCATGCTTATTGGCTGCTAGGGATGTCTATTGTGGGAGAAGGCATTAACAAGGATCTCATTCTCAACCCACAACAAAAAGGGGGAGGGTGTGTGGCTATGACTAACATGGAGGGACCCTGCACTTCTGAAATTGCAACTACACTACTGATGACACAGAAGAAACAAATATCCATATCTTATCTCCATGGAGGAAAAAAAGGATCTGGGGCCATTTTCAGTGGGAAAACTGAGAGAGGAAGCTCATCCCCTGTACTAGTTTTCCACTGCGTACCGCAGCCTTTGTGGCTAAAACACCAAAACACATTGGGGGCAGGACTTACACACCACTTACCTGTGTTGTTTAACCCATAATTCTAGACCAGCGGGATGCTGAACTTAACCACTAACATGAATTACTCCAAACCAAGGAGCAATGAGAAATAGGGTGGTATTCAATGCTAGCCCCACTCAGAGTAGACCAGTTGAAATTACTAGACATTACTAACTTAGATTCATTAATTTTAATGAGTCTAGTCTCAGGAGGACTTAGTCCACATTCACACTACACATTTATTCCACTTTAAACAAGCATAGCTTTCCCCAAAGAATCCTGGGAAGTGAAGTTTGTGAACCCCTGTTCCCCTCACAGAGCTGCTATTCCCAGTGTTCTCTGGGAAGAGGGAGTGACTGTTAAACCAGTCTAGCAATTGTGAGGGAGAACAGAGGTCTCCTAGCAACTCTCAGCACCCTTCTCCAGTTACACTTCTGAGGATTCTTTGGGGGAAGCCACCATTGTTTAAAATGGAAAAAAAATGTGTGACGTGAATGTGGCCAGGGTTGTATTTAATTAAATCCTACTCACAGTAGACCCATTGAAATTAATGAATCAAAGTTAGACTGCAATCCAATCCACACTTACCTGGGAGTAAGTCCCATTGAATCCAATGGGGTTTACTTCTGATTAGACGTGTCTTGGATTGCAGCCTTAGCCACTTCCATTAACTTCAACTCTGAGTAGGACTAGCGCCGAATACCACCCATATACTTTAAGTTCTACCTATATCAGCCTTTGACTCTATAACTCCACTACCCCCAAAGAATTAACACATTCTTAGTAGTTTGACCAAAATACAGAGACATGAATGGTAATGCCAGTCCACTACAATCAATCCAGATGATATGCATCTTCACTTACCAACAAGCTAAAATGTATAACTCAACATATTCAAGAGAATTTAGGTTTGCAGTCAAACAATGAAAGAAAAAGCATGACATTGGATGAAGTCCAACAGTAGGCATACTCAGAGGAGAACTATTGGAATCAATGGACTTATTAACATTATATATCTCCCATTATTTCTAACATAATACCTGCTCTGAATTGCTCAGTTTTTCAGAGTGAGCTGTGCCCAAAGCAGCACATAACAACCATTCAAAATACAAAGCAATGAGGTGGAGAAAGAAATCAATTTACAAAACATGTCAAGAAATTCAAACAGGATAAAAATCAACAATTTAACAAATATAGAATAAATTCAATATTACAAAAGAAATAATCTAGACAAACACATAAGTACAGAGCAAAAAGAAAGTGAACAGACAATGAATGAGAGTAAAGGCAGAAAGTTACAGATTACATCGTTTCAGGAGATCCTGACATCTTGTCCCCATCAGGAAGAGGACTCTCTCTGAGCTTTCCACCTGCAGAAGCTTTTTTCACGATAGGACACTTAAATGTGATCCCCACCTGCAGGTCTGAAGCAATCCAGTCCAGAAAGGGCTGCACCAAATGCCATTTCTGCATGTTTGAATTAGTTCAAAGAGATCAAAAGGAGTTTTCTGACTCTTGAGAGAAGATGAGCTTCGAGATCATTTTTCTGGAACCATTTGGGGGGCAAAGCATCTCTTTAGATTTGATGCTAAGATGCTGATAATTATAAAAAGGAATTATGATGTGTGAAAAGGGATTCGGGGGGGCTCATCCTTGCAGGCATCAGAGTTTGCTGAAATGGGAATTGAGATGGATTTTGGACTGGCAATGCCAAAATGATTTCCTATTTGGGGAGTTCATTCAGAGCCAGAGTGATCCCGCAGAGAAATTTGAGTATACATCTGAGGAACTTGCTAAGTTCAAGTCTTGCCCTGACATGCAGTCTTTGTACAATTTTAGGAAAATTACTTTCCCTCAGACTCTCGGTTCACTTTGTAACATAGGCACCTACCTCACAGGAGGTACCTCACTGGAAAATGCAAATTAAATGTACTGTAGAGATAACAAAGAGCAACGTTTGCTTCTGAATTTGGTCTAATGAGCTTCCCTCTTATGAGTTTGACATGATGGGTGATCCTATTTCCTGCATAATAAATACCACCACTTTTTCCTTCTGTCTATACCAGACATCTTTTTTTTTTTTACTAAATTTAAGCACATTCGATTGGGCATTGTTGCTGCTGCTGCCACTGCACAATCTATGTGAATTTCAGTGAGGCTTGTGGGGACCTCTGGCAACCAGCCTCTGGATTCCTCTTGCTGCGGTAAGGAAATCTGCAGGCCCCTGGAGATTCATAGCAAGATGGCTTAGGAACGTAGGTAGCTGCCTTATACTGAATCAGACCCACTGGCCATCTAGCTCAGTTCTGTCTGCACTGACTAGCAGCAGCTCTTCAGGGTTTCAGGCAGAGACTCTCTCCCAGGCCTACCTCGAGATGCCAGGACTGAACCTGGGACCTTTTGCAGGCAAAGCAGTTGTTCTACCACTGGGCTATGGCCCTTCCCTTTAATATGCTACCAGATTGGTACCCAACATGAAGATGGTCACCATGTTTCTATCTTGGTCTCCTTTCAGAATTGAGGAGCAGGGTGAGCAAAGAAGAGGATTTCACGTGCACAAACATCAAGGCCAGGTTTATTTTGGTGTGCCCTTCCCTTGTCAGACAAAACCCCCTCTATTCTAATGCCATCCTAATTGCCCAATTTAACTTCATTGTAGCAGCTGATTGTTAAGTATCCTTGCTAAAGCTGTTTAGCTGAAATTGGATTTGCAGTTCAGAATGAAAATTAATTCATGCAGAGTTTATTTAAATTAAAGAGGCAAAAGCAGCCACCCATCTTCCTAGAGCATGAGAGATTCAAACAAACAGATGCATGAAATGAGCCAAATTGAATTGCAAAGAGCCCTCTTGCAATCATCCTAGGTTTGTTGAAGTCATTTGGTGTTAGGCTACCTAGTAGAGGCATGTCAGTTCCCATAAATAAGTAGGTGAATTATTCTTGCCCTTGCAAAACCTTTTATTATTTGCAATTTAATTCACGATGCTGCATTCTAATACAATCAGGGCCCAATTTTCTTTTAATTGCAATTTTGGGTACTTTCCCATGGCCGGAACTGGGATGAGGTAATGGCTGACATTATTCTGCATATATTCCGTAAGCATGTAGTAAGATGGAGTTTGTGTGATGATTAGTATAATGATAGTAGCAAAAAGGGGCCACTGTGGGGTTGCGGCTACAATGCTTCGACTTAGAGGTGGGGATTGTGTTGGCCTACCATTGTGTTGGCCTACCATGCTCTATATAATAGCGGTCAGCTCAGTAATGTGACCTGGACCCAACCTTTGGCATACAAAGCATGTGCCCAGCCAATGAACTATGGCCCTTCTTTCTACCTTTCACAGAGCTCTAACATACTCCGCATTTAACTCCATTTTTCACTTAACGCATGACTGTTGAATGTGACAGTCTGGTGGCACCTCCCCTTTGGAACCCTCCCAGTGCATGTCAGAAAGACACCTTCTCTATTGTCTTGTCAGCATCTGCTAAAGACATTCCTTTTTCAACAAGCCTTCTAAAACCTTGTCCCAGTTGCTATCTGTCTTGGATTAGAATGTGTTTTATGTATGTGCTGTTCTTGTCTAAAATTGTTTTTATATGCATAATTGTTTTTATATATGCAATTGTTGTCACTGTTTTTATATATATAACTGTTTTAGTTATTACTGTTACTTATTAATATTAATATTACATTTATTACCCACCCCTCACCATAAGTTCCTAGGGTAGGTCACAACCATGTAAAATACAACATTAAAACAAATGACAGTCACAACTAGAGTAGGTCTAGCTGTAGATCACTTCAGGATGCCTCATGGGAAGGGATTCATAAATGAAATGAAATAATAATAATAACAATAAAAATAATGTTCTTTTTTCTTTAATCAGGTCTTTACTTCAATCCAGACTTGGTCATACTTAGATGACCCATTGTCCTTTTGATTTCAGTGGCTTTCCTATAAGCAAATTTGGATCCAAAGCAATTTTTTTGAAAAGAAAAAGAAAAAGATAAGGAGGTGTATGACAGGAACAAATGTTTTATTTATTGTTGCCGAATAGATGCCTACTGAAGTTAATACATGGAAGACAGAAACTGAAGATAGAGACAGAATTCTCGTTGGGTTTTTTATTTAAAAAATGAGGTGCCAGTACTCATATTTTGATAAAAGTGCCATGGGCACCAGCACAAAATGGCTCCTATGGGCAGCAAAAAAAAAGAGGTGCCAGTACTCTATACCAGTGAGTACCCTGTCACAAAACAGCCCTGGTACTTCTCATGTTATATTTGAAAGTTCTGAAAAGTTCCAGAAGGATTGCTATAGTCATCTGTTGGAGCAACCAAAAATGAACACAGTGAATCTTGTGGCACCTTAAATATTAATCGATTTATTGTGCTGGAAGCTGTTGAGGGTCTACTTCACCAGATGCATAAAAAGGTATAACGTTACATTTCATGTGACTTTGCGGAGGTATGTCTGTATCTAAAAAAACATGGAAACATAAGGCTGGACTACCCTATGGCAGCTGCTCAGTGCAACAGGAATTGACCGTCCTTTGGGGAAACTGTTTGTTATATTTATCTGATCTCACCCTGACCCCAAAATAGGGCGATGTCTATTGCATCCATCCCTATTTTAACCTCACAACAACCCTGTGAGGTAGGTTAGGCTTAGAGATAGTGAAGACAGGAAGCTTTGTCACCAGGCACAAATTTGAATCTGAATCTCCTCAGAGTAAGTCCAACACTCCGGCCACTGCATCATGCTCGAGTATGACTTGGGCATGAGAGAAAATACATGTGCATATAAGAAACATGATCCCCTTTTCTCTCTTTACATTTAAAACCTAATCTTTTATCTGTTAGAGCAATTACATATCTAGTCTTGCGAAAACTTTCCTATAAGAAAATTGGTCCTTGGCCATTACTTAGTAAACGTCACTACTTCAGCCCCTCTGTGCAAAAACTGCAGATCTTGGTTTTAATCTAACATTGCAGTATGTTTCCTGTGCTACTTGTTATTCAAACTGATTAGTTAAATCACTGAATGAACCCTCTTGTTAATCTGAATTTAATTGACATTTCACCCCAGTTGGCCAGAAGCTGACCTCATTGCTTACCTTCCAGAAGCTGAGGACAAATATCAGGATGGCCTTAAACTCTCCAGCACAACATAGATTATAGCTTCCCTTTCTTATAACTGTTGCTCCTGAAGGTAACAGCTGCATTTGCCTAATGCTAAGGAGGTGCTAGAGCTGAATTAAGAGACAAAAGTTACCTTAATTATCCCAGGAGTGCAGCTTTCACTTTGCAAAATGATAATTTCTGGTCTCTCTGTGTGTTATTTTAGGCTCTTCATAATCCAGGTAAAACAAGGAATTTGGAGCTGTCCTACATAGTACACAGTATGGGGCAACTACCAAATTTAGGTGGCAGAATTTGATTGTACGAACTAATTGAAAATGAGAATCAAATTGTTGAATGCTCTTCTGCATTAAAAACAACAACTCCTTGCTCCTAGTTTACCACATGTATGGAGCTCCTTGTATTATGAGTCATTCAAAAATATAAAAACCTGCCCTGCAATCCAAAATGGTACAGTCCCAAATTCTATCGCTTGATTTCGCAGTCTTCCTATAGCCTGACTCAATTATTTGAGTTTATGTAGTCCAACACAAGAAACAGGTGTGAGCAGATTCAGGGTAATCCTGAAATTTTCAGTATACAAAATATTTAGAAAAAATATTCCTAAAGGGGAAGACTCATATTGTCAGATTTGCTCCCTTATGGAGACTCTTCCTTATGTGCTAAATACCAAATTTACCATGAAATGGCATGTGCAAAGAGGTCACAGTTCTTCCATCTAAAGTAAATCATGACTAACAAAGCAATCCTAACTATAGAAAGCTTATGTAAATTTTGCTGGTAAATTATGCTCCAAACTCTGTTAAGCAGCAATTTGATTTACACCACCTTTTTTTGCTAGCTATGTTCTGTTGGGTTGCTAGGTCATGTGAATGAGCTGAAAGGGGTTTGGAATAGGGGTTGCCCCATCCCACTCCATCCCTTTGGGGGAGGCTTCCACCAGCATAGCCATGGCAGAGCCCCAGCTCAGTGAGGAAAGTCCAAGATCTGCTGAATTCACACTCTCTCATTCCAATGAAATTTGGGTTTGGATTGCACCGTAAGACCCATTAAAACCAACTTAAGTTCATTATTACAAAATTCCATGCTATTGCTCTTTGTTCCATTGCTTTTCCACTTCCATGGTCACAACTAATTTTTCCTGAATTGTGTCCTTGTAGAGCTTCTTTTATGGTGAACTCATATTTCTACATGGAGTCATATCTCACAGAAAAAATAAGATGGATGACCCTTTCGCTATTTTGCTGTAACTGTAAATTGTAAGGTAAAGGTGTCCCCACACTTATAGTGTGAGTCGTTTCCGACTCTTAGGGTGACATCTTGCGACGTTTACAAGGCAGACCGTATATATGGGGTGGGATTGCCAGTTCCATCCCTGGCCTTTCTTTACCCCCCAGCGTATGCCGGGTACTCATTTTACCAACCACGGACGGATGGAAGGCTGAGTGGACCTCGACCCCTTTTACCGGAGATTCGACTTCCTCCTTCCGTTGGAATCGAACTCCGGCCGTGAGCAGAGTTTCGACTGCATTACCACCACTTACCACTCTGCACCACGGAGGATCTTAACTGTGAATTGTAGAGACTAAATATACCTTTCATTTCATTGGTTGAACATATGCTGATCCCAGATTCAGTTCCTGACATCTCCAGCTAAGGATTTACTTGTTATGGGGACAATGTGTAACCTCCAAATGCCAGTTACTGGGGAGCAACCATAGCATGGGACATTGTCCTAGTGTCCTGCTTTTATGGACTCCTAGAAACATCTGGCTGGCCACTGTAAGAAACAGGTTACTGGACTAAAGAGGCCTTTAGTCTGATTTAGCCAAGGCTCTTGTTTTCTTATGATCTCTTACAGCAGGAATGGAGAAAGATCACTGCCTTAAAGCCAGAGAGCTGTTACAGTCAGAACTGGGTTAAAGGATCCAACTCAATAAGATGTACTTTAGCGTCCTTCTTCCTCTTCCACCTTCCTACTGAAGATGTCCCTCTTTCCACAAGCCTTTTAAACAGAGACTTTTATCCCAGGCTGCATCTGCATTGGAATTACTTTTAAGATTTTTTAAATAGTTTTTCACTTGTTGTTTGCTATCCTGGGCTCCTCTGGGAGGAAGGGCAGAATATTTATTTAAATAACAATAGCAAGAATAATAATCCAAGGACACCTAAGAGAAAGAGGCAGGTACAAAAGATATCTTTGAAAGCCTTTTGCATTGGCAGACTTCCTGAAGTCCAGCCTGATGGAAGAATTCTTTCAGAGAAGCTGATTTAGAACCCAGGGTATTTGAATGTAGGATAACAGGTTCCATTGACTTTAAGGGAACTAATTTTGTTTAAATCAAAAGAGGGGTTTGTTATATCCTGAGTAACACGCTCATTCGCCTTGCATGCAGGGCACTCTCATCTCACCTAAAAACAAACAAGCTCAGCTGTGGCTCACAGAAGTAAATGTGCTATAGTTCTGGGGAAGTGTATGGTCTCACCTGTTGCTTTGAGAGGTCATAATCCTCAGTGCTGTTCAGGAATTCTATGGGCTGGTTCATACTCACGGCTGAACGTGTGAGCCAAAAGTGTTGTGTTCATGGGGATACAAGAGTTCTATATGCAATGCTTGACCATCGACTCATTCACACATGCAATCAGCATATGATGCTGCAGTTGGCAAGAGATGAGCTTGCATGTGTGAACTAATTCTATCTGCAGGTCAAACGGAAACAGCATTTGCAGGAAGGGGGGGCATCCAACAAGAAGGAAAGAGGTAGCTAATCGATACATTTGGGAGGAGTCACAGAGATACCAATACAAGTGGAAAGAAACCTGAGCAGATATCAAGACAAAAGCAACTTGCTGACAGCCGTGAAGAAGATGAGATGTTCTCTGCATAACCTTAATAATCTCCAAACACAAGATCTTGAATTCATCTCTTAATGCCTAGAGGAAATTTTCATCCAAAGGCAGCGTGACATTGAGATTAGCTTTTAATGAAGCAGCCAAGTTGGAAGGAGGGAGAAAAGCCAACACCTGGCATTTCAATTTATCTTACCTTTCAAGTAATTTATTCAGTAAATAAATAGCTGATTACCACAATAAGCTTTCCTTGGCTTTGAGAGTTGGACTGACTATTGGAGGCTATATAGCAGCCCTGTGTATGTTTCAAAGGGAGGGGAGAGAGGGAGAGAGAGAACCTCTTGAAATACACAGCTGGATGTTTTAGTGAATTCTTTATCCTCCATAGACTTTTCTCTTAAATCTCAGCTGTCATCACTGGGTAATATCCCCACCCTATCAGATGTCATGGATGCCCCAAATTTCCCATCACCCTCTGTCTACTTAAAATGCTTTTGCTTTCCATCTAATTGGTAGAAGATCAGATAGTGGCTGTCTTCAAATGAAGTCTGTTGTTTTTAGAATGTTAACAGTCTGAAACAGAGCATGACAAACAATTGTTTCAGTATATCTTGAGGGTAGGTGCACTTCTACTGGGACTAGGAACACCAAGGATGGATTCCCCGGTGCATTACAGAGCTCAACCATAGCACAAAACGAGATGCTTTGAAGCTGGCTCCCCAGTCCTAGAGGATATTGCATAGCCTCGATATCAGTGGAATTTTTGCACCTTCCACATCATTTCATGTGCCTCTAGAAATAAGTCTTGCCACATCACCACCACCAAACAGTTAAAAGGATGCCTGGTAGGTGTGCTGAAAAAAAACTGAAGCCAGTGACAGACAGGCATGGACCTACTTGGCATAATGTTCAACAACAAAATAAATGTAGCCCGAAATTGTACCATTCCCAGTAGCATGGCATTATCCATTCTATATTGTGGTTCTTTCAACACCGTAAGCAGTCCAGGTACCAGGACTAAGCTTGTTCTTTTAACAGAAGACCTACAGAACAAGATAATAGGAACCAGTCCAGCAAAAGTAAACCATGACTAAATCCCATTGAAATAAATGGAAATGAAGTATAATGTTACAATGCATATAGTTAAATGGGAATAATCCACTCAACTCAATTAAATATGGAGGCTGTACATTCTAATGATTTCAATATTATTTAAGAACATCAGATCATAAGAGCAGTGCTGCATCAGGCCGTCTTGTCCTACATCCTATTCTCACAGTGACCAACCAGATGCCCATGGGAAGTAAGCAATCAGGACTCGAGTGCAATTTATATATTATCCTAAAAACGGTATATTCCACCTTATGTCAAAATGAGCTCAAGGCAGCTTACATCATTCCACATAGAAAAAGGATATACATCAGCTACACATCAAACAACGATCGTGGAAGAACGGCATTAACTTTAAAAGCCAAGAATTCAAATAAGTAGCAAGAACCAGCCATTTAAAATAAAAATCAAAAGGGAACACAGCCTGAAGAGATGTGGGTCAGGAGTGGTCTTCCTCAGACATCCCAGAAGCCCCAGATTGGCCAGTGGTCCAATTTAAGGGACAGCCCTCTGTAGAGTCCAATGGAGAGCATCCTGCAGGCCATACAGCAGAAGGGTTACTGAAGTTGGGATTCCACTTCAGTAACCCTCCAGACAACTCAAACAAGCCTCTCCAAGCTTACTCTCCTGTAAGCATCTAGTAGAGAAGACAGAAACTGTACCTGAAAGCCATCCCACAACACCAAAGGGGAATGCTGCAAATAAAGACAGGACTCTGCACCTTTAAATTCCTGCCAGCTCTCAGCCAAAGGATGGACCTTGAGAGCAAGCTGGCCTGCTTTGCATTTTAGGCGCTCAGCTGAACTCAAACCCCTCCCTCTGAATTGAATCAGTGTCTGCCATGTCTAGGAGCTCTCCTAGGTCCTGCGCCACTCCACCTCTCCCTGCTACCTGGCTCTTGATGTCTGTTGCCTGATACATGCTGAGTTACTGTAGATGTCTCCAGCAGCAGCTGAGCCTAGGGACAAAGGAGAAATTCATTAAATTCACATTTTTATGGAAACCTACTAAATCTGCACTTCCTGAAACAATACATCAACCAAAGCACAGATCTCCTTTGAAATGCAAACTTCCACTTTACAATGCAGTCCTCTAACCCAAGTGTATGTGTGTAAAAATGCAAAGATTAGTGAAAAGGGCATACAAAGATCATATACTGAGGATAATGTACAAAAATACACTGTATTAAAGGGAGATTGTTTGCAAAATGCATATTCTAGACAAAATTGTATTTAAAAAATTGTATATGCAGACTTCTTTAAACATTCACAAACATCTGCAGAAATAGGGAAAACCAAATTTAAAGACTAGAAAAATGAGAAACCAAAATGGACCGATGTGTCTATCCCTAGCTGAGCCCCATTCACTTCTACTTAAAACATTGTGTTCAAACTATAACACTTAGAAATTGTATTATAATTGCACGACATTATAACATAGGGTATTTTCAAGAATGATTTGCAGGTTTTTTTTAAAAAAAACTATATTTTGTTTCTAAGTTCACAAAATTCAGTTTTAGGAAACAAAATATAATTAAGAAAAGTGGTGGTGAAGGGTACAGTCCTAGGCATGTCTACTTGGAAGTAAGTCTGACTTTCAATGGGACTTACTCCAAGGTGGTGCTTATAGGACTACAGCCTCAATTTTTTACAGAGAAGACTTGACTAGCAGCCCAATCCTAACCATGTCTACTCAGAAGTAAATCCTACTGACATCAATAGGGATTACTCCCAGGTAAGTGGGTTCAGTATTGCAGCCTTAATTATTTTAATCTGGTTTTTAAAAGCGACTGAGTTGATGAAGAGATGAATTGCTCTTCTTGTTGTGTGTATTTTTGAAACAAATAGCCACAAGCAAAATATCTTGTTCCTTATAGCTACTTTAGGCATTTAACTTGTTAGTACATGACTACAACTATAGTTCCTACTGAAATGAGCATTCCCCCTGTAAAATTTTTGTCACATCATTAATAACTTCATTCAGAGATCACACATCTTTACTTCAAATAAGCCATTCAACCATACAGTCAACATCTTATGACCTCAGTTACAAACAACCTTTGACAGCTGGTAGAAGGGTGAGTAATGGTGTGCCACCTGCCCTCTCTCCAAGAATTCTTGCATACTTGCTTTGTATCCTAGCTTTGAATTATCACAGCAGAATCAGTAACCTCCTAATTTTAGCAAAGATTTTCACAAATGCTTTAGCTTTCCTAAGGGATTCAGGTTGGTTTGTTTCTTTTTCAAATAATATTGCACATTCAAGTGGAGAACATAGGGTTTTTTTAAATAAAAATATGGAAATAGAGGCTCCAGTACAGCTCTAGTCATTCGGCAACTAGAAAAGTGTTAACATCTGGTGGATTTAGGTGAGGATACACACACACACACGGTGCAAATAATAAGTTCTAGTCAGCCCATGCAGAAAAGTTTCAATGTGGAAATCCATATTGTTTATGCATGTGGAAGGCTTATTCCTTGCATAGATCTCCATTGTTGGATTGGCACATCTGAGTATAAATCCACAATGACTGGCTATTGTATTGCACTCTACATGGGGCTGCCCTGGAAGGCAGTTCTGTGAAAGTAGCTAGGGTAGGCTACTTCAGCCTGCCTATTGGCAATTGGAAACATGTTTAACTGGTTCTGAACCAACTGCACTGGTTGCCAGTGACATTTTTGTAGTTATTTCATTTATTTCAGGTATTTATAGACCACTAAATATTTAGTATTTCAAAGTGGTGTAAGCCCAAAGTGTGTTGGTTCTTACATTCAAAGTCCTTCGTGGCTTGTGACTGGCATAGGGGTGGATCAATCTGTCAGTTTTGGTTTCTCGGTTTCTCATTTTTCCATGTCGGTTTGTGACTTTTTAAAAAAAAAGTCTCTATGAAAATTCAGCAGCATTTTAGTACAAATTTCTCCTAATATACACATCCTTTACCTAATACACGTGTTTTGAAAAGCAATTTTCCTTTATGTAATGCTTTTTTGTATGCTATTTTTAATATTTTAATTGAGAATCATGCTCCAAACACCCTTCTTTCAAGTGGTTAAGGTGTAAAACAATGATTTCTCCTTCTTGAGGATTGCCCTGGCTTTGTGGAATAACCTCACCCAAAAGGTTCATCAGCGTTCCTCCCTCTGGGCTTCAGATGTTTCTGTGAGATCCAACTTTTCTGGAAGGCTTTCCCCAACCTAATGCCCTCAAGATGTTTTGAACTGCAACTCCCATAAGCCTCAGGGACAATGGTTGTTGTAGTTCAAAACATCTCGAGGGCACCTTTTAGCCAAGTTTAGATGGAGCGACAAATGCACTTTGTTTTTGACAATGTTATTACTTTTACCTTTTCAGATTTATAGTTCTTTGAGTTTGTTTTACTGTGTGAAATTGTTTTAAATTGATGTTGGAAGCAACTATGGAAAAGTTGGATAAAACCAACTCACAGATCTGCTTTTGTCACATCTGGCGAGTCCCTTGGGATACTTGATGCCTGCAGTGGAGACTAGTGGCTCCGATGTCAGTGGGGCAGTGAATCCCCTCTAGGTTTTAGTCAGAACTTTCAAGGAGCTGTCCAAGGTGCTTTCAGCTGAAAGTTCAGACTAGCCCCCAGAGTGGATTCACTGCCTCCCCTCCCCTGACATTCGAGCCACCAGTCTTTACAGGATGGATGCCTGTGTGGAAAGCCTGTTAGAGGACCAGAGAGACACACATCCAAATGAAGCTCAGGCCAATCACTTTGAGTGACCTCAGACCAATTACTTTGTTTCACTCAGCATATCTTGCTCAGTCTAGCCTGCCTTATAGAGTTGCTAGAATTATTAAAACAGAAGATGGGGGGGATTAATCCTTCGAACAATGGGAGGATGAAAGTGTAAAAATAAATTATTTGGGAATCCCAGTAACCCAAAGTAATACAGTTAGGAGGAATCCTCCCCACCAGTTTGCTTTTTCTCAGAGAACCTTGTATGACCCTCTGTGTTGTTTGCCTGTTGATTACATTTGTTTCCTGCCTTTTTTCTAATGAGCTCAAGGCAACGTACTTGGTTGTCCCCCTTTCCTCTCAATCATCACCTGTGAGTCAGATTAGATTGGGAGACAGTGATGAGCCCAAGGTCATCCAGTGAGCTTTGTGAGATGGGTGGGGATTTGAACCCGGGTGTCCCCAATCCTAGTCCAACACTCTAACCACTGAGCCACACTGGCCCTGCTCAGATAGTTTGTTGAGTCAGGGGAACCATGAGCTCTGAAACCACCAAAATATTCTGGAACCTATGGAACTGGACAGTTCTCATGTAGAAAAGGGCTGGCAAATCTGCACGGGACTGACTCTTCATCCTCCCCGTCAATTCAGGACCATTTCTTTTAGCAATAGTTCTTAAACAATGGCCCTTGGGCTAGGAGAAACTGGGGGACTGTTTATGGAGGTCTTTAAAAGAAATCAACAAAAATAGTTTTAAAGGTTTAACATGATTCAAGGGGAAAAAAAACACCTTAAAGAAAGACAAGATTTTCAAGGCATAGATTCCTTAGCAAATGCTTTGGGAGCCATAGCATACTATACAGTACATTGCATTATATTGTCATTCTATTAAAACCCAATCTGTCCACTATTTAAAAAAAAACTAGTAACCTTACTCAATAGCTCCTCTCATAGTTTGAGAGGAATATGTATTTAAAGTTGGATTCCTGCATTGAGCAGAGGGTTGGCCTTGATGGCCTTATAGGCCCTTCCAACTCTACTATTCTATGATTCTGTGATTAAGTATGCTTATGATCACAAAGTCATCCCACATATGGAAAGTGAGCATAGGTTCTCTCTCTGATACAATCAACTGTCCGGGATGCACAAGTGATGCATCCTCTCTCAGGCAACACAGTTAGGAAGGACCTTGGAGAACTGCTGGCTATCAAAGTCAACCATGCTAAACTCGATCAGGGGTGGCTATAACCTTTGGACCTCCAGATGGTGCTGGACAACAGCTCCCATTATCCCTGACTACTGGCTGGGGCTGATGGGAGGTGGAGTCCAGCAAAATCTGGACACCCCTGGACTTAATAGACCAATGTCCTGTGTCTCAATGTAGGATATTTTCCTATGCTTGCAGTTCCTTTATGAGGCTAATAGGCATCATGTCTTATGTGAACTGAAACTACAAATTTTATAGCTGATCATTAATCATTGCTATTTTTAAAATTTAAGATCTGAGGTAAATTTTGCTCCCATCAAACTTCTGTTTTTTAAAAAATGACAATGCAATCCCATACTTGTCTTCTCAGAAGTAAGTGTCATAGAGTTCAGTGAGGCTTACTGCCACATCAGTGGGTACTAGGGTTGCCAGATTCAGGGCCTGAGACTGATTCTGTATCCTTAGGAGAAGAGAAAGTCAGCCAAGTGCAGGTGTTCTTGCAACACTGCAATGGGAAAAACCACAAGGTGGAATTCTCCCTTCCCCCTGCACAACTTTTAAAGATACAGAAGACCTCCTGGAGGCTGGGCCTGGCAACCAAGAGGTCTTCTGTATCTTTAAAAGCTGTACAGGGGGAAGGGAGAATTCCACCTTGTGGTTTTTCCCATTACAGTGTTGCAAGAACACCTGCACTTGGCTGACTTTCTCTTCTCCTAAAGATACAGGATCAGACTCAGGCCCTGAACCTGGCAGTACAGGATTGCAACCAAAGAGTTTTGTTCAGACTCCAGTATACTGTAAATGCTCATCATGAAACTCCACTTTCCCTGATATTGGGAACTGGTATTGTGGATGAACAAGAACCAGCATTGTCAAAATAATCTGTCAAGGAAATTAGAGGGGGTTTTGAGGGCCAGAAATATTACTGGAAACTCATCTTTCCAAAAATTATTCTGCTTCAAGTTTACTTCCTACTACTACGTCAAAATTCTTACATCCAGTTAAAGATATTCACCTATATCTACCCTAGATTTAATTTAATTGTGAGTATACTTTATTGCCTCAGTAATCCTTTGAAGACCAGTATAATAGTCATTGTTGGTCTTTTATTTAAGTATTTCTTTATAACAAATGCAGCAGTCTCTGGCATTCGAGACTGGTGGCTCCAATATCAGTGGGGCAGTGAATCCACTCCGAGTTTTAGTCAGAACTTTCCAAGAGCTTTCCAATGAGCTTTCAGTTGAAAGTTCATACTAAAACCCAGTGAAGATTCACTGCCCCACTTACATTGGAGCCACCAACCTCCACTGGTCACCAATTTTACCAACAGACTCCTTTAAGCAGCAAAGGCACAAAAATCAGTTAATGAGCAATTGGGAGAGGTTTCAAATACAATAGCTAATGTTTGTCTTTACAGTAGAGTAGGACTGTGGCCTGAATCTTATGTAATATTTATTTTGTAGCAATAGACACAAAACATGGATATGCAGAACAATCACCCCCACACTGATTTTTGATGTGGTTACTTTCCCTTACCATATCAATGTACCATATCAGTGTTTTGACAAATAATGTATACAATAATATAAACAAAATAATGATAATAACCTCAAATAGTAAAATCTATATTTCTCGCAACAAAGCAAATTCTAGTTTTCAATATATTTTCCTTGTACAGTAAATGTCAGTTTTTTTCATGCAAGAGTATCTGACGAGGCACCATAAGATATTGAGGTGGGAAATGTCATCTTGTGACTTTATCAAATGCACAGGAACCAAGAATGGCTTTCTGTGGCCATGGTGTTCACAAAGGCCATGTTTGCACATAGGGATTGAAGGATCTGTAAATTTTGGTCCTCTTAGTTTCTCATTTTTCTAGTCTTGAATTCAGTTCTCCACCTTTCTACAGCAATTTACAAAAAAAATTAAAAAAATTAATCCTCAGGAAAATTCTTCAGCATTTTAGTGCAAATTTCTCATAATAAACACATTTCTGTATGCAATGATGACTACTGTACACACACATTTTTGCAAGTGATTTCTCCTAACACATTTATGTATGTTCACTAATATATTCATTTTTACGCAAATTGTCTCCTAATATATGTATTTTTGTTGGAGAACTGCATTGCAAAATTCGGAGAAGTGTGAATTTCAAAGGATGTCTGTGTTTCGATTCTCATATTGTTTTGGAAAGCACAATCAATTCGGCTTTACATGTAACTGAACTGAAATTCTCCCACAACCCTATTTGCACATAACCACATCTTAGTGTGAACACGTGAATGTGATGGCTTCTGGTAAGGACATCACAGCTGCTTTGCTCCTCCCTGGCCTTTTTAGAGTGGCACAGCAGCTAAGTCAAGGTTTAGCTTAGTGCATCATCCAAATGAGAGATCGTGGTGACGCTCTCTCCTCTTTAGCCATGCTGTCTAGCCAAGAACAAACTATGATGATTTCTCTCTGAGATTCTCTATTAGATGTTCATGTTATGTGGGACCCCTGGCCCTGTTGCAGCAAGGCTGTGATCACTGATTGCCAAAGCCATGTTGGTGCCTTAAGCAAAAAAATCCAAATGGTGGGCTGTCCTGGCAGTGGGGGATAAAAATATATAGCAAATAATTGACCTTTTGCTACACTTAAATGTATCCCAAAATGTCAACTGGCATTGCCTTGTATGTTATCCAGGGACTTTGAAGTCTCTCTCTCTCTCTCTCTCTCTCTCTCTCTGCACACATACACACACACACACAGTGGTCTTTCACCTAAGAAGCTAGGAATGTAGGAAGCTGCCTTATAATAAGACAGACCATTGGTCTATGTAGCTCAGTATTAGGTTAGCTACACAGACTGGCAGCAGCTCTCGAGGGTTGAAGACTGGACACAGAAGACATTCCCAGCCCTACCTGGAGATGCCCAAGCTCGAACCTGAGACCTTCTGCATGCACAGCAGATTCTTTAACCGCTGAACTAAGGAGCTTCCTAGAGCTTGGGAAAGTTACTTTTTTGAACTACAACTCCCATCAGCCCCAGCCAGCATGGCCACTGGATTGGACTGATGGGAGTTGTAGTTCAAAAAAATAACTTTTCCAAGCTCTGGACCTTCCCTTAGCTACTCCCATAACTTCATTTTTGCACTGCCAACAGAGAAGAAATTGAATCTTTCTTCCTATGGCACGGAGCTAAAAATAATCTTTTGTCTTTACATTGTGTTAGGGTATATAGTTCAGGCATGGGGAACCTTCGGCCCTCCAGACATTGCTGGATGTCAGCTGCCTCCATCCCTCATCATTGACCATGGTGGCTAGGGCTGATGGGAGTTAGAGTCCGACATCATCTGGAGAACCACAGGTTCCCCCAAACCTGACATAATTTGTATTTACAACAAGATGTTATGGGGCTGGAATACAGATACAATTGAAACTGCAGTGTCTCTTTAGATACACTGATGAAGTTCACAATCAGAGAGAGAAATAGCATTATGGAAAATCAGCCATTATTTGGAAAGCCAAAATGCGCTGAATGAAACATCTGCTTGAGAAGAAGAGGGAGAGAGTAAAGTAAGACTCCTGGAGGAGTATATTTCTTTTCCTAAATCTTTCTTTTTTAAACAATCCAATGCCTGTGTGTATAACAAAAGCCTACAATTGCCACATTACTCATTTATAATCAGAAAGTAGACAAGTTGCATTGTATAACTGAACCAGCAATATAGCACCATCTGGTGTGTGAAGAGTGAACATGCAATACAGGGGGGGGGGAATTGCAAAAAGACTTTTGCAATAAACACGAAGGGGAGAATAGCTTAGCATGCAATTTTAGGAGGGACAGCTATGTTAATCTGTTGCCACAAAAGCAATAAAAAAGAGTCCTATGACCTAATAAATTCAATGTTCCAGTTTTGGTGTATAAAGCCCTATAAAGCTTGGGACCAGGATACCCGAAAGACCATCTTATCCCTTATATACCCAGTCGATCACTGCGCTCTGCAGGTGAGGACCTCCTGCAGATACCATCTTATCAGGAGGTCCGTTCTGCACATCATAGGAAACGGACCTTTAGTGTAGCGGCACCTACCCTGTGGAATTCCCTCTCCTACAACATTAGGCAGGCGCCATTTCTGTTATCTTTTTGGTGCCCTTTGAAGACTTTCCTCTTTCAACAAGCCTTTTAAGTTGAGACCTATCCCAATCTATTTCTGTGTCGGACTTGCTTTCAATATGTTTTTTAAAAAAACAATGTTTTTTAACCCTTTTTAAAAAGATTTTTACAGCTTTTTTAATGTATTTTAAGGTCTGTTTTTATGATGTTTTGATGTGTTTTTAGCGCTTTTGTTTGCCGCCCTGGGCTTCTTCTGGGAGGAAGGGCAGGATATAAATCAAATAATAAAATAAATAAATAAATAATACATGATGACCATTTCTAAAAATCACTTGTTTACATGATTTTAAAAAAAATATGCCACAGCTATCATACTTCTAAGTCATAACATTTCTATGAAATTGTTCCACACAACACTAAGGCCACATCCACCACATACAGTTAAAGCAGTATCATAACACTTTAAACAGTCATGGCTTCTCCCAAACCATCATGGGAGCTGTACTTTGTTAAGGGTGCTGAGAGTTGATAGGAGACTCCAATTCCCTTCACAGAGGTACAATTGCCAGAATTCCCTGGGAAGAGGGATTGATTATTAAACCACTCTGGGAATTGTACCTCTGTGAGGGAACAGGGGTCTCCTAACAACTCTCATACTAAATGTATGGGGTGGATGTGGGCTAAGTAATAATTAACCAGTGACATGCATTGGAAAAATCATTAGGGAGCAAAATAGTGACAAGTAATTGGAGATCACTTGCCCATCTTAGCTCCTCACTCCCATAGCAAGCATATGAGTGATCAGAACTGATGGTCTGGGGTAGCCTTCCCAATCTGGTGTCCTCCAAATACAATTCACGTCATCCTTGACTGCTGGTCCTGCTAGCTCAGGCTGAAGGGAACTGTAGTCCAAACCATTGTGTTGGGCCCCAGATTGGGGAAGACTACAAGAAGAGTGAAGGCAAAAAGCAATGAGGACAGATTGAAGGGAGACAAATAAGGGCAAAGACCAACATACAAATGCATGGAGTTGCCTTACACCAGCCTTCCCCAAACTGGAGCCCTCCAGATGCTTTGGAGTACAACTCTCATTGGCCCCAGCATCATATCAGACGCCTGATGGAATCTGAGGGATTCCTGAATGCGCTGGGGGATTTGGAGCTGACTGAAGGACACCCGGTCGAAACCCTGGTGACGGAGTGGAACAGGGAGATCACGGGGGCGGTAGACCGGGTGGCTCTGAAATGTCCTCTCCCCCTGAATAGGACTCAGACAGCACCCTGGTACAAACCACGGTTGCGGGGTCTGAGACAGGAGGTGAGACGACTAGAGCGCCGGTGGCGGAAATCTTGCACCGAAGACGATCGGACACTGGTTAGAGCAGCAATAGCAGCCTACCAGGTGGCAATAAAGGCAACGAAGAGGAATTTCTTTGCTGCCTCTATTGCGTCGGCAGAGTGTTGTCCCAGGAGGTTGTTCCAGGTGGTCCGAAGCCTGGTCGGTCAAGTTGCTCAGGAACCTATGCAACATTGTAAAGCCTCCTGTGACACATTTGCTAAACACTTTGCTGATAAAATCGAGCGCCTGAAGAGCATGATTCCGTACGCCGTGGACACAGGAAGTAGACTAGAGTCGGCCAGTTGCATACCGGTCTATTGGGATCGGTTTCAGCCTCTCCTCGCTGAGGAAGTGGACAAGGTGCTCTGTACTGTGAAACCAACCACTTGTCTGCTGGATCCTTGCCCTTCATGGCTCATTGTGAGTTGTAAAGAAAGACTGGGCGAAGGGATCAAGGCGGTGGTAAATGCATCCTTGGAAGAGGGTGCAATGCCATCAGCCCTCAAGGAGGCAGTGATAAAACCCATCTTAAAAAAGTCCTCCTTGGATCCCCAAGAGCTGAACAACTTTCGCCCAGTCTCCAATTTACCATTCTTGGGCAAGGTGATAGAGCGGGTGGTGGCCAAACAGTTACAGGCTCACTTGGATGAAGCAGATTATTTAGATCCATTCCAATTGGGCTTCAGGACTGGACATGGAACTGAAACAGCCTTGGTCGCTCTGGTGGATGATATGAGGAGGGCGTTGGATAGGGGAGAATATACCTTCCTCATCCTCCTGGACCTCTCAGCAGCTTTCGATACCGTTGACCACGGTATCTTGTTAAACCACCTAGAGGGATTGGGAATGAGAGGCACTGTTTTACAGTGGTTCCATTCCTATCTCTCAGACAGGCATCAAAGGGTGGCATTGGGGGATGAGGTTTCAGACCCTTGGCCTCTTAATTGTGGAGTGCCACAGGGTTCTATCCTCTCCCCCATGCTTTTTAACATCTATGTGAAGCCGCTGGGAGCCATCATTAGGAGTTTTGGGCTGCAGTGTCATCAATATGCAGATGACACTCAGCTTTATCTCTCTTTTAAATCCTCACCAGAGTTGGCTGTGCAGACCATGTCCAAGTGCCTGGAGTCCGTGAGTGGATGGATGGGCGAGAACAGGCTGAAACTGAACCCCGATAAGACCGAGGTGTTGCTAGTGGGTGATAAAGGAAGGCTGGGAGACATCGACTTGGTGCTTAATGGGGTGAAATTACCCCTGAAGGACCAGGTCCGCAGCCTGGGGGTCATTCTTGACTCCCAGCTGTCCATGGAGGCTCAGGTTTCGGCAGTGAGCCGGGCGGCTTGGTATCAATTACATCTGATACAGAGGCTGTGACCCTACCTTCCTGTACATCTGCTCCCACAAGTGATACATGCCCTGGTCTCCTCCCGTTTAGACTACTGTAATGCGCTCTATGTGGGGTTACCCTTGAAAACGGTTCGGAAACTGCAGTTGGTACAAAACGCGGCGGCACACTTAATTAAGCATAGCCGTCACCGGGATCATATCACCCCAGTGTTAATAGACCTGCACTGGTTACCAATGGTTTACCGAGCCCAATTCAAGGTGTTGGTTCTGACCTTTAAAACCCTATACGGTTTCGGCCCGGTTTATCTGAAGGACTGCCTCCAGTATCACCAATTAGGCCGCCTTACAAGATCAGCCACACAGGACCTCCTCTCGATCCCGCCAGTCAAAACAGCTAGGCTGGTGCGGACCAGGGAGAGGGCGTTCTCGGTTGTGGCCCCCACCATTTGGAACTCTCTCCCTGATGGGTTTCCGCCAAGCTTTAAAGACCTGGCTATTCAGGCAGGCCTACAAGAATTTTGGGGTAGACTAGCTTTTTGATATATTAATTGATGTTGATGTTAAAGAAATTGATAATTGTGTTTTTATATTGTATATTGCATTTTATTGTATACTGTATTTATTTTATGTTATTGTAAGTCGCCTAGAGTGTCCGTTAAGTCGGACAGATAGGCGACTAATGAATAAAATTTATTATTATATAGCTGTGCTGGCTGGGGCCAATGGGAGTTGTAGTCCAAAACATCTGGAGGGCCCCAGTTGGAGAAGACTGCCTGACATCAAGTCAGACTTCTTGTCCACGGAGTCCAATACTGTCTACTCTGAAGGCACATCTTCAGGGTCTCCAGGATAGGTCTTTTCCATCACAAACTACCTGAACCTTTTAGTAGCAAATTCCAGCTGAAGCTGGGGCCTTCTGCATGTTCGATGTCCTTGGTTCAAGCAGTGAGAAATTATCCCCATTTTAAAGATGGGGGGCATCGTATTCTACTTTGCATTCTAGCTTGCACACACAAAAATACCCAGATGATGACTGGGTATGGTTACCAGGTACAGGGCCTGAGACTGATCCTGTATCCTTAGGAGAAGAGAAAGTCAGCCAAGCACAGGTGTTCTTGCAATACTGTAATGAGAAAAACCACAAGGTGAAATTCTCTGCATAACTTTAAAGATACAGAAGACCTCCTGGAGGCTGGGCCTGGCAACCAAGAGGTCTTCTGTATCTTTAAAATTTGTGCAGGGGGGAAGGAGAATTCCACCTTAAGGTTTTTCCCATTGCAGTGGTGCAAGAACACCTGCACTTGGCTGACTTTCTCTTCTCCTAAAGATACAGGATCAGTCTCAGGCCATAAACGTGGCAACCCTATGACTAGGGCAGGCAGCCACGGCATTAAACTATGTTTTAACATTTCTTGCACGATTCTCAAGCTCATGTGCTTCCCCCTCTCTTCTCCTTCTCTGGCACAGCCACAATGAGAACATTGAAAGCTTTCACTTCCATTTTTCAACTAACCATGGTTTGTTGCTTTGTCTGAACCTGGAAGTGTGGGTAATTTTGAGTATGGTTTAGGGCAGGGTTTGAGAATCCCTGGCCCATTGGCCAAATAAAACCAGCCACCTGATGTCATATGTGATGTCATGTGTGGGGCAAGCAGAGACATGGCTGTCAGTGAACAACCAAGATCCTTAGAGTCTGCTTCTTATTGTTTCTTGGCAAGTGAGGGTTGCTGTCAGTTTTGATCAGTCAAAGCGGGGCTTGCTGCAAGTGCAAATATTCCTTTGCATTGCTGACTTTGAATTCAAGCCAGCAATGCAAAGGATCTTCCTTGTGACTTGATCTGTGCCCACAAAGGGGGAAATGACCTAAATGCCCTTGCTGCAATTGAGTGTACCTTTCATAAACACCAGCTTCATCTGGATACATATTTGGACATTTGGATGACATATATTGATCTATACATGTAAACTAAATGGATGTATAAGCATAAATGTTTTGTTAATATGAGCTGACAGGGTTTTTTCTCCCCCCCCTTTTTTTTTTCTTAATGAAATTGCAATTAAAAAATCAATAACAAGGGGGAACATATGTTTTGGGTTCACCAGACATCATTGTGATTGACACTGTGGCTCCACCCACCTGTCAAAATGGCCCTCAGGGATGGGGGAGCTCACAATCCAAGCCACTGGCTGGTTCCCCAACCATGATTTAGGGAAATAAGCTACTTTGCTAGGTAAAGTAGAAGCAAGAAAGCAAACCTCCCTGCACTTACATAAGACTGAGTGAGATTTTCCTGTTGTTTGGGTCTAATTTACTCCTCCATTTAACCAGGGATTAGTGAAAGCATCAGCGGGGGGGAGGGATGTAACATATCTAAGAGAAAAAGTAGTATGTGAACAGAGACAGGAAATCTATAATAGTTTTAATACACTGAATCTGATTTAAGCATCCTAGTTATACAATTGAAGTGATTAAAGCCTGGTAAGGGAGTGATTCCTTCTTGAAATCCATATTCAAGAGGGCCTTCTCAAAATCTCATGTTCATCCAGGTCTTTTATTCTTGATTAATCTGGAGTGTTTTCATCATTGCAGATACAGATTAAAATTGTCACTTTGCCCATCCACACACTCTTTACAAGAGCAAAGAAATGTTTCATTTTTGGCAGGTTCTAATCACCTTCTTTGCTTAAACAAAACTCTGTTACTCAAAACTATTTTAATTTTGGCCTTATAAAACCAGGATTCCTAGTAATTTTAATTTCATTTCTGTATTTGCTCATAAGATTTTTATCCCTAACTTTCTGAGGCTTGTGCCCTACTCAAGGTGGCTTCAGATTTTTTTTAAAATTTAGGTAAATTAAAATTACAGTCACCATTACAATGTGTCAGTACAATACTGTGGGGCAATGCTTTAAAGAGACATATACGACAGATAACAGTCCTCAACATAGACACTTATCTAAGAAAGTGCAGAAACTTTCCAGGCAAAAGGTTAAATCCTAACCCCACTTAACTAGGAATAAACCCCACTGAATTCGATAGGACTTACTTCTGAGTAGACACGATTAGACCCATACCCACACTATACATTTAAAGCAGCATCATACCACTTTAACAGTTATGGCTTCCCAAAAAGAATCCTGGAAACTGTAGTTTGTTAAGTGTGCTGAGAGTTGTTAGGAGAGCCCTGTTCCCTTCACAGAGCTACAGTTCTCAGAGTGGTTTAACCAGGAATTCCTCTTCTCAGGGTACTCTGGCGATTGTAGATTTATGAGGGGAATGGGGATCTCCCAACAACTGTCAGCACTCTTAAACTATAGTTCCCAGGATTCTTTGGAAGAAGCCATAGCTGTTTAAAGTGGTATCAAAGTGCTTTAAATAAGACACTGTGATCTTAGTGTCAGTTCTGCTAATGGCTGGCCCAAGACATTTGGTTGCCTGAGGCAGCACAACAAATGGCATTCCCTTCCTTCAGATCATGGTGCCTAGTACCTAAGGTTGGTCAAGTTATATCGATGCCCGAGGAAGAAAGTCCTACAAGTTCCCCTTCCTGGGAGTAAAAATGCAACAATAATAAATTGAATAACCTAACCATTTGCTGCCCTTTTGTGATGCCCAAAATCTGGTGCCTGGGGCAGCAATCATACTCTGCCCAATGGCAGGGCTGGCCCTGAGTCTGCTAGTCTCAGGTGAGCTTCAGAAATATGAGCAGGTTCCTGATGTACTTCACTGCATGGACTCATTTGGTAGCCATGAAAGAAGGTAATCAGATTATTTCTTCATGTTCAGACCACATCTAGGAGGATTGAACTGAAATAGCAAATTGCTCAAGTTCACCTTGTGAGACCCACTTACCATTTTCACATATTTCCATTGCATAAGGCACCTTCTCTACCACTTTTCCTAGGGTTAAGTTGTCAGAATACAGGGTGTCTAAATGAACCTGATCTCCCACCCAAAAGCTGAACCCAAAACTCTCTTGGGTCCCTTGATTCCTAGCCCCCTATCTTTTGTGTTTGAGTTTGAAGGGCTGTGGCTCAGTAGTAGAACATAAGATTTGCACACAAAAGGTCCCAGCATCTCCAGGTAGATCCAGCAAAGACCTCTGTCTGAAACCCTGGAGAGCTGCTACTAGCCAGTGCAAATATATTGAGCTCAACAAGATGGACTAGTGACCTAATATCCATATAACACAGCTCCTTATGTTCCTAATTTGGACAAAGTCAGTATGAATATAATACAGAACTTGTTTGAATCTTTGTGAAACAAGTTGAGATGGCTTGATCATAACACCAGTCCAATATGGATTTTTTGTTGGCATTTTTTAATCAGACTGCGGTCTCTGAGGGCAACATAATTGCCCTTCAAACATTTTTTCAGTTCAAAGTTTGTGCTTGTGTGCGTGGAGAAGATTTCCAGATTTGTTGTGCTGTTTTAGTTTAAAAAATATATAAATGGATTCCAACACAGAATTGGGGGGATGTGTATTCTGTGGGAAAGCAGGGAAAACATAAGGATTTACCATTTCCTGTAAATCACATCTTACATTTTAAAAATAAAACAAAGCTGGTCCCTGCAGCTCAGGTGTGGTCATTTTAGTTTGAAGCTCCAAGCAACCTTGACCCAGTCAGGTGACAACAGCCAGAACCTGCAGCTCACTGTCTACTAGGGATGGGGGGGGAGGGGCAGGAATTGGATTCAATTTGCATTTAAAGGCTAATCTACTTACTTTGCACTTTCCAAAACAATATGCGAACTGAAACACAGCCATCCTTCAAAAATCACATTTCTCCAAATTTAGTAATGCAATTCTCCAGCCACGTAATATGTACAAAAATGCATGTACTAGGGTTAAGTGTGCATAAAAATGCATATACTGGTGAAAATGACATACAAAATGTATTATATTAGGGGAAATTGCTTGCATAAATGTGCATATTAGTCACAACTGTGTACAAAAATGTGTTTATTAGGAGAAGTTAGTACTAAAATGTTGACAAATTTTCCTGAGGATTTTTTTAAAAAGAATTTGCAAATTGCTGTGGATTTGTGGAGAACTGAATTTAAGACTGGAAAAATGAACTGAAATTGACAGATTTGTCCATCCCTAGGTCACCCCAGAAGTGCTGGAATTCCAGTGAGGTCATGAGGTAGGGTTTACCTTTTGCAACAACCCCCTTAAACTATTGTTTCTAGAAGGCTACACAGGACAGGGTTTGGCTAAATTTGGAGAGGAGAGCTATGGGTTGGGGCTTGTGGATTTCATTAAGGTGTCCTTGATTTGAGCACCGCATTACGGGACACCAGCACAGAAGAATGTAGAACTCATGGGTTGAGGAAACGGGACTTCCAGGTGTGCTTTCTGCCACAGATCATAATTTACCTCTTCTCCTATCTACAGAATGAATGAGGAACCAATGGACTGCAAGACACACGAAGCAGTCATGCGGACTTCCAACGTAACCCTTTCCTCATTCACCAGCTCATACTGCTGAAGCTGCAAGCCTCTGCTCATTTTACAGAGAACCTTGTTTCTTCCGCTGCTGGAGTTACTATGGAGAGCACTTCAAGGAAAGTGACACTAGCTCTGGAGCAATAAAATCCATGCCAAGCATCATCAGCTTACATAGAATTCCCTGGCAGAGTCATGGAAGGTTGCTCTAACAATGGCTATTCACCATAATACTTAAGAATGCATCCCCTAGAGATGTGCTAGTGCACCCCGTAAAAAAGAAGAACAGAGATATGACTTTACAACAATATTTCAGTAACACAGTCAGAATTGATGGCAAGAAAATATTTGTGATGAAGGAAATTCCTGTCAGACTCTTACTATATGACTATGACAGCAGAATTACGTGTGCAAGGATGGACGATGGAAGATGAAACTAACACTGATAATGGAAGAATAGCTGTTGAAACTACTGGATTTACTAGACTTGAATAGATGGATTAATTGACATGTCTGGAGAAAAATCGATAGATATATTTCTCAAGGACTGGAAACCTCTCTTTGACTTTTTGTGGAAAGAATAAAATGATATGATGTTAATGAGATTTAATGATTAACCAAGATAACCACTGGAGGAAAGTGATTTTGTAATATATTAAGGGACAGGTTTGTTATATACTATAGACCTATAGCTGATTTATGACAAATCGGAAGTCAATATTTTTTATTGTATTAGTTATTAATTTGTTTTTTTTCTTTTTGTTTTGTTTTGTTTTTGAAATCTTGAATAAAAATTTATATTAAAAAAAAAAGAATGCATCCCCCAAGTTCACAGGCATCATCAGATGCTGGAGTCAAACAAGTTGGCTGGCTTCTCTTCAATGTGTCCTGCTTCTGTGAGCTTCTGAGGCCCATCTGGCTGGCTACTTATAAACAGGGGCCCTGTGTTTGCTTCCATATTTCAGCCCTCTCTCTTAGCCTCTCAGAACAGGGATGGGGAAACTTTTTCAACCCGAGGGCCACATTCCCTCCTGGGCAACCTTCCAGGGCCTCACGTCAGTGGTGGGCGGGGCAAGTGGCAACACTGGGTGGCGCAAACAAATGCACATTTTACCATTCTATGAGTCTACTTTCTACAGACCCCCTCTCTATGCTCCATCCAGGCAAGCAAAAGGCAGTATTGCTACATTCCAGACAGGCAAAAACACTCAAGGAAGGCATGAAGCAGGGCTAGTGAGGGCCATGTCCTGGGGAGAGGTGGGGGTGGCTGGGGAGGTGGTATAGTTTAGAGAGAGGCCCTAGGGCTAGACAGAGAGGCTTGGAGGGCTGCATTTGGGCTGATGGATCTTTGATACAATCCAGTAAGTCACTTCCAATTTCCATGCCCTTCACCCCTTTCATCTGAATCGCATCTCTGGATTGCAACTCTTATTGTTTAGCCGTTCTTATTCTTCTCATTGTACTTAGTTTGCAGAGACAGAAGAACTTCACTCTCAAAAGTAATTAAAAAAACATTTTATAGCTGATACATAACGCTGCTGCTTCTTTCTTGTTTCTCATCCCAGCCTGGTGACATCAGCTGCTCTTGTCTGGGGTGGTTTCAGCCTTGCAACCAAAATGCAACACACTTCCTCGCCCTGATTTCCATCTCAGCTTTAAGGCCCTGAGTGTGCTTATCTAATGGCATTGGTTTGGGTGCAACAATGTAGTTTTAGAACGCAGGAGAATATCTGGTCCTTAATGTCGAAATGCTTTCAGAGGAGTGGCAACGACAAACAGGACACTATGAGAAGATGTTTATAGAGCTGTTTAGAAGAATGCTGCTGTTATTGTTACTGTGCAATAAACTGCAAAAGACTGTAGCCCGACTAGCAACAGAAACTTCAAAAGAACTGGACAACCATATTAGCAATGTGTGTGAAACCAGGTATGCTTTTTCAGATCTCTGGCCCTGAAGTTAGGAGGGTGAATTTCCTACAAATTTAGAGGACAATCATACTAGGCTCTTAGTTCTTCTGCACTGGTTCAAGAGTGGCATTTTGTATAGAAATGCTTCCTAAGCCAATAGACTGGAGCTCTAGGCTGGCACATCAGAGACATCCAGATCAGGGCCCTCTCTGGGCATTGATCTGGCATAGGATCTAGTGGATCCAAGGCTGGACAGCTTTGCCCCCATCCAGTTTCAGAACTCTCTGCCAGCAATAGCATTGCCTCCACTGTGGTATCGATGGCTGTGGAAGAGACCTCTAAGACAATGGAGCCTTTCCTGCCCACCAGTGGAGGCCAGTGGACAGGGATGTCTGCTGCATCCTAACACCCACCAGCAGCACAGCTCAGGCCTTAGGATTGGTGCCTTATTGAATTAGACATGTGCAGGGAAGAAAATATTCAGAAGCAAAGAAAGAGCAACCAGCGAATAAGTTGTCCCAATTCCTGCGGTTACTGGGAAAAGTTTCACTGCTGGTTGGAGCATGGCTTCCAAACAGGCGTTAGCTGTAGCACTTTAGCCTGTGGGCACATTGTTCTGATGCATTGTTAAAAGCTCAAGGCCACAGGGGTGGGGAATCAGGGACCCTCCAGATGTTGATGGACTCCAACTTCCATCAGCCCCAGCCAACATGGCTAATGATGTAGGATGATGGCAGATGTCCAATCAGTGGAGACAGGTCACTCCGATGTCAGTGGGGCAGTGAATCCGCTCTGGTTTTAGTCTGAACTTTCAGCTGGAACTACCTTGCAGCTCCTTGAAAGTTCTGACGAAGACCCGGAGCAGATTCACTGCTTCATTGACAACCAAACAAGCCTGCAGATGTTATGTAGCCTTTGGGGGCTTTTCGAATATGCCAGTCCTGCTTTGTGCCGGTTCAAAGGCAACTGTTAGCATCCATGTATTAGAATACATTGAATGATCCTGTGAGAGTCATTTTGGAATGGCTGTCACAGGGTGTGTACATGTGGAAATGTTTAGTAATATAGAGCATTCGCGCAGCTTGCTTATAGGTGAGGCTGTGACCTGGCATCCCTGATGAGGCACTCAAGGACACTTTCCTCTTCTCCCAGGCATTTTAGCATGTGTTTTTAAATTGCTTTTTTAAAGTGTGTTTTTAAATTTGTATATTTGTTTTCAATGTTTTTAATTGTTGTAAACTGCCCAGAGAGCTTCGGCTATGGGGCGGTATACAAATGCAATAAATAAATAAATAAATCAGAGCCACCAGCCTCCATCGTGTCCAACAACATCTGGAGGGGCCACCAGTTCCCCGCACATCAGCTTGATGGACCCGTGGTCTCATTCAGTATAAGACAGCTTCCTAGTTTCACACATAGGTGTACATCTTTTGATTACTCTATCCTGGTGACCCACAGCTAAGTCTGTCACTTTGACTCCACTGAAAAACAGTGTGTTTGTGGTTATATGATAGTTCTATCTTTCTGATCTGTGAGGCCTCTCATGTAATGCAGGCAAGTGACCATTTGCTGCTGCAGTCACCCCCTGATGAATATGTAGGTGTGAATCAGCCTATAGTCATAGGTGACTAAGGAGCAAGGGAGTGGGGCCGCATTAATAGTTGTAATCTGCAATAGATTGCTCTTTCAACAAGCCTTTTAAGTAGAGACTTTATCGCAGTCTGCATCTGTGTTGGTACTGCTTTCTAAGATGTTTTTAAAGCTTTTTTTTCAAAAGATATTTTTAAGATGTTTTGTTTTAATATGTTTTAAAATATGTTTTAAAATCTTTTGTTTTTAAGATGTTTTACAGTGTTTTTAGTGTTTTTGTTTGCTTCTCTGGGCTCCTGGGGGAAGAGAGGGATATAAATTTGAGAGAGACAGACAGAGAGAGAGAGAGAGAGAGAGAGGCTGCATACACAATACATTTAGAGCACATCCTCCCCCCCCAAGAATCCTGGGAAATGTAGTTTGTTAAGGGTGCTTGGAACTGTAGCTCCGTGAGGGGTGAACTACAGTTCCCAGGATTCTTCGGGGGTGCTTTAAATGTCCTTTAAATGTATGGTGCATATGCAGCTGGAGTGTGTTTATTCTGGATTAATTATGGGCTTTGGGAGTTGCTTTATGCCAGCTCAAGCTGTTGGTCCACAAGGTACAGCATAGTCCTCACTGTGGACTGCTCTCTAGAGCAAGGCTGGGCACCCTGTAGCCCTCGGTCTAATTTCATGTGGGCAGCAGAGAGAGAGGAAGGGGAGCCCCACTCTTTTGATTCCAGCTCCGCCTACCACTGGCTCTGGCTCTGGCCCTGCCCACTATCAGCATGCATCCCCTGATATACATATTACCCTTGAGAAAATGTGGCCTTTGACCCCCCAAAAAGAAAAAGGCTCCCCACCCCTGGAACTTACACGGAGGCCTTTTTTCAACTGAGGGGAAGCAGTTATCCTTTTCCAAAAATACAGGATTTGCATCACCAAAAAAAAAAAAAAGGAAGATAGGTGGCATCAATTTGCATTAAAATTGCATCTAGTAATATATAGGTGCAAATTTAGAAAGAATGACTGTGATTATTTGTTTATTTACTGCACTTTCGTAAAAATACAAGAAGGTGGTGTGCGACATAAAACATAAGACTGCAATAACATCATCAATAAATGCTGGTTGATTTTTAAAAAACCATCAGATTTCAAAGGCGTGTCTCAATAATATAGTTTTCAAAAGATGTCTAAAAGAAGAGAGGGAAGACAGGGCCTACTACGCCTTCATCCCAGCCTGCATCTATATTGGAATTGGTTTGTTTTTTAGATTTTTTTAGTGTTTTATCTTGTTGTTTGCTGGACTTCTGGACTCCTTTGGGGAGGAAAGGTGGGACATAAATTTAATAATAAATAAAAATAAATGAATAAAGGCTCAGCCCCTAGTAAAGGCCCGACTGAACCTCAGGGGTATGGGAGGACCACCAGAAGTGCCATATCAGAATATCTCAGTGACTGAGGTGGAACAGAAGGCATCAGGCAGAAATACCATACATCTTTCCATATAATTACTATTAGTATTAATATTAGTAAAGACCGCCATTCACCAGCAGGTCCCAGGGCAGGTTACAGTAATCTAAAATTCAGTATTAAAAGCAATTAAAACAAATTACATTCACAAGAATAGGATAGGTCCCAAAATCATATATCTCAACTGGCGAAGGCCAGGGTAAAGTGGTGCATCTTTAGCATTCACTGAAAACTGTTCAGCGAAGATGCCAGGTGCACCTCTGTGGGGAGGGAATCCACAATTTAGGGGCTGCCACAAAGAATGCCCTTTCCCAGGCCACCACCTCCCCTGAACTTCTGAGGGTGGTGGAACTACCAAGAAGGCCCCCTCTGCTGATCTTAACACCCAAGAGGGTCTGTAGGAAAGAAGGAGGCCTCTCGGATATTTGGAACCTGAGTAATTAAGGGCTTTGTATATAAATGTAAACCCCTTTAATTGGGCCCAGAAATGAACTGGCAGCCAATGCAACTGTTTTAGAACAGGGATTGTATGAGTTCTGAAAGCTACCCCAGCAGTATTCTGGCCACTGCATTTTGGACCAGTTGAAGTTTCTGAGTCGCATTCAAGGGCAACCCCACATAGAACACGTAGCAATAATCCAGCCTGGAAGTACTGTGCATAAAGCATAGTATCCAAGTTGTCTCTGTCCAAAGGGAACTGTAGCTGGCGAGCCAGTTGGAGCTGAAAATAGGCACTCCTAACCACCAAGGCCTTCTGGACCTGAAGTGAAAATGTTGGATCTGGATCCAGGAGTACCCACCCACCCCAAGCTACAAGCCTGCTCCTTGCAGGGAACTCCAACGGCATCCAGAACAGGCCATCTTCCCATCTCTGGGATTCATACATAACACCTCTGTGTTTTCAGGATTCCATTTCAGTTTATCCAGCCCATCACTGCCTCCAAAAACCTGTCTAGCACCTCAACTACCTCTCCTGATGACTCAGAGAGGTAGAGCTAAGTGTCATCTGCATATTGATGACACCTCACTTCAAAACCCCGGATGGCAGCTCCCAGCGGCTTCATATAGATGTTAAATAACATGGGGCACAGAATGGAACCTTGCGGGACAACAAAGGAAAGCCCCCATGGTGTCAAACAGTAGCCTCCCATAACTACTTTTTGGAAATGTCCCTGGAGGTAGGAGCAGAACCACTCAAGTACAGTGCCCCTAACCCTTGCCTCCCTGAGCCTCTCCAGAAGGATGCCATGGTTAATGGTATCAAAAGCCACTGAGAGAGTCAGAAAAACAAGCAGGGTTGCACTCCCCCTCTCCCTCGCCCACCGTTTCAGTGTCATGACTGGGCCTAAAGCCAGACTCAGATGGATCCACATATTCACTCTCCTTCAAGCATGCCTGAAGCTGTACTGCCACCACCTTCTTGAGCACCTTGCCGAAATAGGGTATGTTCGCCACTAGGTGATAGTTGTTTTAACACTCTGGGTTCAAGGAGGCCTTCTTAGGGAGGGGACGCACCACCACCTCCTTCAAGGCAAATAGTACATGACCCTCCTCCAGTGAAGCATTGATCACTCCCTGAACCCATACAATCAACGCCCTACAGCTAGCTATAAGAAGCCAAGATGAGGCATAGTGGGAAAGACAGAGTTGACTTGTGTCCTTGCTCAGTCTGCTGACTAAGATGCTTGCTAACTCTTGATGGGCAACTTCAAGGTTCCTGTTCTCCCTTTTTATGGCTCCTTAACTTTAAACCAGACTTGGACTGGACAGCCATGAAATATAGAACACCTTCACATAAAGGACTGTCCTCTGACAGCTCTTCAAAATGGAGGACTGTCTACTGTAAAGCAGAACACATGGCTACCCTATTCCCAGTCCCACTACCTGAGATCCTTTTAATGGGGAGAGGCAACCTGGGAACCAGTCTGCATGCAAAGCGGGCACTCTACCTCTGAGACAGGGTCCCTCCCCTGTATTCATCTAGAGTAAATGGTATTGATCCAGACAAGAGATAACCCCAAAATGGGTAGAAGCTAGAGCAGGGACACATCTATGCCTACAGCAACACAGCAAATCATATATTCTAAATCAATCAATGTGATGTCTTTGTGTAACAACGCAACTGCATGGATAATAGGCCATATGAGAATGTAATGTATGCTAGAGTCCTCATCATTTTCCAACTAGAAAAAAAAGAAAAATAACAAATGCTAGAAAACTCTGCCAAACAACAAAGCTTAGATTTTATACATGCACATCAATTTTGCCCTAAAGCCTGCAAAGCCCGAGGGTCATCCCAACCCCTTTAATACCAAAGGGCCTAACTATGCCGCCGATCAAGTACCAAGCCCAAACCTGCTTTTGTCTGAGAAAAGATGAAAGCTCCCTAAAACAGGTGAAGGCTCCTTTTGAATCATCACCTGCAATTAAACAAAGGAAAACTTAGAGGAGGAGAGGTAAGCTGAACTCGCTTTTAAAAGACACCAGCAGAGCAGGTGGATGCTTGCCGAGGATAGCTGTGGTGTCTGCTGTCATTCTTTCACCAAATGATGTGCAATCCCAAGGATTTGCTGCATGGAGGCAACAGGTCAGTGGTGAGGAAGGCTGCTGAGGGCACAACAGGGAGGGGGGAGGAGAAGGAGGCCAAAAAGAAAAAAATAGGTCAAATATTGTTTTTCTTATGCAGAAGTTCTGTATATTTATGCACATTTCTTCATGGACTGTTTATCCAAAAGAAATGTCCTGCTTGGAGAGATGTTCAGTTCCGTTCACATGCCAAAATTGCACTTTCCGAAACAACGCAGGAACCACAGCACAGCCACTCCTCAAAATTTGCCCTTCTCTGAATTTTTCAGTGCAGCTCTTCCCCGCAAGTACCATGTACAAAAATGCATATGGCTAGGGTAAAGTATATATTAAAATGCATACATTAGTGAAAATAACCTACAAAAATGCATTACATTAGGGGAAATTGCATTGCAGACAATTTATGAGGCAAAATTGCATAGAAAATGTGTAGATTAGGAGAAATTTGCACTATAATTCTTATGAATTTTCATGAGGACTTTTTTTTAAAAAATCACAAACTGATGCTGAAATGTGGAAAGACTAGAATAATGAGCAACTGAGAGAAATGGAAATTGATAGATTCACTCATCCTTAGTCCTTCCCTAATGTTGCTTCTTGGGTAGGAAATTATGTGAAACTCAAATGCACTTTATCATATGTTATGGAACCCTAGTGATGGGTTAATCTACCCATTTCAGTTTCTCTTAGTTTCTCATTATTCTTAAAATCATTTCCACAGCAATATGATTTTTTAAAAATCCTCATGAAAATTTGTCTGCATTTTAGTGCACTTTTTTTCCTAATGAGCGTACCTTTGTATGCAGCTTTGACTAATATATGCATTTTGCAAGCAGTTTTCTCTAATATAATGCATTTTTGCATACTTCTTAATATATGCATTTTTGTGCACATTGGTTGGTTGGAGAACTGCATCACAAAATTCAGATGCATGTGTTTCAGTTGGCATATTGGTTTGAAAAGTGCAAATTAGGTAGTTTCTCATTGAAATGCAAAAAGAATTAACAATTCTTCCTCATCTGTACATGCATGCACCTCTTCTGATAGATGTACATGCAGCAGAAAGCCCGAGAAGGTGAAAGATTCCTACTGTGTGTACAAACAGGTCGGAAGGGATGACCTTGCAAGGCGGTGCAAATAGATGGACCACCCCAAGGCCCACACTTTTTGGGACCCTGTACCTGACACTAGCAGCCATGCCTGGCAGGCTCACTGCCAAGCTGGCCCTGACTCCCTCCATGCACCTGGCAAGGCTCTCCACCTCCTCCCTTTCAAGACCAAGGCAGAGAGGTAGACGGTGGAGGTGGGCAGCCTTGCCACCACCACTAAAGCTGTGGCAAAAGGGAAAAGGTAAATGGTGGGAAAGGCCACTGTCGCTAAAGCAGCAGCAAACTAACAGCAAAAAGTAAGCTGCGGGGGCAGAGGGACCACCGTCACTATGCAGAATAGGAGGAGTGGCCGAGGCAGGGGGGATGAAGGCAGTGGGGAGGGGAGGCAGTGTGATTTTGCTCTGAGGGACAGCCCTATGCATGTGCCTCATTTAATCAATTTCCTACACATCACTTTCTATGCATGTAGCTTTCATTCTGGAGCTCTCCAGGTTGAAACATCCCTTAGAGCAGCCTTTCCCAACTAGTGGGCCACCAGATGTTGTTGGAGCACAACTCCCATCAGCCTCAGCCAGCATTGCCAATGGTCAGGAAAGATGGGAATTGTGGTCCAACAACATCTGGTGGCCCACTAGTTGGGAAACGCTGCCTTAGAGATTTCCCAAATGACCGCTCCACCTCTCAGTGAAGCCACTGGGGGCTGCTGTGAATGAAAGGGAACATCCCTTGGTGCACTGCACACATATACACATCTGGCTTCCCCTTTAGCTTTCCACAGTAGCCGCTCCCATGTCAGCCTACTAAACTTGGAACTGAGCCATAATTCAATTGAAACAATATGCAAACCGAAAGACAGCCATCCTTTGGAATTTGCACTTCTACGAATGTTGTGATGCAATTCTCCAAGCAAGCAGTGTTTACAAAAATGCATATATTGAGGGAAAATGTGTATAAAAATTGATTATATTAGTGAAAATAATGTACAAAGAAAGGAATTATACTAAGGGAAATTGCTTGCAAATATGTGTACATTAGTCAAAACTTCATACATAAATATGTTTATTAGGAGAAATTTCCACTAAATTGCTGGTGTGTTTTCATGAGGATTTTTTTTTTAAATGTAGAATTTCTGTAGAAATGTGGAGAATGGGATTTAAGATTGGGCAAATGATTGGACAAATGAGAAGCCTGTGCCAAGCCTCACCTGCACCAACTGATAGAGGGCACTTGATAGAATTCATTTCTGCCCCTGCCATTTCCTTCCATGGGATTAAATTTTCCATTTCGGAGGTGTAAATTCTCCTGGGTTCCAAGGGCATGGCCAGTGGTTAACAGGTTTTCATTACACTATTCCCCGACTTGGGCACCTTCCATGTGCAGCCGTTCTAGCGGTGCTGCTCCTGGCAGGCATATCTTCCACCCACCAGGCTCTCCATTGGTGGGTGGATGTTTGTTGCTTGTCTGCCAGCGTGGGTCCCTCTCCACCTGGGTGTGTGTGTGTGTGTGTGTGTGTGTGTGTGTGTGTGTGTGTGTGTGTGTGTGTGTGTGTGTGTGTGTGTGAGAGAGAGAGAGAGAGAGAGAGAGAGAGAGAGAGAGAGAGAGAGAGATCCACTGCAACCTAACCCCTCCTAGTTAGAAGATCTGTGGTTTGGATTGCTCACTTACAAAATAACTCAGTGGCAGAAAAATCCACTTTCTGCCAAAACCAAACAATTCCTGTCACCATCCCCAAGCACAACAGTCTGAACATCTAAATTAGAGAAAACCAATTGCTAAGACATTGCATACTTTTAAAACCATGATTTATTTCTATTTAATCAAGTTTTTTAAACGTTTCGCTTACTCTTTAAGTGACTTGTCTACAAATGCACAGCCTGAAGCATCATGGGAAATGTAGTTTTCATGTGCCTAAAGTCTGGTGCCAGATTTTAGGGGCCCTTGGCATAATGGGCTCCCCATCTCCCTAACCAGGGCAGGGTCTAGTTTGCTGTTGCTTTTGAGGTGGTGGCAGCACCACTCACTGCCCTCATCTGGTCTCCATACATAATACCTGGACTACAGGTCTATGAAATCTATAACATCCACAAATTTCATAGATCCATGGGCTGCAGCATTACATTTTAGGTAACTTAAAATGGCAGGAAGCCACCATAGATGGAAGCTGAGTATGGCTCCTGTTCAACAGCAGCACCGCCATTGAAAAGCATCCAGGGGAATGGCCGCACAACCAGGCCAGTGAGGGCCCCTTCCAAGCCCTTGGGGCCCTCAGCCATTTCCAGACCTGGCCAACTGCTGGCACTAGGTTTGGCCTCTTTGATAAATAAGGCTTGTATACCCCCCTTTCCAAGAAATGTGCAACATCTTTTTTGAACTAAGGGCAGACTGAAATATCCTTTCCCGTCATTCTGATTTGAGTCTTCAGTGGCTTTCAAATTGCCTAGGTAGAGGGGCCCCTCTCTGGTTCAAAATAATAAATACTGAATGCATTAATTTTCCTTGTCACCTTTACTGCTTTCAGTGCTCCCAATTTTGTTTTTAATTTCAGCATCAGTTAGTAACAGTTATTCTTTCCTTGGTTTCACTCATGTTTTCCCATGGCAGTCATCCAAGCCTTTGGAATACTAAACCTGCTGAGCAGGTAACGGTAGTTAGTTTTATTCTCCAAGTCTTTGCAAGAACTTGCATTTGGGGTATTTAAAACATTAACAACATTAACTCATTAGGCCAAACTTTATCTCTGTGCAAATACCACAGTGTCCATCCCATGGAAACCAATAGAGAGGAGGGAACTTTCTTTTTAAATTATTATTATTATTATTATTATTATTATTATTATTATTATTATTATTATTATTATTATTATTATAGTTGTACTCAGCTTCACATTACTCCAATCGCTCTGGGTTTGGCTGGAACAGAACAATCCTCTGACATCTATCCTGAAGTTAATCCCATTGAGTTCAATAGGGCTTCCTCCTAAGTTAAGTGAGTATAGGATTGCAGCTTTAGTCAATTAGTTGCTTACATACAATTAATTAAAAACCTTTTCGTCAGTTAAGAGGGTGTACTTGAAAGGTGCCAGCAAATTTCAGGTGGTCCAGGATAAAGCTGCTGGACTGTGTACACACCATAAAGTGCATTATTTCCCCCAGAGAATCCTGGGAAACTGTGGTTTATCCCTCACGGAGCTACAATTGCCAACACTCTTTAAAAACTACAGTTCCCAGGATTCTCTGCTTTAAATGTGTGGCATGACCGTGGCCCGGAACCAGCCCTAGAGGAGGAACACTCCTTGCCACCATTGATGCAGCTTCCCTGGCTGCTGATCTATTTCAGAGCACAGTTCAAAGTGCTTCTTTTTCAAGCAGCTTTTTTGTATAAGTCCCTGAAGGGCTGTCTTTTCCCACATGTACCTGTCCATGTGCTGAAACTGATGTCAGGAGCCATCTCCCATCCCTTTTAACAGCCATCACCACACATCTGGTAACAGTGACCCTTTTAAGTTCATGGTGGATTGTGTGAAGAAATCCTGTATCAATCCTGAACATTATAAAGTTCATAGGATGACATAATCATAATATTTTTGGAAACAGAAAATGACATGTCAGACCTGCAACAAAATGTTGCAGTGTGGAGTGCTTCTGTTCAGGGTTCGAGCCAGCCAGTTCCAGAGTACTCCATTCCATTCTCCTCCAGTTTTCCACCCTTCCCTGCAACAGCATTCAAAGGCCTGTGAAGATGCTCACTCCTCATTGGACTGTTTGGGATCTCCCCACGCACACTTTCCCCTATTTCTCCCCTAAACCTTTTCCCCCCTTTACTTCTGCAAACCTTGACATTTCCTCCTGTCCACTGACACCTCCCTCTTCTGTCTGGATGGTACAATTTTAACTGCATAAAGATCAACACTGGGGGAATGAGTTTAGTATCGGTATATAACTAGCCCAGAGCTTGGAAAAGTTACTTTTTTGGACCACAACTCCCATCAGCCTCAGCCAGCATTGCCAAAGGTCAGGAATGATGGGAATTGCAGTCCAACAACATCTGGTGGCCCACTAGTTGGGAAAGGCTGTCCCAGAGGCATGCAATGGCACCGGCAAGGTGACCCACTCCTCTCCACACCAAACAGCTCGCCAGTCTCTCTACAAGTGGGGTTCCTGCTAAAGACCCAGATCCGCCCTGATTGGACTTCACTGGCTGCACCCATGTCCCCCCTCCTCTCCCGTCCTGATTGGACAGGCTCCACTGACAGGCACTGGGATTGGTAAGAGGAGGAAGAGATGAAGAAGCTAAGTTGTGCCCCACTGGTGAGTCAGTGCATGGGCCAAACGAGGAGGGCCTGAGCAGTGGGGAAAGCAGCTGCCAGCGGGAGGGTTGAAACAGAAGCCAGGGAAAAAGAGAAGCTATAGGCGCTGGGAGAGGCATTTCCTTTTCTGTCCTTTTTGCCTTTCTCCCCCTTTCCATTGCTTTCTGTTGCTCACTTTCATCTTTATTTCTTTTTGGGTCACACCCACATTGTACATGTAAAGCACATGGCTTCCCCCAAAGAATTGTGGGAGCTGCAGTTTGTTAAGGGCGCTGGGAATTGCAGCTCTGGCTGGGGTAAACTACAGCTCCCAGGATTCTCTGGGGGGAAGCCATGACTGGGGAAGTGCTTCAATTGTGCTTTAAATGGATGGTGTGGATGTGACCCTGTTCCCTTCTCTGTTTTCTCTTTCTCTTTCCCCTCATCTTCCTCTTTGCTCCCTTCCCACCCTTCCCTCACTTCTAAATTCTGGTATTTCTCCCTCACACCCTTCCTTTACTTCCCAGCCGCAGAGGCTCTTCCAAACTCACCAGCTGGTGTAGTGAGGTTCGGGGGAGGGAGGTGATGGGGGAGGGGGGAGAGGAAGGGGGTAGCATGGATGGGATAGGCAGAGTACTCCTATGTGTCTCTACTCGGACACTGTGTTCAATGGGACTTACTCCCATGCAAGCATACATAGGATTCCAGACTTTCATTCAGATTTGTAGACAACTTACTAGCCCATGTCACATCAGAGATGGCACACACACACACACACACACACTCCCAAGAGGGAAATCTGCAGATGCCATTTTTGCTCACCCATCCTCCCATCAGAAATGTAATAGGGACGGGGAAACAAGCACCGTCATTCATCTGGCAAGCTCTGACTAGGGTGGCCATGTACCCTACTTTACAGAGGACAGTCCTCTGTTTTGAAGGTGTCCTCCATTTGAGGGCTGCTCCAGTCTAAGTCTGATTCAATGTTAAGGAACCTTAAAAAGGGAGGACGGGAGCCTGGACGTTGCCCATCCACAGATTAGCAGCACCTGCTCATCAGACTGAACCAGGCACACAAGTCCCCTGGTGTCGTCTTCCCCTCTGTGTTGAGATGGATTGGATTTCTATTTAAATTACAAGCCCGCGATTTAGGTTTCATGCAATTTCTTGTCCTCTTGGCTTGGTGATACAAATCCTCTGGTTTGGTCCCCATGGCTCTGACAGTCCCAGTCCTGGTGGGGAAGAGGGAAAGGGAGATCCCAGGCTGAGACATGTACTGGCCAGTAATCAAATGATGGGAGAGGTGGGGAGGGCTTTAATTGATGAGATCGACAAGCCCCCCACCTCCCATTTTAGCTAAATGATGATTCACCTACAACCTTCTAAAGCAGGAGCTAATGGGCCTTGTGCAAAAGACTGAGGAGCCTTGGCCCAACTGTGATTCAAGCACTCCCCCCGCTCTGAAAAAAATGGCGATCAGCAGTGACAGAGCTGGCAGTGCTCCTTATCGCTGATATGTTTGCATGTAACACAGCCCTTTCAGTGGTTTGCTAGAGAGTGTCAGCAAAGACAACACGGGCTGCTGAAGGGCAGATCCTGAGGACTACATTGATCCAACTGGAAATGAAGAAAAGAAATCCAGCTGGCCAACCCTCAGGCAAACAAGATTTCTGGTCTGAAAGCTGGAGTCTTGAAAAAAGGGGGGGGGAGGGGGAAGAGCATGGGAAAAGAAATGCTTCCAGCAACAATATCATAGAGAATAACATGTGCAGTCTGCCAAATGAGAAGTTGTTGCTACGAAATGTCATTTGATAAATGGGTACAGATGTACCAACCGCTCTTTAGAACAGGAGCTTGGTTAAAATATTGAAATTTCATTTCTATACCCTTTAAAAAGATGCAGGTGTAAAACAAACACTGGAGTTTTGTTGATAGGAAGAAGTCAATGGAAGCTTCTTCTTCTTTGTAATGAAAAGAAGTGCCTTAGAAACATCTGTAACAAGAAAGAGTATGCTTTAAAATGCAGAGTGTGTACCTCCTTAAATCTTGCTGCAAGTCAAATTCTGCTCTTGGGTGCAAGCCGACAAACACCATCAACTTCAGAAGCAGCCGTCCATGCATATTCAAAGGCAGAACTTGATCCAGCATATGAACAGGTATGTGTGTGTGCAAGCATGCATGCGTGTGTGTGTGTGTGTGTGTGTGTGTGTACACTGTTGTTGTTGAAGGCTTCTGAAGGCAACGTGTTACTTCAACATTCCAGGAGGAGAAGAGGCCTCTAGAACAGATAAACCCTATGCTGGAACCAGGTGAAAACTACCCCTTGCTGCAGTTCTGGGGCATGTTGTAACACTCGGCGTGTTGGTGCTCCCCTGGAGCATGACATGCAGCTACAGAATAACGAAGACATTGAACAGCTTGATTGACAGGGCTCCAGCGGCACATAGAAAAGAACAATGATTGCAACATAGTGGCAACCCCCTCTTGGATTAAATTTTCCTTCTTATCTGCAAAATCAGAAAGGATGCCAGCATTTGTAAACATTTTTATTAAAACAGTTACACACACATATACAAAAGTAAGAAGAACCTAGGAAGGTTTATTATTTATTTATTTATTTGATTTATATCCCGCCCTTCCTCCCAGTGGGAGCCCAGGGCGGCAAACAAAAGCACTAAAAACTTTAAAACATCATAAAAACAGATTTCAAAATATATTAAAACACAACAACCATTAAAAACATATTCAAACAAAACATCTTTAAAAACATTTTTTTTAAAAGCTTTAATAATATTTTTTAAAAGAAGGTTTAAAAATACATGAGAAAGCAATTCCAACACAGATGCAGATTGGGATAAGGTCTCTGCTTAAAAGGCTTGTTGAAAGAGGAAGGTCTTCAGTAGGTGCCGGAAAGATAACAGAGATGGTGCCTGTCTAATAAGAGGAGGGAATTCCAAAGGGTAGGCGCCACTACACTAAAGGTGTTTCCTATGTTGTGCGGAAAGGACTTGTCCTAGATAGAACTCAGCATCAGGACCAGTCCTCCCATTTGGCAGAAGTAGGTGGCAGATGCTGGAGGGGGCAGTGGTGGAAGCCCCCTGGCTGTTCCTCCTGAGCTCCCACCAGTAGCAGCAATTCCCCTCTGTTGGAGGACAAAACTGTATATGCCACACCATCTGCCCTGAGGATGATGCTGTCCCCATGTTGATCTATGATGCATTTGCCAGTCCAGTTGGATTCTGTACATGGAACGGGGGGGGGCATCCTTTGCCTAAGGCAGTAAAATGTCTTGGGATGGCCTTGCTCAGTGTCCAACACATTGATATTGGAAGTTACTGTAAAAGCCACAGTTGGAAGCAAAATTTTCACATGCTGACCTCATGGAAATCTACTGGTTCAGTCAAAATGGGCAATTATTGAGCACCAAGCCGAAAAGGCTACAATTAGGCTGTGATCACGTCGCCTACCCCAAAGCATTTCCATTAGCCACACCTGGAAGGGTAACAGGTTGATCTGCCAATCAGTTGTGAAATTGGCCTGACACTGATTGTATGCCTTCTACATTAAATTTTACCTTTGTAGTAAAAGGTCGGGATAGAAATATTTTAAATTAAATAAAATAAAATAAAATTTCTTTGAATCTGAATTTTTAAAAAAAGCACTCAAGCTGCTCCCACCAAGTTTTACAGTAAAAAGGGGTGGGGTTTGACTAGCGTCATGTGCCTTCATTTTCAGAAGGGAGAGGAGGAACCGGCGGAACAGTGAATGTGTCTCTACCCTCCATCTTGACTCAGTAGCTCATACGGAGCACAGAAATCAGACAGACTTTCTTGGATGGTATTCAGGGGCAGTATACCTCGTCTGGAAGCCAATTTAAAGTGTTCCCCATATTAGGTGACAAGTTGGTCGTATGATTGCACAAATGCTGGATGGAAAGGTTTTCACTGGCATGGTGAAAGCCACCCAGTATGTGTGGGGAACACACAAAGGTTGCACAATGTGGTTACAATATGGTCAAACTCCAAGGCTGAATCTCCAAGGACTGCTAACAGACCCCCTCTGGATGCAACCGCATGTTCAGGATTAGATGACCACCATCCCTGTTCTTTCCAGGAGGGCCAGATAAGAAACTGATTCATCTATAACTGTCTCTTCTGCAACACTTTATGCCATGATGATTGCTATGCCAGAGCAATGAGATTGACTCATTAAGGCAATTCGTACACTCACAATGGGTTACATAGCTTCATCGCCCTCCAGCATGGTTCCCAAGCCCTAACTCAGTCTGTCACTAAGCCTAAGTACGTGCAACTAGCAACATCATCTTGCTTTCCTATTCACCCCTCCCCCGCCTCTGTTCTTTCCTTGTGTTGAATTTTAGATTGTAAGTTCCTCAGGGCAGGGATCTGCCCTCTGATCCTCTGTAAAGCACCATGCACACTGATGGAGGAGGGCTGTAGCTCAGTAGCAGAGCATCTCCTTTGCTTTCAGAAGGTCCCAGCTCCAATACCTGGCGTCTCTAGGTAGGGCTGGGGCAACTCCTGCCTGAAATCCTAGCAAGCTGCTGTCAGTGTAAAGAATACTGAGTTGGGTGGACTAATGGTCTCGCTAGAAGGCAGCTTCCAATGTCCTATATGGGCAAACATAATAACATAGCAAACTGTTGTTCATGTACAGCATGCATCATTGCATTATGAACATCAAGTTGGAGAGGAACAGCCTGTGGCATGAAGTCACTGCACGAATGCAAAGCTTGGCTCATACCTATAATGCCAAAAAAATGCCCATAACACTCGGACTAAGCCAAAAGGCCAAGAAAGCATAGAACCACCATCCCTAGATTGGCTGTTACCCATCTTATGCCATGCTGGAATGGACATGCCAGCTACGACTGGGGGTGACTTACCTAGGTAGCCAATGGATGAATAGACCACTGGTGTCCCTCTTCTAGTCTGACACTCATTTAGCTACTGCATTTTCCCTATAGGGGTGAGGGAGAAATTCAATTTTGTTTGCATTAAAATGAGAAACTGACTCATTCGTACTTCTCAAACCAATACGAGAACCGAAACATGGCTGTCCTTTGACATTCACACTTATCAGAATTTCACAACGCAGTTCTCCAACCAGAACGACGCATGTATTAGGGGAAAGAATGCATAAAAATGAATATATTAGTGAAAATGACAAACATACATTTTATTAGGGGGAATTGCTTGCAAAAACGTGTACATTAGTCAAAACCACATATAAAAGTGGATTTATTAGGAGAAATGCAAACTAAAATGTTGACAAATTTTCATGAGGATTTAAAAAAAAATATCACAAATTGCGGCAGAAATGTGGAGAACTGAATTTAAGATTGGAAGAATGAGAAACTGAAGAGAACTAACCCTGAGAGAACCGTCCATCCCTATTCTTCACCCTCCAACTCCCAGAAACAAATGAAAGAGAGTATTCTGAGTCCTGGGGAAGAGGTTTGTCTCTAACTTTTAAGGAGCATTTGTTGCTTGCTCATCAGCTCCTGGTGTACAAACTACTGAAACTGGGAATATGTTGCTGTAGTCCCCATATTGTGCACACATTGCCTATTATTTATTATTTATTTATTTTAACTATTAAACTTCTGTCCCACCTTTCATCCCAGAAGGAGCCCGGGACAGCCTATCTGATAGTGCCTCTCTGATCCCACTGGCTCTTTGGGAGGGGGACTGCATTCATGTTTTTGGATCTTTTATTTGTTTATATTGACTATTTTGAGCTGCTTTCAGAGGTGGGGCTTGGAGGGCAAAGTAAACTTGTGCTAAACAAATATTCAACTAATTCTCCCTTGGCCACCTGTCAGCAGAACCACTTCACTGTAACATTGCTTTAACGTCCTACCATACCATCAATCAAGATTTCAGAATCCAAATACATTTTTTGCTCCAGGCTGCACTTGTTATCTGGAGACCTTTAAGAGCATCACAGACTTTAATTCACTCTTGCAGGTTGTTATCGAAGTTGGCCATCCCATGAGCCTATGGCACAGCTAGCCAGGAATGAAAGCTGATTCTGTCATGTCCAAGAGGAGTTTGCCATCATCTCCTCATTATTCAGCTACAAGCAAACTGCCCATCAGAGTATATACTGGGGGGGGGGGAGAACACTGTGAAAGGGAAATGCGCCACTGTATGCATTCCACACAGACACATATTTAACTGTTTTGCAATGCAATCCTAAGCACCCTTAGAGCGAAATCCTGTGCATGTTTACTCAGAAGAAAATCCCATTGCATTCAGTGGGGCTTACTCCCTAGTAAGTATGTTTAGGATTGCTGGCTTATTTGTGCTCCTGAGAAAACGTGCTTAGGATTTTAACTGTTTTCTTTTGATTGAAAGTGTTGCTGTTTTAATTCACAATGTTGGGTGCCTTGAATATCTTATTTGGGAACCTCAGGCCAGGAGATCAGATGGTTTGCACCCTCCTTGAGTGTTTTGCTTGGCTAGAATGTGGCCTGGGACTCTGATCGTGCTTCTCACTTCCCTGGATGAAGGACTGAGAGGGAAGTGCAAGTGTGAAGAAACTAGCTTACTGTACAGAGCTAAAATTCACATTTGTTACAAAGGCTACTTTTGCCTCTGGCCACCACTGGCATGTGGCCCCCAGAAAGTTGCCCAGAAGGGAATGTGGCCCTTGGACTAAAAAAAAGTTCCCCATCTATTATATGGAATGATGGGAGAGAAATTTGCTTCAATCAATAATGAATAAATGCAGCCTTCTGGGATCCCTGTTAGTGAAGGCCGTGCCTTCCATCATTGGCCATTTTTGCCCTTAGAGCCCCACAGAGCAATATTTCTTTTCTTGTTTGAAAAATAAATGGCAACTATTAACTTACAAGGGAAAGAGGTAAGCAATTCAATTGGGGTCCCGTGGCTGTTGTGGGGGAGGTGTTTTTGCATGTGTGTAGAGTTGTGTGTGCGTGCATGTGTGTAGAGTTGTGTGTGCGCGCGCGTGTGTGCGCGCGCGTGTGTGTACAATGAATTGTAGGTGTTTGTATGAATTTGTTGATGCTTTGTATAATTTATTAATGGTTTAATGTATTTATGCTCATGTTTCTAAAATGGGTTGTAAGTCGCTTGGATGCCTTTGGGAACCAAGCAACTAAGAAGTCTAATTAATTAATAAGTACTTACTCCCTGCACTTGGTGAGCAGCCCTGCCACTGGGAATCCTCTACCTTATTGCACAGCACCCTCCTGGGCTCTGTGGTTGTTTTTATCATACTGCAGTGTGATGAAATGTTAGGAATAGAGCTTGATAGACAGATAAATAGATGACCCTGATGTGCCTTCTTCTGAAACACAAGTCAAGTATTGCATTTTTTCGTGGGTTCCTTTTATAAGGGCAGCTTGTAACATGCCATAACCTTAAGGATATGATTACTGATTAGAATGGGGATTCTTAGGTAACACTGTTGTTCTGCCCAACAAGACACTGATGTTTTAATCACATTACTGAGCAGTGTGTCTGTTTACCTTAAACTATCAATGTTCGCTTCTTCAAGGCTCTTTGTTTTTGGGCTTCTCACCCTATGAGCTCATAAAGCAGCTCCATTTCTCTTCCCCTTTGCCTCTTCCTTTTCTTAGGATTGTGCAGTAACTACATTACAGTTGGCACAACACCATAAAAATGCACTGGCAGCCAAACAAATAGCACTACACGAGACCAAACATAATTGTGGGTTACTGAAAAATGTTTCCTCTACATGGCTGGAATTCCCCTTCTTAGCTGCAGAGTTTTCTTAGCTGGCCAAAGTTCACTGTCAGAAGTGCCTGCACGCCTTCATGTCCTCCCCTGGAGCACATGCTTGACCCATGTCTTCAAAGCTCAGCCCAGCACATGTGACACTTGGAACCCTCATCCAGGGTCACCTAACCAGCTAACCAGAGCTTGGAAAAGTTACTTTTTTAAACTACAACTCCCATCAGCCCCAGCCAGCATGGCCACTAGTTTGGGCTGATGGGAGTTGTAGTTCAAAAAAGTAACTTTTCCAAGCTGAGCTAACCCTGGGCTTGGGCCAAGGTATCACTCACTACACCCTACCCAGAGCAAACATAAGGAGCAGCAAGAGAAGGGTGCAAAGTTTTGGAGGAACAAAGCACAACAAAGAAAACAGGGAGGGAATCTCTGTCTTCTCCAGGTACATACCTTCACTGCTTTGCTTGATAAAGCACCCCCATGCTCCAACTGCACCAAGGGTCTCCTGCACAAACTCCAAGACAAAAGAATTTTTTTTGCCATATAATTACATACTTGCTTGTTTTACGCCATGAGCCCTCCCCCCCCCTCGATGGTCAGTTCCAGTATTACCATCATCTTCATTGCATTTATAGCCCACCTTTCCTCCACGGAGCTCAAGAGGGTATACATCATATTACCCCTCCCCCCGTGAGGTTGGTTGGGCTGAGAGACTGTGACTGAGTGGCACAAGGTCACCCAGTGAGCTTCATGGTTAAGCGGGGACTTGAACCCTGCTCTCCCAGGTCCCAGTCCAACAAGCACTACAGTTTGGTTCAGGCCCAAAGGCAAAACAAAAATTATTTAGCAAAACAAATAATAAATAAGCTCTTTTCATTTGCTCCCAAACAAATGAGTTTTTAAACCCTGGTGATCATCCCAACTTCCTCTCTTCCACTTTAACTCCTTCTGCAGAAGCGCAAGTCACACCCCAGCAGCTCTCAATGCTCTTCCACCCCTAGACTCAGTTCATCTTTCTAGCGGGTTAATTCATCTGCATGCACCAATTCACCATAATTTCAAACTAGTTTTTGACAATGCTGAACCTTCACCCCCACCCTGAACTGCCTTGTGAAGCACAGGTTTATGATTCATGAGTTATATTTCAGTTTAAATATTAATACTTTGGGCAAAACACCAGCTCTTGTTCTCCATAGCACAACATCATTGTTAATCTTTCTCCTTCATGTTAAAACATTTTCTAACTTTTCAACAGCACGTGCAGCACCCAAGAACATTTTCGACTTTGCAGAACCCAGGAGTGAAATGACTAAAGCATTTTATTTATTCCTTGGAGGTTTGCTAGAATTTTTGCAGAGATTTATTCTCTACAATAAATTGCTTGAATTGCAGCACGGAACCGTCATAATCTGGAGCATTTAACATTTCAACACCAACACTCATCCTATCACAAGCTGTAATAGTGACATCTTGTGCCTATCAATACACATTTTAGCCGGAAGCCTTGATTCATCTCATGCTACGCTTTAACTTTATAAGTCATTCTGGAAGCCTTTTTTCTGCTGAAGCACACAGTAAAAATGTGCTAAATAAATAAATACATCTACCGCGATATTTCCCCAAAGCCAGTAAATAAAACCAGGTGGGCTGACACAACTAATACAAGCCATCTATGTGACAATTAGGGATTCATGAATCTGTCTGTTTTCAGTTCTCTACGTTTCTCATTTTTCCAGTCTTAAACTCAGTTTCTCCACATTTCTGCAACAATTTGTGTGGGGTTTTTTAAATCCTCATAAAAATTCATCACCTTTTACTGTAAATTTCTCCTAATAAACACATTTTTTGTATGCGGTTTGAACTTTTATACATGCAATTTTCCCTAACATGATGCAATTTTTGTATGTTATTTTCTTTAACGTATGCATCTTATGTGCGTGCTCCCCTAGTGTATGCATTTTAGTACACGTTGCTTGGTTGGAGAGCCGCATTGCAAAATTTGGAGAAATGCAAATTTTGAAGGATGGCTGTATTTTGGTTTGCATATTGATTTGAGAAGCATGAGTTAGGTAGTTTCTCATGAAAAAGCAAACCACACTAAATTTCTCCTCCCTCCCCAGTGAAGATGTTGCTGAGGACAACTGAGAGCAGGGACAGTTTGAATGGCTTCCTGAGAATTTTCTCAAGGACTGCCGAAAGCCACGCAAAAGCAGAGGCATTTTTTTTGGCACTGCAAAAAGCATTCACAAAACTGGTGAGTATCAGCCCTCGGATCTGCCTGGAGGTTGCATCTAAATGTTAAATTCATACCTCATTTTAGTATGACTGGCTAACAGAGTGGTTCCTGCCCTGACACTCAACCTGTGCCCAGTCAGACCACTACAGCCAGAACAGTGGGAGTAGGTCTGGGGGTAGGACAGCAGTACCTACAATGTCTTTTTTTAAAACAAACAAACAGCTGGTATGCTCCTGCAATCAAAGCAAATCATCGTGCCCACTGTCTTTAATTCCCCAAAGTGCCTCGCATGGGTTCCAGGGCATACTGAGAACAAGAGACAGTGGGCATTACTCCAACTGCTCTGTGCTGCTTTTATATAGATATTTATGTTGCTGTACACTGCCCTGATGCTTTGTGAGAGAGTGGTATATAAATACTTTTATAGATAAATAAACAAAATTATGGCAGCACATTGAGGTCCATCTTGGGAGTACCAGGCAGTATATTGGGTTGAGATCCTTACTGTCACTCAGCTCCACATTTGTAAATCTGGGATAAGTGATAAATAACCATAAATGCACAGCATTCATCCCCATATATTTGTAATTTTAGTACTGTGCCTCGAGCAATTAATGCAGGTAGGCATGCACTTAGAATATTATTATAAACACATATTTATAAACTCTTCCTTTATTTGTGGTATTTATGGGTCTCCCCACTGCCAAAAGGCATCCAATCTTGCCTGCACCCACGTCAATATTCAGCATTAAAACCAACAATAAAACCCATTAAATAATACTATTAAGCATAGAGCTAAGGCAGGAGAAGGATAGACAGACAAACATATATCCAGCCAACATCCCAGGCACCTGTTCCAATTTCCATGTGTGTCTTCCATGGAGTAATCAGCTAATCAGAGCTGATTAGTTGCTCTGAACTGGCGGGATTCTAGCCAAGTCCTGTAGCTGTTAAAAAACCACATTCATTAATAAGATAAGCCTGTTGTGTCATTTCTGCAAATGAATTCTGCATTGGCCAGTAAACTGTCTTTAATTTAAAAAAAAGTAGTATCTCCCCTCTTGGCTAATCAGTCTCATCTAAGCGAAGAGAAACACAACATATACTAGTTGTAGTTGAAGGATAATAAAAGCTTTATTTAATAATTATTATTATTGTTATTGTTATTATTGCTTTACACAATACAGAATGCATTGTAGAAAAGGGTCAATACAAATTATGCTGCGTGGAATTTCAAACAGAAAACATTGCAGACAAATACAAATACATCAGACTTGGGGTTCACAGTGCCATGCAACGAAGCACATGAGGAAAGGCCATAGCTCAGTGGCAGAACTTCTGCTTTGCATGCAAAATGTCGCTGGTTCACTCCCTGGCATCTCTGGATAGGACTGGGAGACCCCCCTGCCTGAAGCCACTGTCAGTCAGTGTAAACAATCCTGAACTAGATGGACTAATGCCCCGATTCAGTGTCCTGGTTGCACGTCACAGTAAGCCAAACTATGGCTTACCAGGACCACCCAAATGTGTGGGCTCTCACAGAGGAGCTCACAGCCACTTTGTTCCTTCCTGTGTCTCCCGCACCACACTGAGCTAAGCCAAGGTTTGGCTTAGTATGTTCTCCAAGCCTGGGCTCATGATCAAGTTCTGTCCTCACTAACCTTAAGCTGTAGCCAAGGGCTTTCCTCAGTGTGTCCTGAGGAGGAGCAAAATGGTTTCAGGCTCCTCCCTGGGAGCTCACATGTTAATGCAGTCCCAGTAAGTCAAAGTTTGGCTTACCGTGACATGCGGACCAGGCCAGTCTCAGGCAGCTTCCTGTGTTCCTAACTGAAACCAAAAGAACCTTGAGCGCAGCTCTATGAGCGATAATAAAAAATAAATAAATATTCAGATGTTCTGACTATTTCAGATGAGCTGTTTTCACAACACAAACATCCTATCTCCCTTGAGGACAGCTTAAGCTTTTAAACTGTGCTACATTAAAAGCAAAACTTTAAAACTCGAATGTGTTTTTTTAAAAAAAAAATAAATGCTGGAGCAGTACCGGCTGTTTTGAGCGGAATCTGCCCCAAACTTTCAAGGAGCTGTCCAAGGTGTGTATGTTCAGACTAAAACCTGGAGCAGATTACACTGCCCCACTGACATGGAGCCACCAGCTGCCAATGTTTGGGGCATACACTCAAAATGAATTTGTTGTTAGGGCAGATCTTCAGCCAGGAGATGTTGGCACTGTGACCAGCCCTAATAAAAAACACATCATTTTAATCCTACACTTTCGCTAGGTGGCCATCACCTCTATGATCAACACATTTTATATGAAGCTTTGACTACTGTCAAATGAGAGCCAGTGTGGCATAGTGGTTAGAGTGGTGGACTATGACCTGGGAGACCAGGATTCGAATCCCCACACAGCCATGAAGTTCACTGGGTGACCTTGGGCCAGTCACTGCCTCTCAGCCGCAGAGGAAGGCAATGGTAAAACCACCTCTGAATACTGCTTAACATGAAAACCCTCTTCATAGGGTCGCCATAGGTTGGAATTGACTTGAAGGCAGTCCATTTAGACTAATGTACATATTTTTGCAAGCAGTATTCCCTCATATGATACATTTTTTTCTATGTTATTTTCACTAATATCTTCATTTTTATGCACACTTTTCCCCTAATATACACATTTTTATAAACATTGATTGGAGAATTGCATTGCAAAATTCAGACACATGCAAATTTCAAAGGATGGCTGTGTTTCAGTTCTCATCTTGTTTCGGAAAGTGTGAATTTGATAGACTCGACTAAATGCAAACTGGATTGAAGCTCTCCCCCATCCCTATACAGCACAGAACCTAAACAGCCATCGAAGAGAGACATTCCACAAGGAGTTAAAACCAGATCTGGGAGAACAAAAACATCTGAACTTGTTAGTGACAAGAAACCAATAAGAACAAGCTTCACTAGGGAGAGCATTCCAGAGTCAGGGCCCACCACCAATCACTTTTTTCAAAGGAAGAGAGATAAACAATAGAGCTACATTCATTTAAATTTACAACAAAGCAAATCCACAGAGATGACCAATGCATGGGAAGCTGCTCCAACTAGCCTGCCTGTACATTCAGTAGAGCCAACCCCTAGGAAGGTGAATAGCCCAGGAAGGTGAATAGTAATGACCCCATCCCCTAAGCCGTACCTTTTCAGGTGAGTAGGAAGGCGGCCATGCATCATTCTCTCCCAGGGCCCCACAACTCTGGGACAGGTTAGCCCCAAAGGTAACCCATACTCTGACAAGACACTTTAATGACCTATAACAGTTAATTTTTGAAAAATTCCAGTACAACAGCAGTAAAAGCTTTGGCAGCAACAAATAATCAGCAGACAACAGCACACATCAACGTAGTCCATTAAATGCCTGGGGAAAGAGGTGAGTTTTTACCTGGCATCGACATATGTCAATGAAGGTGCCAGGCGGACCTCAGTGAGGAGAGCACTCTACAAACAAGGAACCACAACTGAAAAGGCCCTCTGTCTTTTCCTCAACCTCTGAGAATCCCTCAGATGAGGGACCCTAAGAAAGGCTTCATTTGAGGATCTAAGGATCCAGGTAGGTTATATCAGGAGAGGCATTCTAGAAGATATTGAGGTCCTGAGCTGTATAGGGCCTTATAGGCCAAAACCAGCAGTTTGAATTGGGTTTGGAAATGTAAAGGCAGCCAGTGCAGCTGTGACAAGATTACTGATATATGATCAATTCACCTTGAAGCTGTGAATAGTCAGGTAGCTGCATCCTACACCAGCTGCAGCTTCCAAATGGGTGAACAATTACATAATTGTATGTCATATCCATTTGGAAGATTTTGGATATTAGGGACAATCTTTGTCTCCATTCCACAGATAGCTTTGACTGCTGGTTTTTGTATGTCAACCTTTTTAAAAAGCAGGGGTTTTCCCCTAGCAAGTTGGCAACCCTGTTAGCTGTTTCCAACTCTATGTGTGCATGGGACTCAAAAGCCATTTTATGTTAAGTTTATAATTTTTTAATCTTTTCAATCAGAACAACTATTAATTTATTGTTTTTTCTTTAATTAGGAAGACATCTAATTACACCATGTATACAAGCTTCAGAAGCATCCCAAATCATTCCTGAATCTAGTTTTGACCATCACACCTGAAGAAGACTACAGGGCTTTTTTGCAACTAGCACATCACTCAACTAGCCCTAAAAACACTGCATTGTTGAAGAGGTGGGATATAAATTAGATTGATTCATAGGGTAAACTAAGGCTGTAGTCCTATGCACATTTACTAAAAAGAAAGTCTTGTTCAGTTAAGTTGGACTTCTGAATAAATATGCTTAAGAATGTATTGCCAGAATATGCTATAATCACAGATCAAAATTTGCCTGATTATTGACTGGAACAGGCTCCCTCCTACCTGCACAAAATTTGATGAAAACGAAACTTTTCCTTCCAGTTTTGTACCTCAAGTAAGCTGTTGTTCTTCATTTCAGGATGAGATCAGTATGACTTACCTTCTGGCACTTAGTCTGGCACTTAATGAAGACTACTGAAGTTTATTTAATTTAATTTATTATTTGATTTATATCCTGCCCTTCCTCCCAGCAGGAGCCCAGGGCGGCAAACAGAAACACTAAAAACACTTTAAAACATCTTAAAAAGACCTTAAAATACATTAAAACAAAACAACATTAAAAACATTTTTTAAAAGTTTTTTTAAAAAAATTAAAAACAAAGAAAGTGTTAAAAACATATTATTAAAGAAAACATATTAATAGCAATTCTAACACAGATGCAGACTGGGATAGGTCTCAACTTAAAAGGCTTGTTGAAAGAGGAAAGTCTTCAAAAGGCACCAAAAAGATAGCAGAGATGGCCACTAAAGTAATGACAACATAAGATTTATGTAACTTTAAAGTTGACAATGAGGACATCGAACTTGTCAAGGATTATCAATAACTCGGCACATTCATTAACCAAAATGGAGACAATAGTCAAGAAATCAGAAGAAGGCTAGGACTGGGAAGGGCAGCTATGAGAGAACTAGAAAAGGTCCTCAAATGCAAAGAGGTATCATTGAACACTAAAGCCAGGATCATTCAGACCATGGTATTCCCGATTTCTATGTATGGGTGTGAAAGTTGGACAGTGAACAAAGTGGATAAGAAAAAGATCAACTCATTTGAAATGTGGTGTTTGAGGAGAGCTTTGCGCATACCATGGACTGCGAAAAAGACAAATAATTGGGTGTTAGAACAAATTAAACCAGAACTATCGCTAGAAGCTAAAATGATGAAACTGAGGTTATCATACGTTGGACACATAATGAGAAGACATGATTCACTAGAAAAGACAATAATGCTGGGGAAAACAGAAGGGAGTAGAAAAAGAGGAAGGCCAAACAAGAGATGGATTGATTCCATAAAGGAAGCCACAGACCTGAACTTACAAGATCTGAGCAGGGTGGTTCATGACAGATGCTTTTGGAGGTCACTGATTCATAGGGTCACCATAAGTCATAATCGACTTGAGGGCACATAACAACAACAACAAATTGAAGTTGCCAGTGCTCAGTGAGATCAATGTCACTCTATCTTTTAAAGCAAGAGTTCTTTTCCCATTACTAATGGGATTAGAACTTCTTTGGGCTTATTTGAAGCCACTTGAACTGTAGCATGCTACTGTAACAGGGAATATACTACATTCCAAATTCCCAACCTGGTGAAAAAGAAAATACTAAAGATAACCATACTTTTAAACAATAAAAATAAGTGCAAGCTTATGTCTATTAAATTGTAAGTCATCTCATCTGGAAAAAAATAAAGCTGTGCATTTCTGCCAATATTTTCAAACCCATCAATACCCTTCAAAATTGTATTTAAGTTTATTAATGTGCAAATGGACCAACCAAAAACCATATGGTTAAGCAACTAAAAATCCTTCCATGGGTTGACTGCCCTAAATTTGTATGATAGAAGGAAAAACAACACTTTACAATCTGTGAATGACAAATCTTTTGACAGCTTTTCATGCAAGTCTCATACCAACTTCCTGTGGGTAAGAGGTCTGTGATAAAATCTTTTTAATTTTTTTTTAACTGAATCCAGGATTTAATTTTGTTTAAAAAGGAATTACACCTAATTGCACTGTCACTTATGCACATAAGCTTGTCTAACTAGCAGGCTTAGAAAGACTCGTTAATATGATAGCTAAATGCCTTGAGCGTACACTCTGTTATCATCTTGCACCAATTTAATAATAGCCATTTAAATTTTAAATGAAGACAAACTAATCAATAAAAGCACACATTGACTCTCATGGGATGCACAGAGATCTAATCTGCAATTAGCATGCAAATAAAGACACAGCAGGAGGCAATGGGGCGTATTGGCTTAACTGTGATATTTTAGAAAAGGCCAATATACAAGAAAGGGGTGGATGGGCTGTTCTTGCTTTTTCATCAGTGCAGATTTGGATATGTTTCATAGACTTTGGCCATGATGCAAGTTACATATTCTAAAGCTAGTAGATTGCTGTGTCCACTGAAGGGAAGACTTGCCTTCCTCGTGGGCTGATGTAGGGTTGCCAGGTTCTTGGCCTGAGACTGATCCTGTATCTGTGGGAGAAGAGAAAGTCAGCCAAGTGCAGGTGTTCTTGCAACCCTGTAATGGGAAAAACCACAAGGTGGAATTCTCCCTTCTCCCTTCCCCCTGCACAACTTTTAAAGATACAGATACCTGGCAACCAAGAGGTCTTCTGTACCTTTAAAAGTTGTGCAGGGGGAAGGGAGAATCCCACCTTGTGGTTTTTCCCATTACAGGGTTGCAAGAACACCTGCACTTGGCTGGCTTTCTCTTTTCCTAAAGATACAGGATCAGTCTCAGGGATTGAACCTGGCAACCCTAGGTTGATGTGTGCATGTCTGAGGGAAGGCAGTGACCTCCAGCCAGTTAGGCTGGCTATCTTTACGTGTGCTCTATCTGTCTTCCTTCCATTGTAAACTGAGACTCTTAGGGAAGCTGACCACTCCTTCCAAACTCTTCTTCCTCCTCCTTCTTCTCTGGCCAGCCAAGGGAGAGGAGACATATTGCCTTTGTCTCTCTCTCTCTCCTACAGCATGGGCGCAATGACCAACTTTGGCCATTACACCTCCAACTTAGTTAGCTAGTTAAAACTAGATTGCCTTTCCTATCAACTATGTACTTCTATGAATAAAGTAGATTTTCTTATTTTTCAACCAAGACTGAAGTCTCAGTGATTTAAAGCAGGGTAAAATTCTGCTCCTTCCAGCTAAATCACACGCACGCATACTGCTTAATCTGCTGCCAATGCGGTAACACAGCGAATCTCTGCCACGAATAGTCATCACTAAAGATGGGACTTAACAGCTCAGGACCAGTTTACTTGAAGGATCCCCTTATCCCTTATATGCCCACTCGACCACTTCAGTCTGTAGAATTGGCACAAGTGCCACACAACGTTCATCGCACACTTTCAAGGAATTTGTAATTATTATTACTTCTTTTTTTCTGTAATAATTGCAAATAAAAATGGGGGATTTTTCAAAAAAAAGAATTGATCCTTCAGTGTGACACTTTGGAACTTCCTGCTCATTGACATTAGGCAGGCACATTCACTGAGTTTTCGGTCCCTGCTAAAAACTTTTTTGTTTAAGCAAGCGTTCCCAGACATGTAAATTTGAAATGTCTTTTAATACTTAATTTTATTCTATAATGTTTATTTTTAAAAACTGTTGATTTAATGTATATTTTAATAAAATTTAGGTTAACTTGTTAACATCTGGTTTTATCAGTAATTTTAATGCATATTTTATATTTTATGTAAACTGCTTAGAGGTTTTAATGATTAAGCAGTGTATAAATCTTGTTAATTAATTAATTAATTGTTTCACTGGGTTTCTGATATGTCTGCTATAACTTGGTTCTTTTTCACTCATCTTCCCTTCCAGCCTTCCGGGAGTATTAGCATATAAGCAACTATACATTGACTCCCTCTTTTTAATGTGTAATTTCCCCACACCCACCCCATGAACTTCTTTGGCTGCAATCCTAGGCAGCCATATGTGCAGTTGGGGAAGAAGTGCCTAAATGCACAGCTGCAGGTATTGGGAAGGAGTTTTCTTCAGCTACTCTGCTCAACCAGCAGAACAGAAGACCTGCTCCTGCACCTGTTTTAAGACAGCTTCCTGATCAACCAGATGTAGTAAAACTTTCAAAATCATTTCTTCATGCAGATCTTTCCTTCTTCTACACATAGAGTTTTCTAGGACTACAGTATTTTGTCTTTTGACTTTTTAAAAAGTGATTGTTATTGTGGGTTCATTTTTTTTATTTTTCCCTATCACATCTTCATGAGATGATGTCTTTTATTACCTCTGCCAAAAGACTAGCAGCCTTTGGCCCAACCTCAACTGTCCCTAACGGCAGCCAGACCATCAGACTACCTGAACTGTTTCTAGTTCAGCTGACCATTATAAGACCTAGAACTTCAAGAACTTGGGCTTGAGCTTGCTTTTCTCCCTCATCCCTCCCCATCCTTGTTTCCTCGTGTGTCGTGTCTAAGGCTGCAAGCCTAGGTGCAGGGACTGTCTTACTCCTGATCTTGATAAGCCACTCGAGAAGCCTTTTCGGCGAACAAGTGGGGTACAAATGCTTGAAATAAATAAAAAATAGACATTTAGAACAACATTCTTTTCAGAATAGATCCTCTTTATTCACTCACATTTACACTGCATCCTGGGTACTGCAGTCCATACTATCTAGAATGCAACAATACTATGACAGCCAGACTGGATATTACATTTAATGTACACTGCATATATATGTACACACATATATGTTGTGTGTATATGTATATATGTTTTATTAAAATAGTAGATGCAGGGGAGGGGCAACCCTAGATCAGGATTATGACGTAAGTGGAGGAAATTTAAACCAAAAGCAGAAAGTGGCTAGCATTCAAAAAGCCAGAATAAAAAAGGGGGGGGAATCCCAAGATGCTGGGGAAAAGCCCAACGCGGTTCGGCTACTATATTGTCTGGCCTTCATCAGGGGCTATAAATAAAATTGCAAAGACACACTACATTATTATACATAATAAACAAAGTACATTACAGCGTTAAATCATATCTTACATAAATAAATCTGTACAATTTTTTTTATTGCACTTACATGGACTGGTCTATAATATAATTTTCCAGCAAAATTGCTTGAAATGATAAATGACCACAAAGAAGAATTCTCATGCGCATACTCATATATATGCAACCCTAAGTCTCTTAATTCTGGTATAATTGATTGATCGTAATGGAATTGCGGGAAAATTAACCCTTCATTCATTCATCTGACTTGTGTCTCACTCTATTCCAAGAATGGGAAATCTGTGGCCCTCCAGATGTTGTTGGACTCCAGTTCCCATGAGTGCCAGCAAGCAGGGATGATGGGAGTTGTACTGCAGCAACATCTGGATGAACATAGCTTCCTCACTCCTGCTCCTGCTGTATCCCGTGGGCTTAGAGTGGCTTATAGCAGTTCCCCAGGGGCTTACAATCTAAGGTAATTGAATAGTTGGGGGATAAAAGAGGCCAAATGAAATGAAAATGACACTGTAAGCATAACATCTATCTTTTTTTAAAAAAAATAAACAAAACATAAATAGCCAGTCCAAAAAGCCATCCAAAGGAGAATGCTTTTTTGCAGGCAGCAACGGCAAAAATGTTCGGATGCTGTGATAGTGGGTTTCCTTCATAAGCAGAGGTTACCTCTGAGGTCCTTTCCAACTCTACGCTTCTAAATGCCTGCTGTTCAAGAGCTGCTGCAGAAGTCAGGCAGATGATGGATCTTTGCCATGGGGTACATGGACCTTCACGCTCTGGCCCTGGAATGCTCCTCCTCCTGCTGAAGCAGCAGCACCAACTGTCCACGGTGACCTCTGGAAAAGGTGCTGCAGAGTGTGGATATACCTGGAGGGAGTTCACCCCTAGATGCAGGTAAATCTTTACTCCCAGGCCCTGGAATGCTCCTGTTCTCCAAGAGCAGCACCAACTCCCACCGGCGATGATTGAAAAAGGTGCTGTAGAATGTGGATGTGCTGGGACAGGAGTGGAGCTCAGTTCTACTTGTAATAATAATGGTACTTCTGGAGCTCTGCCCCAGAGGCAGGTGCATTTTTATTCCCAGGCCCAGAATTGCTCCCCCTTTCCTGCATCCCAGCAAATTCCCCACCCCAAGGCAGCTGTTCACCTTGGGAAAGTAGATACAGTGGACACTTCCAGACTGGGATTCTGTCCCTTGCAGCTATTATTAAGCACACATATTAATACGGCAGAGCAGAACGGTCTTGTCTCAAACCACCCAAAAACAATTCAGGCAATTCCTTTTCATCTTCATGAGTGGACCCTCCAAATGTGCCCTGAATTCTACTTTAGGCAGAATTCAATACCAAGTCCACCTTTGTCCATCCATTTTACAAGACCTTGCAAAAACACGGAGGGGGGGAATTATTTGGTTATGTAGACACAGTCATTAACCAAAATGGAGACAATAGTAAAGAAATCAGAAGAAGGCTAGGACTTGGGAGGGCAGCTATTTGAGAAAAGATGTATCACTGAACACTAAAGTCAGGATCATTTAGACCATGGTATTCCTGATCTCTATGTATGGATGTGAAAGTTGGACAGTGGAAAAAGCGGATAAGAGAAAAATCATTTGAAATGTGGTGTTGGAGGAGAGCTTTGCACATACCATGGACTGTGAAAAAGACAAGCAAATTAGAACAAATTTCTTCTAGAACAAATTAGAACAAATTAAACCAGAACTATCGCTAGAAGCTAAAATTATGAAACTGAGGTTATTATACTTTAGACACATAATGAGAAGACATGATTCGCTAGAAAAGACAATAATGCTGGGGAAAACAGAAGGGAGTAGAAAAAGAGGAAGACCAAACAAGAGATGGATTGATTCCATAAAGGAAGCCACACACCTGAACTCACAAGATCTGAACAGGGTGGTTCATGACAGATGCTATTGGAGCTCGCTGATTCATCGGGTCAACATAAGTCGTAATTGACTTGAAGGCATATAACAACAAAAATGGGGGGTGCAGAACAAACTGAGCTGAGCTGACTTGCGTCTCACTCTATTCCAACAATGGAAAACATGTGTCCCTCCAGATGTTGTTGGATTCCAGTTCCCATCAGTGCCAGCCAGCAGATTCACTTGGGCAACTGAAGCATTTTTTAAAGACATTCCTCTCCCCCCCCCAAAAAAAAACACTTTCCTGTTCCACACACACATTTTATATTGAGTAACACAAACCCAAGCAAATTTACTCTGTTTAATCTAGTAGCAAAACTGGGGTTGCACCTACCCAAATCCATCCATGCTGAACCCTCGGTAGAAGAGTAGACCTGACCACCACCCCAGCTGCTTTGGAAATCACATGTAAATAGATAGTTTACATTTGGTTTGAAGGAGGAAACATGAAATGCTGTTTCTATTAATAACCCCCCCTTTTTTTTTCTTTTGTCATGCTGATAGAAATCACCTAATGAATAAGATAAGAGAAACACTGGCAGAAGCCCACATTCTGACATCATCCACAGACAGCCTGCTGCTGATTAATGAGTTGTGATATCATAGTCTGTGAGGACGCATACTTAAGTGGCAAAGAAGCAAGAAAGCCCTAGACAGTGACACACCTTTTTTCTTTTTTTAAAGTTGCAATTTGTAACTTAACATACAACTTATATATAGATATACAGATATATAAATAAATATATTTTGTTTTATTCCATAAAATATTTTTACTTTACCATCGCTGTTGAATAGTTCTATTAGCTTTGGTAAAATTACATCACACATGCCGCAAGAACTACACATTCAGGTCATGTGATACAGCCCTCCTAGGACTGTACCACTTCAAAATGCAGGTGGGGGCCACTTATTAGAATGTGTAGAAAATTTCATACATGAGGACAGCTAGAGTGTTAGAAAGCCATTTTCCCCAACATGCTCATTTTATGTGTAGAGAAAGCTATTTAAAAATAAATAAATAGGGAACAACTCAAAATGTCATCTTCATTCTGAAACGGTACAGTCTTAAGGTAAATATAGATCCTTTTTTACCAAGTGGTGATTTACAATTATGTGCATGTAACCCCTTGGTAAGGCAGTTGTCTGAATCATCCTGCAAATGGCAAGGAGAATTTTACAACTCTTCCGTTTCCCCATATTGCTTGAATCCATACAGTTGACCCTGGGCAAACTGCCTCACCCTAAAGTAGCTTGGTCATCCATACAATCCTGGCAAGTGTACTAAGGAGGAACTCAGATCTCCAGTAGGTAGAACATATTGTAAAGTGATCATCTATCACCTCGGATGCAGGAAATCTGCTTCACATTTCTTCGTAGGATGATACAATGAGTTGCATGCATGCCTTGATAAGTTATCATTTGTTAAAAAGATGTCTCTGTTAACCTCTAGGGGGGCTGTGCCAAGTGTATGAGACCTGATTGTATAATTGAATTCTCACCTCTTCAAAGATATGTTTAAAGTGTGTACATTCAGCACATGGAGGGGAAATAGGATGGTGCTCAATGTCCTTGTTCCAGATTTCCATTCATTGATCATGTCTTCTCATTACAGCCTATAAAATACCAGGGTGGGGGAACTTTTTCAACCTGAGGCCTAGATTCCCTTCTGAGAAACCTTCCAGGGGCCACATGCTAGTGCTTTTAGCCAGCTAGTGCATACAGGAGTGCTTTTGGCCAACTCAAACTGGTCTATCAGCTGTGTCTGTTCCTGGAAGCAGTTGACTTGGCCACAGTGACACATGCATTGGTGACATTGAGGCTTGATTACTGTAACACACTCTATGTGGGGCTGCCTTTGAAAAGGGTTAGGAAATTACAGTTGGTTCAAAATGCAGCAGCCAGAATGTTAACTGGAGCACGGCACAGGGAGCATATCACCCCTGTGCTTTATCGACTCCACTGGCTCCCAATTTGTTTCCGGGCCCAATTCAAAGTGCTGGTTCTGACCTTTAAAGCCCTAAACGGCCTTGGACCAATGTACCTGAGGGACCGCTTATGCCCATATGTACCTGCCCAGGATTTAAGATCATCTGCCTCGGGTCTCCTCTGCATGCCTGGAGTGAAAGATGTTAGACTGACATGCACGTGGGAGAGAGCCTTTTCAGCTGTGGCCCCCAAGCTTTAGAATACTCTGCCCCAAGAAGTCCACTCTGTTCTGTCTCTGATGGTTTTCCGGAGACTTCTGAAAACGATCTTGTTCCACAGAGCTTTTGGGAGGGACTGAAGGTAGAGCCTGACACTGATTTTATGCCTTCTATATTAATTTTTACCTCAGTAGTCCCTTCAGTACCACTCCCTATATATGCATATACGTGTGTATGTATATGTATTATGTTATGTATTTTAAATGCATTCTATGTATTGCAATTTATTTTAATGTTTGTATGATTTTTATTGTGTACAATTTTATTATGTATGTGCTCAATTTTATTGTAAGCCTCCCTGAGCGCCCTATTATAGGGTAGAAGGGCGGGATAGAAATAGTTTAAATAAATAAATAAATAACTAGTGGTGGGCAGGGCCAGAGGAAAGCATGAGCAGAGCAACAAACATGAATCTTACCTTTGTAGAGTAGGCTAGTTTCTACATACACTCACACCTCATATTTATTTATTTATTACATTTGTATACCGCCCCATAGCCGAAGCTCTCTGGGTGGTTTACAACAATTAAAACATAAAAACAAATATACAAATTTAAAAACACATATTGAAAAGCCAATTAAAACACATGCTAAAATGCCTGGGAGAAGAGGAAAGTCTTGACCTGGTGCCGAAAAGATAACAGTGCTGGCGCCAGGTGCCTCGTCAGGGAAATCATTCCATAATTTGGGAGCCACCACTGAGAAGGCCCTCTCCCTTGTTGCCAGACTCCCAGCTTCCCTCGGAGTAGGCACCCGGAGGAGGGCCTTGGATGTTGAGCGTAGTATATGGGTGGGTTCATGTCGGGAGAGGCGTTCCAACAGGTATTGTGGTCCCAAGCTGTGTAAGGCTTTATAGATTAAAACCAGCATCTCATAGGCAAGCAAGAGGCATTATCAAAGTTCGAGGACACGTTGCAGCCCAGCAAAAATATTCAGGGTGTGAAACAGGGCCAGGGAGGGGTGTGGCTTAGGAAGAGGGGAGTGTGTGTCACTTGGGGAGAGTTCCAAAGGCCAGATGGAGAGGCCTGCGGAGGCCCCCAGTCCAGAGCTTTCCCATCCCTGCTCTGTATATACAACTTGTACACATATTAGGTTTACAAGTACAGTCTGGTACTCTTCCAAAAAATGCAATCTCCTCAGTTCCGTGGGGAGAGCGTATTCATGCATATATTTTATATGTTTGGTTTTGTTTAGAAAAACTGATCAGCACATGGAGGTTTGGAGCAGGAACAACAGGGACACTCCTGCTCCCTCTGTCACTCAAGAGATCGCATGCCTTTTAAAAACAATGGGAAAGACTTGTAAATCAGTCCATGTGTCTATGTGTGCCTTAAAAGGCCCAATGGAATTGATGGTTCAACTATAACAGCCTTTTCCAACCTTTGGGTGCCCAGATGTTGCTGGACTACAACTCCCGTCAGCCCCATTCAGCATGGTCAATAGCCAGGAATTATGGGAACTGTAGTCCAGCAGCATCTGGGAACCCAAAGGTTGGGAAAGGCTGAATTATGCCATTAGTAGGCTAAAGAACACTAATGGACTGTCTCTTTTTCTTCCTTTTCTAAAGTCTCTGGGCTTTGTAACATAATATGAGAAAATGAGTGGTTACATTCCATTCATAAATTGATTAAGCTGAAGATCATTCCATTCATAAATTGATTAAGCTGAAGATCACACAAGTAAATTATATGTAGAGGCTGGAATTAACACACATAATGATTTTTTTTCTTTAAATCTAACCAGCTAGCTGATTGATTTTTTTACCTTCACAATTCCAGTTTATAGTGCCATTTCTGTAAGTGATATTCTTCACCCGGGTCTAATTTAAATGATGGATCCCTCTCAATTACTGTCCATTAGAAGACAGGAAAACACTAAGATCAATGGAATATTCTGAAAATTATGGGTTAGCCTTTAAGTAGGAGATTGTAAATGAAAATTAATTTAACACATTCATTTCTGACCTGGATATTTAAAAAGGAGGTGAGGCAGGAGGAATTAAACAAGAGTTGGTCTTTGATCAAGAACAGGATCAAGAAGAAGGAGGAGGAGTACTTAGCATTATATGGAAGAAGGGGAGTTTGCCAGTCACAGACTGGAAGCCAAATGCTCATCCCCTCCAATTAGGGTTGCCAGGTTCTTGGCCTGAGACTGATCCTGTATCTTTAGGAGAAGAGAAAGTCAGCCAAGTGCAGGTGTCCTTGCAGCTCTGTAATGGGAAAGGTGGAATTCTCCCTTCCCCCTGCCCAATTTTTAAAGATACAGAAGACCTCTTGGTTGCCAGGCCCAGCCTCCAAGAGGTCTTCTGTATCTTTAAAAGTTGTGGAAGGGGGAGGGAGAATTCCACCTTGTGGTTTTTCCCATTACAGAGTTGCAAGAACACCTGCACTTGGCTGACCTCTTCTCCTAAAGATATAGGATCAGTCTCAGGCCATGGACCTGGCAAGCCTACCTCCAATGCATAAAGGTGTTCCTCTGTGGAGGTCAATGGAAACGTTTCTGCAGGCACTGAGAAACTCCATGATGGAGCTTCTTATGTACAAGGAGACATTCAACCTAGTGGCACAAAAGTACAGGAAAATACCCTTAGTCTGTACTCCTACACCTACTTACTTGAGAGTAAGCCCCATTGAACACAATGCGGCTTATTTCTGGGCATTATTCACTTATAAAGTGCGTAAATTTTTCTGCTGTAAGAGAGGAAATGCTAGACATCATATAACAATTTTGAACAGGAATATAACTGGACTTAAGTAGAGCTTTCTATAATTACAGAGGTGAAGGTATCAATCATTATTAGCCTTTGCCTGATTGATATTTAATTCATGAGTGGAGTAACCTCTGATCATTATACTTAACTGTGGCTTTGTAATTGTATCCCATGGAACTGGATTGAACGTTATATTTTATTTTATTTTTTAAAAAGAAAATTACATTTTTAAAGAAATCTAAGAAATAGAATGGGAAGTGAAGAGGAAAACAAGCACTAGAGCAGGTGCACCTTCACTGGCCAGTGGATTGGGCCAAGCTGGTCTCCTCCTTGCTATGATGGGGCCCAGGTCTGAAGGCACATGAGGCCATCACTTTGTTGAAGCTAAGCAGGTCTGGGCCTGGTTAGTGCCTGGATGGGTGACTCCCAGGGAACCACATATATGTTGCATTAAGTATATACAGTATAAGAAGCTGGTGGGGGAAGGGCTATGCAGACAAGGTGGGCTTGGTTCTCAGTGCCTTCCAATGAATTCTGTGGGACAAAGTAAACAAGCTGCAATCTGTCAGTCAAAGTCTATTCTCAATTTAACCAGACAACTCACACAAATGCTTGGATGAGCTTAAAAACAGCTCAAGGGATGTGATTTAGACTGCTCTGCCACTTGGCATAACTATTAGTAGCAGCAGATTGGGGGAAGGTGGAAATTCCAGGCTGAATGTCTGTTTGGGGAAGGATTGTGATGAGCAAGTGGAAGTACAGGATAGGTCAAACATGTTTATGACCTGACCAGTTGCTGAAAACAAACTAAAACAAACCTAGTAGATCTCTACTGGATCACAGTCTATCCCACAGTCACATAATTCAAAATCGAGCAGAATATATCACCCAGACACACACAGAGAGACAAACAGACAGAGCTAAAAAAAGAAACATGCTGAAAGAGCTGTCTGTGCTACTGGACTCCATGAGTTAATTAGCCTTTGATGCAAAAGTGATTAACAATCAAATTAACACTTGGTCTTGGACAACCCTTCATGGCTTTTAGCATTTTTATTTTGCATGCTGTTTTATTTTTGCTTCTTTGTTGGTATAGTACCGAGCATCCCTGCCTACCACGTGAGAGGCTGAGGTTCAATTCCACAACCATGAAGGCTGATCCTTTGGAGAGGCAGTGTCATGTAGTGGTTAAAAGACTAGAACTGTAGTAAACTATCTCCAAGCCTAACCTACCTCATAGGGTTGTTGTGGGGATAAGGTTGGGACGGAGAGCTACAGGTATATATGCTGCCTTGAGCTCCTTGGTCTTTATTCAGCCATTACAAAACTCCACAAAAAAGGAATTGCAACCCATAAATCCAAAAATATAAAATCTAACTGTAAAAAAAGACTATGTAATCATTCAAAAACTGAAATACAATCCATTGCATTCTGCTTAATAAAAACTGCTTGCAACTTGACTAAATGTTTTAAAAAATCTGATAGCTATATTTTTTATCCTGGGGTCTTTACCAAAAAGCAAATAATTTACCTTCTGGAGAGCAGGCCAAATTGTTTTATTATTGTTGTTGTTGTTATCAGCAAAATATCAAATAGATGGTGTTCTCTTAAAGCCCTGGGCAATTAAATAACAAGGAAGAACCCTCTGTTTGGTGTGTGGAAACACCACAGACATTGAAAGCATATCTAACACACGTCTAAACCACATGGTTTCGCCAAAGAATCATGAGAACTGTAGTTTGTTAAGGTTTCTGGGAAACTGCGAGGGGGAAACCCCAGCTCTTTGGAGGAAGTCATGATTTAAATGTGTGTTGGATGTGCAGATGTATGGTGTGGATCAAGCTGCCTTCAATTCAAAAAGTGAGATGATAATAAGAAAAATAAATCATTTGGGACTTTGGAAGAGAAGACAGCAAAGAGATGAGGGTCATTTCCTGTAATTTGCCATGGAGAGCTACCCATTATTCTCTGGGGGACCTGGCATCAGACTAAATGTTTTCATTCAATGTAGATAATCCTCTCCAGATTGGATTTATAATGAAATAAATTGTTTCAAGCGGCAATTTTTACTATTTTAAGAGAAGAAAAGTCTGAGTAAAATACATCACAGAGTCTAAATTTAAATCTTTCATAGGTGATTCACAGTTAGCTGATTCAAGGAAGTAGCATTCAAAGTCTCCACATTTCTGGAAGGGGAGGCGCTTTGATGCTAGCATTTCACTTCTGCAAACTGGATCCGATCTGCTCTAGATAACACATTTTTGCTACCAAGGGCTTCTGGAAAGCCCTCACAATGGTGGGAAGGAAAAAGTGGGTTCTGTTGTAGAATCCATGTTTTTTAAATTGTTCAGAAATAACCTAAAGTAAGGGGTAAACACTGATAACAAGTTTACTGATGATTCCAAATTATTCAGGAAGGCAGAGACAAAGACTGTGGGGCAGCCTTTTCTGGCTGCTTTTTAAAGCTACTCTGCCCTCTGCTGGCCACATCTCCCTTCCCCACTGCGGTCTTCAGACCTTTCAGGACAGCCCACAGCAAAGCATTGGGCCAATCATTGTCTCTGCCTGAGTCTACAGCAAAGTGTTTCCATTGGCCACACCTGGAGGAGCAACAGATTGATCTACCAATCGCTTGCGAAATCTGTCTGAAGCTGACTTTTTAAAAAACCGCACTGGAACTGATCTGACTGATCAGGTTTTACAGTAAGAAGGGGTGGGATTTGACTAGCGTTGTGTGTCCCCATTTTCAGAAATCAGAGGTGGAGATGCACTGGAACCTGCCCAACAGTAAGTGTGTCTCAACCCAAAAAGGGATTGCAAAGAGCTCCAAAATGGGTGGATGGGAAATAAAATGGAAAATGTGGTTAAGTGTTAAGTATAAAATGATGCACATTGGTGAAAAATATCATCCTAACTTGGTTGACATATACACTGATGAAGTCTGAGGTGGTGGCAACTGATGAGGAAATGAAACTTAGAGTCGTGGTGGGTAGCTCAATGGATACGTCAAACCAATGTGGGGGAGCTGTGCAAGAATTCCATGCTAGGGGTCAGTAGGAAAGTGATTGAGAATAAAACCGGCAGTATTGTAATCAGTAGTCATTGGCATTGCTCACCTGGCTTCCCAACACGGAGGTCGCTGCCGATAGCCGAGAGGGAGAGGGACAAGGTGGCAGAGAAGTCGCTATGGTGCAGAAGCAGCAGCGGAGCCAATCCAACACTTCCACTACTACAGCTGCACAGCACAAACCTCCCCACTGCCTGCAGTGACCTACGCATTGGGAAGGCAGGTGAGCAGTGCCAACCCACCCTGCTCTCTCTGCCAACTGCCTGTAATGCCTTCATACAAATCTATGATACAACTGCACTTGAAGGTTTGTGTACTGGTCGGGTCATCCCATCTCAGAAAGGATTTTGTTTCCCTGGGGAAAGTGTGGAAAAAGGCACCCCAAATGCTCAGGGGTTGATGCAATGAGGAATGTTTGGGGCTTTGAAATGTAAAGAAAAAAGGCAGGGGGGTGCTTGATCATAGAATCATAAAATAGTAGTGTTGGAAGGGGCTTATATACCCATTGAGCCTAACCGCCTGCTCAATGAAGGAATCCAAAGCATACCCGCCAGGTGGCTGTCATAAGAACATAAGAACATAAGAAGAGCCTGCTGGATCAGGCCAGTGGCCCATCTAGTCCAGCATCCTGTTCTCACAGTGGCCAACCAGGTGCCTGGGGGAAGCCCGCAAGCAGGACCCGAGTGCAAGAACACTCTCCCCTCTTGAGGCTTCCAGCAACTGGTTTTCAGAAGCATGCTGCCTCTGACTAGGGTGGCAGAGCACAGCCATCACAGCTAGTAGTCATTGATAGCCCTGTCCTCCATGAATTTGTCTAATCTTCTTTTAAAGCCGTCCAAGCTGGTGGCCATTACTGCATCTTGGGGGAGCAAATTCCATAGTTTAACTATGCGCTGAGTAAAGAAGTACTTCCTTTTGTCTGTCCTGAATCTTCCAACATTCAGCTTCTTTGAATGTCCACGAGTTCTAGTATTATGAGAGAGGGAGAAGAACTTTTCTCTATCCACTTTCTCAATGCCATGCATAATTTTATACACTTCTATCATGTCTCCTCTGACCCGCCTTTTCTCTAACTAAAAAGCCCCAAATGCTGCAACCTTTCCTCGTAAGGGAGTCGCTCCATCCCCTTGATCATTCTGGTTGCCCTCTTCTGAACCTTTTCCAACTCTGTAATATCCTTTTTGAGATGAGGCGACCAGAACTGTACACAGTATTCCAAATGCGGCCGCACCATCGATTTATACAACGGCATTATGATATTGGCTGTTTTATTTTCAATACCTTTCCTAATTATCGCTAGCATGGAATTTGCCTTTTTCACAGCTGCCGCACACTGGGTCGACATTTTCATCGTGCTGTCCACTACAACCCCGAGGTCTCTCTCCTGGTCGGTCACCGCCAGTTCAGACCCCATGAGCGTATATGTGAAATTAAGGTTTTTTGCTCCAATATGCATAATTTTACACTTGTTTATATTGAATTGCATTTGCCATTTTTCCGCCCATTCACTCAGTTTGGAGAGGTCTTTTTGGAGCTCTTCGCAATCCCTTTTTGTTTTAACAACCCTGAACAATTTAGTGTCGTCAGCAAACTTGGCCACTTCACTGCTCACTCCTAATTCTAGGTCATTAATGAACAAGTTGAAAAGTACAGGTCCCAATACCGATCCTTGAGGGACTCCACTTTCTACAGCCCTCCATTGGGAGAACTGTCCATTTATTCCTACTCTCTGCTTTCTGCTTCTCAACCAATTCCTTATCCACAAGAGGACCTCTCCTCTTATTCCATGACTGCTAAGCTTCCTCAGAAGCCTTTGGTGAGGTACCTTGTCAAACACTTTTTGAAAGTCTAAGTACACTATGTCCACTGTATCACCTCTATCTATATGTCCAGCTGCTTCTTGAATGCCTCCAGTGTTGGAGAGCCCACCCCCTGCATTGTACATTGTAAGTGTACACAATGATGCATGGTGCAGAGAAAATATATAGGGAGAAATTGCTCCATCTCGTAATACTATGGCCATTCATTGAAACTGAATGAGGGGAGATCCAAAACAGACAAAAGGATGTACTTCTTCACATGGTGCATAGTGAAACTGTGGAAACCATTACCACAACATGTGGTGACAGCCACCAACGTAGATGACTTTAATAGGGGGTTAGACAAATTCATGGAGGATGAAGCCATCGATGGCTACGTGTCATGTTAGCTAGAACAGGGGTTCCCAAACTTTTTTCTCCACATGGACCACTTGACAATTGCTGAGGGTCTTGGCGGACCACTTAATGATTTCTCTGCCTGTTATCACAATTGGAATGCCATGGAATTCAAACTGAAACATAATATAAGAAACAAAAAGAAGCAATAAAAACACAATTAAAACCAATATGAATATTCAATGCGATGGATGTGCCATCTCCTACCTTCAGCCACAAATCCACTCACACACTGCGGACAACCTGAACGAAGCTCACAGACCACTAAGAGTCCATGGACCACAGTTTGGGAACCCTGAACTATAGCAGGATTAGAAACACCATGCCTGCATACAAGGACATATCCACACTTTACATTTAAACCATATTTAAAGCACATGGCTTCCCCCAAATAATCCTGGGAAGTGTAGTTTACTCCTCACAGGGCTACAGTTCCCAGCACCTTTAACTCCCATTCGGGGGGAGGGCTGCTTTCAGTCTTCTTTCAGTGTATGGTGTGTACACAGCTTCTGTTTCTGTGAACAACAATGGGAATGAAGTATTGCCCTCATGCCCTAGTCGTGGGTTTCTCAGAAGCACCTGATTGGCCACTATGAGAACAGGATAATGGACTAGATAGACCGGCCTTTTGTGTAATCAAGAAGGGCTGTTCTTATGGTAATAGTCTGGCATGCCCCAAAGGTTAATTAAAGGCTTTATGACAAATGTTGGTAGCCCAGGAGGTCCTTGAAGAAAAATAGTAGTAAACAAGTTGTTCTGTCCATGTATTCCCTTTCCATAATTATATCTAGTTTACCGTTTGGGATATCTTGTTACATTTGCATTCCACAAAGTAGAGTGTTTCTTCATTCGGTGTCCTCTTAACCAGAACTGAATACCAGGGATGGTGAACCTTTGGCCCTGCAGATGTTGTTTGACCACAATATCCATGAACCCTGACCACTGGACATGGAAGTTGGGGCTGGTGATAGTTGCCATCTAAGAGCCATAATTTCCCCATCCCTGATGTATTGACTGTATTTAGACAGCAGAATCTAGAAACAAAATAATTTAAACTTTAAAAATAAAACAAATAAACCTATATAGCCATGCAAACTTTGCAGTATGAAACGAAGTGTTAAATTCCACTCAAAAAAGGGAAATGTAGGGTTCATAGGAAACAATTAGCAAGAAAGGCTAGAATTCCATGCCCATTTTCTTGGGAGCGAACCCCACTGAATTCAATGGGGCTTACTTCTGAACATGCATTACAGGATTTCACTGTTAGTTGCCCATAATAAGAATGCTTTGTGGGGGCAGTTTTTAAAAATCATTTCCCCACACAAATGACTACTGGAGAAGAAAAAGTTTGCACAGATGGCCAAGGAGAAATGAACTGGGGGAGGGGAGGCCTAACACAGAAAATATGCAGAAAATTCGACTTGAGTTTGAGTGCCAAAAATGCCAAAAATCGTTTTTCTTCTCAAACTCTCAGATAATATTTTATCTTCATGCCAGAATGTGTGTGTGTGTGTGTGTGTGTGTGTGTGTGTGTGAGTGAGTGAGTGCGTTCATGTGTATGAAGTCCCAAGCTGATAAACTAAAAGCAGGTTGCTGCTGCTGTTGCTGCTACAAAATAAAGATATTACAATTATTCAGATGTCATCAGTCAAAAAATTGCATGTAATTCTTTGAAGCTGAAACAATGAATGAATGAGGATACTAAAGTTACAAAACATCTACCGCTCCCACCCTCTCCTGTGGAATTAATACTACGGAGTCCCATAAAAGATTAATCAAGGTAAGCAATCAATAACTTCTCAAGTGCTAATAAGCACTGCCATGTTCTATGATATGTTGAGCACTTTATCATGTTTAACCATATGAAGATTTATGGGAAATCCATTGTTAAAACTTAAGGATGAGGTAATGCACCACTTAGTAAATGAAGTGCAATTACAATTTATGCTTGATATTATACATTCCAGAGATCTGCAAAAATCATTTTGATTTTTAAAGAGAGGAAACTGAGGTACTGTAGCCATGCCTCTCAACATGTTGTTGTCTGAGAACAGCCAAGAAGTCAGTGGTACCCTTGAGAAAAGAAATACCCCTAAAATATTGGGGGAGAGGTCTTCTCAAAACAGAAACAAACAAAAATCTATTATAATGTTCTTTATTTGTTTAACTTTTACTCAACAAATCTGAACAATAAAATATAGTATCTATTAGGATTAAGAAGATTCCTATTATTACACATCATTCTGAAAGATTTGTGGGTTGGTTCAATGAAGGCTTAATGGCTTATTAATAGCCCATAAAACAAAGGCTTTGACCCACAGGGTCATTGACAGGGACTCTATGGGGCTCTACATCCTATCGTATGTTATTAACTAAAACTATCTAATTATGTGTTTAAGAAAGCTACTAGGATTACACAGCCAGCAACAAGTATTTATTCATGACAGCAAGTCTAGGACCCGTATTTATTTTACATCTGTGTGTTTTAATTGATTCATCAGCGCCCTTAATCAGTTTTAATCAATCAAGTGTTAGGTGGTGGGAGTTGACAGCATTCTCTGGCCGGGATCCAAACAACTGTGCAATTACATCCATACTCCAAAGGAAGCTTTGAGCTTGAGTTTGCTGAATATGGGTCAGTCTAAGTACTTAGGCTGTGTCCTAAGTACACAGCCAGTTTTGAAACAGAGGGGACTTTCAAAAACATCTGTGAGATGAATAGGTGGGCAACCTGCTGTTGAAAAACCCTCAGAAATTTGATTTATCATGCCCAACCCCTTGAGTGTACTTCAGGTAGCTTGTTGGACCCTGATCTCTACATTTCAGATGCTCAAACAAGGAAACAGATTGCACCGTGTTCCCTAAGCCAGTGTTCTTCGACCGTGGGTACCCAGATTTTGTTGGACTCCACGTCCCGTTTCTCCTGACCATTGGCTAAGCTGGCTGGGACTGGTGGAAATTGTAGTCCAACAACATCTGGGGCTCCAAGGGTGAAGAACACTGCCCTAGGCAGCAACCCTTAATCTGAGCCTAAAGTGAAGGATTTCCTTTACGCTGACACACCCATTGCTGATCTAGTGATCGGCACTAAATTTGAGGGCAGACAACCATTTCAGGTACTGGGTTTGGTGGATGCTGGGCTGAGGGATGCCTGTAATGGGGTATCTACTATGAGGGAAGCCAATATGGAAATGGAAATGGACTGCCTTCAAGTCGATCCCGACTTATGGCAACCCTATGAATAGGGTTTTCATGGTAAACGGTTTTCAGATGTGGTTTTACCATTGCCTTCCTCTGAGGCTGAGAGGCAGTGACTGGCCCTAGGTCACCCAGTGAGCTTCATGGCTGTGTGGGGATTCGAACCCTGGTCTCCCAGGTCGTAGTCCAACACTGGCCTGGGGGAGGGGCGGGGAGGATAGGAAGAGGGGGAGGGGAGGAGATTGGGTGGGTGGGCACTGGGCAGAGGTGAAGCCCCCCTCCCTCCCAAAAGGAAAACATTGTGAACAGCACCACCGCCCTTCAGTGTTTCCCCCAACTTCTCACTCCACAGCAGACACATGCAGCCTCCCACCCAAATTCAAACCAAAGCTGTCCCCAGCCACATCCACACCAGACCTCTATTTCACCTTGGACAGTTACGGCTTCCCTCAAAGAATCCTGGGAAGTGCAGTTAGTGAAGGGCGCTGAGAGTTGCTAGGAGATGCCCTGTTCCCCTCAAAGACCTTCAATCAGAGTGGCTGACTATTAAACTAGTCTGGCCACTGGAGCTCTGTCAGTGGAACAGGAGTCTCCTCTCAGCACCCTTCAGAAACTACACCTCCCAGGATTCCCCAGGGGAAGCCATGACCATCTCAAGTGAAATCAAAGTCTGGCACGGGTGTGGCCACCTGATCAGCCAAGTCCAGCAGCTGGGAATCTGGCCCCCAGAACACTGACAGTTGCTTCCCACCGAGCATGCCTGATACTATCATTGGGTTCAAGCCAAAATTTCTTAAATTAATCAAAAATCAGCCAGGCATTTTTTAAAATTTAAACTGCAGAAGATGAAGGTCAGAGCATGGGGCAAGGTCAGCAATAGGACCACAGGCACTCTGCGAACAAAGCTGACCTTCAATGAATTTCAGCAGATTATGAGAACTCTGACAGAAAAAGTCCAAAAGGGCTCTCAGGGGTTTTTCTCTCTTTTTAGACTTTGAACTCTATTCTCTCTGACTGTTTTGTGTATCGCCATGAAAACTGAGAGGGCCATTAACCAAGCGTACTGAGCTCAGGACCACAAGATCTGCAAGGTTCCGCCTTGAAATGAGCTCATGGGAATCATAAGAACGGCATGGGGGGTATTTCCAGTTCAACATCACGGAATGTGAAAAATCCATGCTGGCCATAGTATACAGCCACTCTCGTGGCTGTACAACCTGAAGTATTAAAGAAGCTACCACTTGTTGCTAAAGCTGTTTTGAGAGTTTGTTTGGTTTTTTCCATTATTTTAGGTAGCTTTAATGGAATAATGGAAAAAAACCAATATAACACCCTCCTATGTTGTTGGACTACACTTCCAGTATCCCTGACCATTAACCATACTGGCTGAGGCTGATGGGAGTTATAGTACAGCAACATCTGGAGAGCACTACGTTGGTTATGCCTGATCTACTCAACAGCTTAAAAAAACAAAATACAAACATTTCACCATCACTTGTAAAGCTGTCAAGACTGAGCCGCATGCCCACTGTTGCATTGTCGTTTTTAATTCTCAGGGGAAATTGACAACAACAGTATCCATTCAACTGAAGTAAATTCTGCCCAGTGCCTCAGACTGACAAAATGAAAACAGAGTTTTGAATCCACTATATGATGGATGCTTCAACACTACTGCACACACTTCTGAACAATAATCTGAAGAAATGTTTTGCAGAAATGTCAAAGTTGTTGAGAGTTACAGCGGCAACTCTGATGACCATGGCAGAAGAAGAGTGATGATTCTTCACTCTGAAGAGCATAAAGACTTTGTATCCAACATAATGCTAAATGAATGTTCTGTCACTGTAAGGATTTCTGCTTGCACAACAAAACATTTTCTCCATCTCCTCTGCCCATGCACCCTCTAAATATATTCTAGGAGTTTTACCAACCTTGTGGAGCAAATGTGGGAGGGCAGAGGGCCCTTACAGGGGGAGGATAGGGGGTGAAAGTCCCATTGAGCAAGCAGAAATCCTTGTGCTGATGAGGCGGTAGTTGAATACCACACTTTCCTGGGAAATGCCATGTTTGAAGACAGATTCAAAACACATTAGCAGTTCTATCCATAGAACAACCACTGATGGAAGAAGAGCCAGACTTCTTTAATCATGGGACGATTTGCAAGCTGGAAGGAAATGGGTGGACTAATTTCACCTACATGCGTTAAGTAAGAAAAAGAATGACAGAAGGAAAAACCATCAGTCCACATCCCAGATGACTGAGAAGTAAGAGAAGGTAATCAAAGTATCCAGTCAAAGAAGATGGCTCTAGAGGTATCCATCTTGCTGTGCTGACGTGTGGGGTGCAGCCTGTCCTTTCTCATGCTGGATGGGGGCTTAGCTGGAGGATAGTGGTGGCCCTAGCCTTAAATAAAGTATGTAAAATTCACCAACACACAAGCTTACTGAGCCCAGGTAAGAGGCTATTCTAACATTCAGTCAGATGTCATGTATTGAGAAATTGTATTGTAGTGCAGTGTATTGTAACGTCATTACAATGGAGGACGATGGCATCAAAACCATAATTAGTTGGCTCTGCCTACTGTTGGTCCTGGCTCAGCCTATCATTGGCTGACCTACTTGGGGGGATCACTGCCCCCTAAGCCGTGATTGGATCCCCTGGGAGATTATGCAGCCGTGTATCAGCTGGGCCCTTTGCAGACTGCACTGGGACACTGTCAAGAAGCCCCACCCAGGATTCAGCAACAAATTGAACAAATGGAAGGGAGGCGCTGAATACACTCAACTGGCTACCATTAGGTCTAGGACAGAGGTTCCTAAACTGTGGTCCATGGACCATCAGTGGTCCACGAGCTTCATTCAGGTGTGTCTGTGGATTTGTGGCTGAAGATGGGAGATGGCACATCCATTTTATCAAATATTCATATTGATTTTTAATTGTATTTTTATTGCTCCTTTTTTTCCTTGTATTTTGCTATACTACAATGGTAATTCTATGGAATTACAGTTTTTAAAACACAAAGGGTGGGAAATATTGCAATACGTATTGGCTTTAACTTTCTAGAAATATTTGTTATGACCCAGTAGGGGTGATACATTCATATATAACCTGAACCAAAAACAGATATGTTCACAGAGGACTTCTTCCATGAATTAATTTGCCTTGCTAGATCACGATAAATATTTCTAAAAAAAACAAATCAACACTGTAAGTTAGAACTTGAATGTTGAAGGAGATGGTACAAAGGCTGAAACACATCTAGGGATGGGTGGATCTATCCATGTTGATTTCTCTCAGTTTCTCATTTCTCAGACCTTAAATTCAACTCTCCACATTTCCACATTCATTTGTAATTTTCAAAAAAGTCCTCATCAAAATTCACCAGCATTTTACTATGGATTTTTCCTAAATTCTCCTTTAAAAATATACTTTTTTTTGCAATTTTCCCAAATATACACATTTTTGCACAGCAAATTTCCCTAATATAACACATTTTAATGAAAATTCATCAGCATTTTAGTGTGAATTTCTCCTAATCTATGCATTTTTGTATGCAATTTTGCCTAATGTGCACATTTTTGAAAGCAATTTCCCCTAATATAATGCCTTTTTATGTTATTTCCCCCAACATATGCATTACTATGCACACTTTATTCTAGGATATGCAATTTTGTACACGTGACTTGGTTGGAGTAGTGCACTGCACAATTTAAAGGAGTGCCAGTTTTCAAAGGATAGCTGTGTTTCAGTTCATGTATTGTTGTGGAAAGTGCAAAATATATAGGTTCGCCTGCAAATGCAAACAGAATTGAATTTATCCCCAACCCTAATTAGATCCCTCAAGACCCAGCTTCTAGGCCTACTGTAGCCCTCAGTTTTGACAGGATGCTTCATTCCAATGGCAGATTGTTGAGTATTCTTGATCACAGCTATGGGGTCTCCCCCAATAGACTGAGAGACCCTTTCTGTGCACCTTGTCTCTAGGATCCTGAAAAAGTGAGGATATAATCTCTGCAGTTTACATATTTTACCTACGAGTGGCTAACTCTTTTTGGTCCAAGGGCCGGGCATTCACCAATTCTCTAGGGGCTGCATGCCAGCAGTGGGTATGGCCACCCAAACTCTCCTATGCATGCACATACACACACACAAATCCAGATCATCTAAGGAGGGTTATTGTTCTATTGCTCATTAAGTCCTCTGACTGGTGACCAGGGACAGGATGACTTGCATCCCCATTAGGACTGGGTGGCTATAAGGCCACTGCTAAATGCAGTGGGGTTTGTGGGGGCAGAAAAATATGCTCAGAGCACCACATGAGGGTTAGTCACCTCTCTCTGGCAAGATCTGAAAGTTACTCTTTGTGTGTTATGATGGAAACAGGAAACACAATTCAGCCATGTGTTGTTTATTCCCATTGGTCTGAACCAAAATTCAGGAGTGAATTTTTCAGAAGTAGTAGCTGTGAGAATACACACAGGCGTGTGTGCGCATATAAACACACAGCAATTTACCCTAAAAGTGGGAGACCCTCAGCACTAATAAGTCATCCAAGACATACTGCTTTCTAAAGCAACACTACTAGGTACACAAGAAAAGCCATCATTCCTTGGATTCTCCAGGGCATAGAGTACATATTCTTAGATTTATAATGACAGATCTAATGTATGCTACATTAAATGTCCCAGGCACTTTCATTTACCTCTTTATAATTAAATATTAATCAATTTCAAAATTGTATACATTAAGTTTAACCAAAGTGTATTGATCCCTTTCATGTCTGAAAAACAGAACAACCACATTCTGCTTTAATACAGCATATTTAGATTGCCTATTGATTAAATCCTCAGACGTCCTTATAGTCGAATGTCAATGTAGTAGCATACAAGATTTCAGTAGATTCTGATGTGAATTTGAGAGTTATTCTGGTAGTGTTGGCAGACGGATTATATTTATTTATTTCTACACCTATTTAGCACTTGCCTTTTCATAAGAAAACGTTGTGGCAGTGTGCAGCAGCCAACATAATTAGAAAGTCTCTACGCATATTTCAGCGACAGGAAAGTCCTCCAAACCAGACCTGTCTAATTCCTCTGTCTCCTATCCAGGACTCTGAATGAACTAATTTGGATTAATTCACTGAAGTAATTCAAAAATCTCTGAATTACACCTGAAAGTTTTTCCTATACTTTCCAGGTGAACTGTGTGTAAATTAAGTTCCTTTTGCGGTAGAATTTTGGGTGATTTTTAATTCAATTCAATTTGAATTCAACAATATGGGTTTTATCACATTTCACTCTGTGTTTCATGACGTAGCTGTCTTATTTTTGTACCTTTAATGAAGTGAAAAGATTTCACTTTTTGTTATTTTACCTCTGTATTCCCCTGACAGACCTATCCTTTTTGTTCTCTGTTTTGTTTTGGTTTCGTTTATATCAGTAAAATCAGTTAAATCAGTAAAAGTTATTTTTTAAAAAACAAAAACCTCTGTGTTTCATTGCAGCCATTGCATTTACCTTTTTTGCCTATCTGAAAAGGGATGTCACAGTTTAAGCTTAAAGATCATAATTGGGGGAAATAAAACATTTTTTCACATTACACTGCATGTGTGTTCTGGTGTTTGCTTAGTCTTCTTAAGTATATTTTATACTTTAGCAGAGCAGTTTGTAACATTCTGAAGGCTGGGGGGTGGGGGAAGTCAAAAACCACATCAATGAATTGTGAATTGAATTGGAATGGAATTTGTTCTGTTTTTGAGGGGGCGAACGTGAACTGGAACTAATTCCTCTTCAAAATGAACTTTCCAAGCACTGCTCCTACCATTCCAAGAAAGATCTCCATCTGCTCTCAGAAACTAATACCATGTGACCCTTGAAGCCAAAATACCCAGCCCCCCCCCCACTATTACCTTCAGAGTCCTTTACCTTCAACTTGCCTCAATGGTGGAAGGAGAAGACCATGCCAGAAGCTTAAGTCTCTCCTACTGAAAAAAACAGAAGGGGAGAAATTTAAATTTAAAACATCAAAACAAGCTCCTCCTCCAACATCCCACTCCCAGACTAGGGGGTCTAGGCCCAAGGGTTGTTATAGCTGGGCATCTGCCAAAGACCCACACCCAAAAGGGGGTCCACTGAGAAGAGCCCTCTGGAGCTGCTGCTCCTCTTCTTCACCATTGCATTTGCTTACTCATCTGCCTCTTTCTTGCTCTGGCCCGAACAACAGCAGTGGTGAGAAGTAGGAGCAGTAGATGTCACTGCCTGTTTGCTCATTGGCCTGGCAAACGAACAGGTGACAGCAGGAATGAGGCAGCTGGCACCAATGGCAGGGAAAGGGTGGACTCACTGAGGGGGAAGCGTGGAATGTGTGTTGCTCAAGGGCCCTCTAAATCTCAGAACCCACACTGCCTATATAACAAGACATTATATCTTATCGCCAGCATTCCTCACAGCCCGTTTTCAGCAAGTCCTTAATACTACATGTTAATACCATCCTACTATATGTTACATGCTAATACATATAACAACCCTTTCCTTAACAGGAAAAGCGGCCTTTGGAATAGGTGGTGGGGAGTGAGAAAATCCATCTCATAAGTGCCTTTTACCTCCAAAGCAGTTTTCTAACTGGGCTTCTCAGGAATGGACACCTGCCCAGAGCAGCAGCCTGGGAACTTGGGTGAGGAGTGGCTGAATGAATCTACCAGCCAGTGTCAGGGCCTCCACCTGGAACAGCAACCTGGGCCCCAGCTCCAACTCAGAGGGCCAGCTCAATCCATCAGCCGAGCAGCACTTGTTGACAACTCAGGCCCTAGCATCATGACCAGGTCTCAGCCATATCCCGAACTCAGTGGATCAGGGGGACTGGAGCTTGGGAACCTAGTGAGGACCTCTGGAGTCTGTACTCTTTGAGCCTTCACTCCCAAGTAATTGACCCCTTCCATGACAGGGATGCACCTCACCAGGCCACCCATGTCAACATAGGGAATGCACCCAGGGACTTTCCAGAAAGATGGAGGAGTGCTAGCTTCCAGAGGCCAGCCCCTTTAAGGCCTTCCATCCCTAAGGGAAGGGGCGGAGTCTGGGAAGGGTGATCTGTCCCTGGGAGCATAAAGTCTTAGAATTTGTTGGTGGAAGTTGCTCACTTGGAACTCTCCAGATGCTGCAATCGTTGGCCTGCCTTTCTGTGGACCAGGACCCCTTGAAAGTAGCCCCAGCAGCTGATAAGGGGTAATATTGCAAAATAGCTGATTGCAGAAGAGTTCATCATCTGGCTAGGAATATCTGCTCAGAGGATTACTTCCTTTACCTAGATAGATGTGATTGAGTATAGCTAAAACAGCATTTCATTCACAATTGTCATACAAGGAGTGCTGTTCTGGTGTATCTTTATTCATGCAAGTGGCCCCAGCAACTCCAACTGAGCCTGGTACATAAAACCAGCTAGTCATATGATTCAAGGTTTCAGGAATAGCCTCTATTAAAAGTAGAGCCACTCAGTTTTAACACTGCAGGAGAAAGGCACAGCAGATCTGCTGTATATTGCAGTTTACCAGATGCTGACCCGTCAAGCCCAGGGTCAAGCACATCACTCCATTCCCTTCAGTGGAAAAAAAAATCTTGTAAATCCCCAAAAGGATGAATTAGATTTGGCAAACGTAACCCAACCCAACCAACCCTCCTCAAATAAATTAGTAAAATACTGTTGCTGCTACAGTTGACCTTCTAATTCTGGATTTAGTAATGGCATTTATTGCCGGGTACAGGGACTCTGGGGAACTTAAGCTGAGTAAGTCTGGGATCTAAAGTTGCCAGGCTACAATACAGAGACTGCCCCACCACCTTTAAATCTGAATTGTGGGTTGGAACAGCTATTTCTCTCCAATCCTCCTGTTTGATCACGTTCCCCACTTGCCATACAGAGCACCTGGAATCCTAATCCCTGTAGCAGGCAAGAGACTGGTCTGTGTACACACTGCCACTTTAAAGCACACAGAAGGATGTTTGAACTGGGTTTTCTGGGTGTGCATTTATGCACAATCATCCACATGTTTGTGATTTAATGCCCATTCCTGGCAGATGCATGCCTTGGAGGGATGGAGAAAAGGAACAGAGGAAAAATATTTAAGAAACTTTTTTCATCTCCTAGGCGAAGGCAGATTCTCTGGTTTGCAAAATGGCAACAATCAGTGGAGACTGGTGGTTCTATTCAGTACCGTGGACAGCTCCTTAAAAGTTTGGACTGAAACCCAGAGCAGACTCACTGGCCCGCTAACATTGGAGTCACTGGTCTGCTGCCTCATATCTGTTACCTGGACTTATTTCATGCCATCACATATCCTAACCCTCAGGTAAGGGTGTCAGAAACCTGTCAACACCAGTGGCCAACTGAGGCTGGCAGATGGGCCAAGGCAGTGAAATTCATCTGGAATATTTATGGTGGTATTCAATGCTAGTTTTACTCAGAGTAGACCCATTGAAGTGAATGGACATGACTAATTTAAAATCATTCATTTCATGGGTCTACTCTGAGTAGAACTTAATTGAATGCAACCCTGTTTCCACAGTAAGGGGACAGCCAGTTGAGCAGACTCAAAATGGGATCTACATCTGAGGATGCAGAGACTATGGGGTAGGCAAATGAGCATTGCAGATAAAAGTAGGACCAACCAAACAGTGCTAGGCTGAAGTGAACAAAGTCGTCCTCGCTAGCAACAGATTGTCAGGAGAATATCCAGAACTCACTTCAGACAAAACATAGCTTAACACCATGATAGCACAACGGGTACACGTTGACATGTGCAGTGCTCTTGTTTAGGGTTTGTTTGTTTATTAGATTTATATCCTGCCCTTCCTCCCAGTAGGAGCTCAGTAGGGTTTCAGCCAGTCATGCCCTCTCCCAGAATACTCCATTCCCCTTCTTCACTTTCTTTGTACTTATGAAAACCTTGGGTTTTCCCCTGAGCATGCCAATAATTCCTCCTTGTTTCTCAGTATTCCCATTTTGGATACAATCTTATAAGCACTCCTCGCCTGATTAGAAAGAGTGATACAGTAGCAAGCATCAGGTTCATGCACTCTTCCCCCATCTGTGAGGGGTGATTAGAAGCTTTGTCTTAATATGGTGAATGATAGTTTCTGCAAGCCATAGTTTGCCCTCAGACCAAGATCCAACTGAGGTTTGGAGTCCTGGTTTACAGGCAAACTATGGCTTGCACAAATGATAGTTTGCCACTATGGGTTTGCCTAACTGGAAGCAGAAGCTTCTAATTAATTCCTCTTGCAGATAAAGAGGTTGGTGTGTGGCAGCCCAGGGATAACCACTGGTCATTCCTGACTCAACCATGGTTTGGAGGAGGATCTTCTGAATGTGATGCAGGACTTGGGCTGAATTCACCAGAGAGGTTTACCAGCTACTCAGAACAGCTACACTGAGCAACACAGCTGTTAAAGGCGCAAGAACCTTGCTTTTCCCCTAAATGTCAAATCTAAACGAAAACCTAAGCTGCAATCCTGGACTTACTTATCTGGGAGGACGATTCACTGAACACAAACCGACTTACTTCTTAGACATGTATACTATTATAAAGTTAATTATATAGTGAATTCTTAATGAGTGCCTCAACATCATTTCCTGCACAGCCTAAGCTTCTTTGCAAAATGTTCACAGTTTGCATTTAACATTCATCTGCACTTATTGTGTAGTAGCATTTGCAAGAAATAACTTCTAGAAATTACCTGTCCTTAGTCAAACCCACCACAAGAAAGATGCATCCTGGTTGCTAGAGAAAAAGGAAGGGGAAACTATATAATAGAGATTCCAAGGACTATAAAAAAGACAGAAGCAGGAAAAATACACTTATAGGGAGAGCAAAACAGCAGGTATTTAGGACCCTAGAGATTCCTATTGCTTGGTGTCCAAAGAACTCATTTGTCAATCACAGCTCTGACTTCACTCATTTGCTAAAAACACAGAAAGGCAGGAGCAGCCAGGCTGGTTCATTTCACCAAAATAACGTAGGAGGGTATGTGCACCATTTTGCTTCATAACTTTCTTTCCAGGAGGGCTAGAGGCTTACTTAAAAAATAATTGCTCAGAGTCTGGAGACCCTGTTGAATGTGGGGCCCAGAACATCAGCACCCCCTGTACCTCCCTCTTGGTGGCCCTGGAGACATCTCTCTCACCACTATTGGAAACAGGATGCTGAATTAGATAGACCCTTGGTATTATCCTGCAGGACTCTTCTGGTGTTCTTAACATCAATTTCAAATTAATTCCTCATGTGGCCTTGTGAAAAAATGATATTTTTGGCTCATTCTTGTTGCAATAAAAATGTTAAATATGTGTTTGATATGTCAATCCCCAAAGCATTTAATAGGCACTAAGAATGTGCAGCCTTCCACCCATACAATATAATCTGTGATAAGAGAAGCATTAACCTAAGGGTTTCATAGAAACATCCCTATTAGCTGAAATCACTGGCTTTGATTGCAATCCAGATATGAAACACTTTGAGCAAGCACGCCAATTTGAGAGCAGTGCCTCTTTGATCCAGTTTTGCCCAACCTTGCATCATTTACCTGTCCCTGTATAGTCTCACCAAACGATTGGCCTACAGAAAGAAATCTTTTGAGGGCAGGGAGGAATAATTTTTAATCAGCATAGGAGCATTCACTAATCTCTATAACATGAAATTACAGGGGGAGCCATGTCTTCACTGTCACGATTAAGTTTGTCTGAAATGCAACATCTCACTTTGCAACCGTTCAGAGTTTTTTTAAAAAAAATCTATTTACTTATTAATTCATTTCCATTTCTATCCCATCCTTTCCCAAAAAAGCAATTAAAACTAAAATAAACAGAATAATAGAATAGTAGAGTTGGAAGGGGCCTCTAGGGCAATTGAGTCCAACCCCCTGCTCAGTGCAGGAATCCAATTTAAAGCATATCTGACTGGTGGCTGTCCAACTGCCTCTTGAATGCCTCCAGTGTCGGAGAGCCCACCACCTCTCTAGCTCATTGGTTCCATTGTCGTATGGCTCTAACAGTTCGGAAGTTTTTCCCGATGTCCAGTCAAAATCTGGCTTCCTGAAACTTGAGACCATTATTCCGTGTCCTGCACTCTGGGACGATCGAGAAGAGATCCCGGCCCTCCTCTGTGTGACAACCTTTCATGTACTTGAAGAGTGCTATCATATCTCCCCTCAGCCTTCTATTTGCAAGGCTAAACATGCCCAGTTCTCTCAGTCTCTCCTCATAGGGCTGTTTCTAGTCCCTATGCAGTACCCATCTGAGGGTATTTCCAAGGAGAATTCTCATCAATAACCTCTCTCTCTCTCTCTCTTTTTGCATGCTCTTGTTGGTTAGACTTGGAACACAGATGGTACAGTAGGAAATAAAATAGGCTCTCAGATTATTTTCAAAAGGCATGAACAGGGCTCCCCCCCAGTTGTGGCCTTTGCATTACACACACTTATACCCCCCTCTTTATCCTCTATCCAGGCAAGTAAGAGTTGTGTTTCAGCTGGGCATAAACATTCAAGGAGAGTGTGAAGGAGGGCTGTAGCTGGGGAGCGTCCTGAAGGACAGATAGAGAGGCTTGGAGGGCTGCAATACCAAATGAGGAAGATGATGTGCTGTTTTCAGTAGCAGCCTATTATCTATTGTAATGTTCAGTTCTTTCAAAGGTACATCAAGATGGGAAATGGCAAAGGTTATGTCAGCATCTAGGTTCAGAAATAACAGGAAATCCGGGTTTCCTGCTATGGTTACATACTCTGGTGCTATTGTGCACTAGAAGGGAGAGGGAAAACTTCCACTTCTGATTTTAAACTAACCCCAGTTCCCTGTGACATCTGATTTTGGAGAACTGTGGTTTGATTAAACTATGATTAGTGAGAATAATCCAGGATCAAACTGTAATTTCAAAACCTGGATTGTCCTAACAAACCACAGTTTAAAGAAATCACAGTTCTCCAAGTACAGACATCACAGGAAATTCTGGTTATTTTAAAATCAGAAACGTTTGGTCTACTGTGACATGCAAAAGAAGAGGGGAGGTAGGGGTGAGGATGGAAGCTTGAATCTCATGCAGGTTCATTCATACAGCAGGAAATAATAATTTTCCATTACATCTGAATATGGCCACTATGCGATGATTCTGCACAGACACATTTGTTCAGAGGGCTTACAGCGTACAGGATTCAATGGCTCAAAACTGATTTTGTAAATTTAAAATATCTGTGTCAGTTCAGTTTATTATAGGACATTCTTCTGCTCCTTAAAAGGACTAGGATAGAAAACAGCTAACCACATACTCCAGATCTGTACAGTGAAGACAAGGTTACAAAAAGGACATCAAAATTAATGGGAAGGAAGCAAATTAGAAAATGGAAAGAAAGAGCCTGGCACTTAATAAATATTAGGCTAGCATTTACCTTCAGCGAAGAGTTATTAATTTATTTCAGTGTATATCCTTCTGCATTACAAAGTCTCTTGTCAACATGTTTTTAAAAATATAAGATAAATTAAAAATGAGGTATTAAGATGTAACATAAAAACAAATTCAAATTAGCCTTCAGCTCGCTAAGCTGTGTAACAAAGTGCCAGTCTATGCAAAGTAGTCTTATAAAGGAAACTCCTAAATGAGGCTCACTTAATTTACAAAGCATAATCAAGTTGTGAAGCTATTTCTGGATGCTACAACTTCACCAAAAAAACATAATCTGTGAGTGTTAGAGGGGCAGCCATGAAACTGGGAAGGAGTTGGTGGACTGGTTCTTCCTTCTGCTACTGTGGGGTTGAAGGCATTCTGAGACACCATACAAGAACTAAGAACCAGGTGGTGATAGGCCCTGGCTTCCTTTCCAGTGGGTCTCAACCGCAATGACCTGAAGCCAAATTGAGAGGTGCCATCTTTCTGTTAAATGTTGCCATCATGAATGTACATTTATTTATTTATTTATTTAACAACATTTATATACCACTTTATTGCAACAAAACCTCTAAGCGGTTTACAATTTTTGCCATAGTTATTTAAGGAACAATCTACCACACTTTTTCCCTCCTTCCCCCATGTACTCTGCCCCCAAACTGGACTCCTCTACCACCAAGTCCATCAGCAGCCATCCCATTTGTGGAAAACTGCACTGCCCCTACACCTGCCATCCTTGCTTCCCTCACTCCCTCGCCTCGATTCTCTGCTATCCTGCCACTGCACCCCACCCCCATGCACAAAGGCATGACGGCTTACAAAAATATTATATAGTTAGATAGATATACATATATATGTTATATAACTTAATTGAATAACTAATATTTACAAAAATAACATTTATTTCTTTTAATAATGTGTTAGATTATTGACAATTTTGCTACAATTAAAACTCAGAGGGTTACATTGTAAGTTAATGACTGAGGATGTTCTGATTTGAACAATTTATATCATTTTGTGATTTTTACTATTTTTCTGTGTAAACTAATAAGTATAATCTGTGATTTTTGTTCCATTTTCTATTTCATACATTCTATCACTATTATTGTATGTTATTAAATAGTCTGCATTACATTTACATGTTTTCTACTGGGGTATCAAACATTAGCATAACTATGATTTTTTTTGTTCTTGATTTAATTGCTATTGTAATGTTACTGCAATTAAAACAAATATTTAAATGATAAGTGCTTGTTGTTTATCATTTTACTACAAATGTGTTGGCTTTTTACAGGGTTGGCTTTGGGGCACATTTCTTGTTGTTTTGCCCTAGGCACCAAGATACCCAGTTCCGGCCCTGGTGCCTATTATGTGTTTGCTTTTGGCTCATGCTGAAGCCATTGTTTTTCAGATACGCCTTTTCAGAACAGCAACAGCAGCCTTTTATTTTGATTTTGTTAGTCAATACAGTTTGATCAATTGTATTTCTATGCTGTTTTTACTGGATATATTTTGTATGTTTAAAATCTTTGTATGTTGGTTGGAAACTTTTTTGCATTAAGTAAATTATAAATAAAGGGCAGCATCCTATTAAATAGATCCGCTAGTACAATACTTCCACTTGGCCAGTGGGACTTTCCCTTCGTCTCCTCTTCCCATGTGCCCCCACATGGCCTCACCAAATCTGCTATGGAGGATTGGCGAAAAACCCAGAACAGATTTAGGCAAGCATGGGGGTGTGCAGGGAGAGGAGAGGGAGGGGAAGTTCCTTTGCACAGCCAATATTTATTTATTTATTATTTATTTATTACATTTATATACCGCCCCATAGCCGAAGCTCTCTGTGCGGTTTACAGCAATTAAAAACAATAAAAACAAATATGCAAATCTTAAAACACAAAGAACAATTTAAAAACACATGCTAAAATGCCTGGGAGAAGAGGAAAGTCTTGGACTGGCGCCGAAAAGATAACAGAGTTGGCACCAGGTGCACCTCATCAAGGAGATCATTCCATAATTTGGGGGCCACCATTAAGAAGGCCCTCTCCCTTGTTGCCAGACTCCCAGCTTCCCTCGGAGTAGGCACCCAGAGGAGGGCCTTAGATGTTGAGCATAGTGTACGGGTGGGTTCATGTTGGGAGAGGCAGTCCATCAGGTATTGTGGTCCTAAGCCGTGTAAGGCTTTATAGGTTAAAACCAGCACCTTACAGACCTTGTGCTAGCACATCTACTCAGTTGGATTCCACCCAAATAAATAGTATATTTGCTTTCCGTGGGAAGCTTATGACACAAGGAAACATTCAGTCTTGCAACCACCCACCTGCTTTCTGAAAGTAGCTCAGTCCCAAAAGACTATACCACATTGTTTGTGTCACACACACACACACACACACACACTGAATGTTTGAATCAGCTGTAAGGCAATTTGAAACAAGTCAAAAGCAGGTGTCAGCAAAAACACATCTAAGGTAATAAAAGGTTTCACACAGGAAGCCCATTCTAATAATTTGGGACAAAATGTGAAGAACAATTCATCTAAATAATGAAAACTACCCTGGGATGGAAAGTGGCAGAGTGTAATTATCCAGCTGGCACTGAGCCAGGTCACCAAATGTTAACACCTTTAATCTTCAATCAGCAGGCCTTTCATAAGGACAGAATTCTTTTTTTAAAAAAAAACTATTCATAGAGAGAATGAAAAGGCAGTGGGGTGGGATGGTAAGATGCCATATTTTTTCTTCGTTTTTTATCACTATATATATTTTGGAAGAGAGCAAAAATTCCAAAATATTGATTAATTTGCAGTTGCTTCATAGCTGGCAAACAGGATATTCTTTTATGCCTGCTGCTATTTGCAAGCAGCTAAAATAAGCTTGAATGCTAAAACATGGATCTCCTCAACTCACAGTGAACTAAAATGGATGTAAAAATTCTATTGGATAAAATGAGATTTATTTGGTGTTAATTTTTTTTTTTACAAAAAAATAAATAAATCTGGACCTATGCCAGAGTTAACAATCTGGTGTCTTACAATTTAAAAACAAAATGCCAAGAGCAAAAAGTAAAAAGACAACAATGCAATGGACAAATAAGTTCATAATTTGTTCAGCAGGCCTAGAAGGGTTGTGTGTCTTACAGGGCAATCATATGCATGTTTACTCAGAAGTAAGCCCCACTGAGTTTCAATAGGCTTGCTCCCAGGTAGTGATGGGCACATGTGTAAATTTTGGTTTCTCTCACTTTCTCATTTTTTCCAGTCTTAATCCAGTTCTCCATATTTCCAATCGGTTTGCAAACTCGTTAAAAAGTTTTTTTTAAAAATCTGCATTTTAATGAGAATTTTGCTAATATACACATTTTTGCGTACATTTTTGCATAATATACACATTTTTCCAAAGCAGTTTTCCCAAACATAATGCATATATGCATTCACTAATATATGCATTTATATGCACACTTGACACTAGTATATGACTTTTTTGTGCACCTTACTTGGCTGCAGCACGGCATTGGAAAATTCAGAGAACTGCAAATTTTGAAGGATGGCTTTGTTTCAGTTCCCATCTTGTTTTGGAAAGTGCAAATTAAGAACGTTCACCTTTAAAAGCAAGCTGAACCAAATTACTCACAGGTAAGTGCATTTTGGGGTGCAGCCTTAAACAGCAGCCCCTCCTGCCACCTGGCCAACTGCTTCTGGAAGTCAGGAGAGTTTCATACAGTTTGTGGTACAGCATGAGGCTCTGCTGACAAGAGAGTCAAAAATCCAAGGGGGAAACGAATCCCGTTGCACCCAAATATCAGGATCTAGTCTGACCCAGACCCTGGAGAGACCTCTTTGAAGGAAGAGGCTTGGGGACCTGCAAAGAACTCCACTCCAACCTGAAGGAACCCATCATGGTTCAGAGGCAGCCCCAAGGACCCCTCTGTCTCTGAAATAGGGTTCAGTTTTGGTTTCTCATTTTTCCAGTCCTCAATTCAATTCTTCCACATTTTGCAGCAATTTGAGGATTTTTTTTATCAGCATTTTTGTTGCCATTTCGCCTAATAAACATTTTATGTGACATTTTGACACATGTACACATTTTTTCAAGCGCTGTTGCCAAATATAATGCATTTTTCACTAATATATTCCTTTTTATGCACACCTTCCATAATATAAGACTTTTTGTAAACAATGTCTGGTTGGAGAATTGCATCGCAACATTTGGATAAGTGCAAATTTCAAAGGATAGCTGCGTTTGGTTCACATAGTGTTTTGGAAAGTGTGAATTTCATAGATTTGGCTTTAAATGAGAACTGAATCACATTTCTCCCCCATCCCGAACTCTGAAGTGAGAAGAACCAGATCCTAGGAGTAGGAAGCCATTTTTTGTTTGCTACCTCTCCTGGGACAAGCAATGCTAAAATAGGAGGCAAGTAACTGCACCGGCTGTCCATGGCTCAAACATTACTGGATGTAGGACGGAACCACAAGAAGGCACTAAGTATGTCATTCCTATGATGCAGTGGTGGGGCAGCTGTGATAGTGTTGGACTTCAATCCCAGCCAACAATCAGGAGTGACGGGAGCTGCCGTCCAGCAACATCTGGAAGGCCACAAGTCTTCAACCCCTGCTGGAATGCAAGTACTGGTACTTTTATCTTTTGGTGAGCATTCATTCATTATTTTAAAAGCATTTACAAACCCATTAACATTTTAAAAATCTCTCTGTGGCATCTATATTTTTTAAAATCATAAAAGCCCAAGACACAGAAATATACAAGCAGTATAAACCAGATGAAACAGGTGTTAAGAGATATACAGGGGAACTACAGGAAGCTTATACTGAGTCAGACCAGCTCAGTATTGTCTACACTGACTGGCAGTGGCTCTCCAGGGTTTCAGGCATGGAACGCCTCTCAGCTTTACCCAGAGATACCAAAGAATGGACCCTTGGGGCCTTCCACATGCCAAGCAGATGCTCTACCTCTAAGCTATGGCCATTCCAATCTTATGGGAAAGCTAGGGGGAAATGATAGATCGTTATGTTTCATACGTAACACTAAGAAGCACAGTTTGCATTCCCATGGGCCTGTGATCTGAACATAAAATCGCCATTCCACTTAGGACTTCCATTTTCTAACCCGCATTAACAAAACCCACATTATCAACATACACATGGCCACTCAGATAGCGCAAGGGAGTCTCAAAGGCAATGTTAGCATCATGCAGGATAAGAGCCTATGTCTGTTTCAATTTCCTCTTTTCGAATGGAAGTGCAACATCCTCTTTTGCACCCTCTGTCCAAATACGTTGCTTGGGATTACCACATAAACAACATCACAAATGTATCGCACAAACAAGATCTTCAAACTAGGGAAATGGCCAGTAAAATGGCAAATTAATTCAATGTAAGCGAGTGTAAAAGTGACACGCACTGGGACGAAACATCCTAATCTCACACATACCCTAATGAGGTCGGAACTGGAGGTGACTGACCAGGAATCGGATCTTGAGGCCATAGTGGATAGCTTGATGGAGATTTCAACCCAGCGAGGCAGCTGTGAAAAAGCTGAGTTCCATATTAAGGATCATTAGGAAAGGGACTAAAAAGAACCTGCTACTGCAACACTGTTGTCATGCAAATCTCAGGTGCAACCACATTTGGAATACTGTGTACAGTTCTGTTTGCCTCAGTTCCAAAAGGATATTGTAGAGCTGGGAAAAGTTCAGAAAAAGTCAATCAAAATTACCAAGGGGTTGGAGCAACTCCTCTATGAAGAAAAGTGGAAACTGTGGCAGTGTCAGGCCCAGGATGTGACTCAATTCAACGGCTGTAGTTAATTCGTGTTTTATTAGGGTAATGTCCAAACAAAGACTGCGTTTTCTCATGAAGCAATACAGGGATACAGGTCCTGCGGCATTGGGAGAAAGTTGACAGAGCAAGGGACTTCTTCCCGCCTGTTCTTTAAGAAGGGGCCAAACAGGCGCGCAATCTTTTGCTCCTCCTTAACTGCCCCTCAGGTACTGCCCGCCTTCCCCCCCTTCTCTCCTGTCTTTTCAGCTGTCTGCGTGTGCGCGGTGAGGGGGGAAGCATCACCCCCTCCTCTTCTGAAGTTTCCGATTCCAGGATGGGGGATAGGGGAGGGGCTGATGATAAACTGCCTCTCCGCTTTTCGGCTGTGAGCAGCCCTCCCTCTTTCCCCTCTTGCTCTGAGCCTGAAAGAGGGGGAGGCGTGAGAATGTCCAGGGAGGGCTCAGGCTCCCCGTTGCTAAGCGACCTTATCACTGGCAGTTCCTCTGTTTCGTCTTCGCTCCAAAGGGGGGAAGTTCCTCCCCCTTCCCTCTGCCATCCATCCGAATACTCTTCTCCCAACTCTCCGGGATCCAGCTCCCCGGGATTGGGACCCCAGCTCTGCCTTCCGACACCATCCCCCCTCCCAGGCTGTGCCCCCCTCCCCTTGTCTGGCTTGGGACGGTGGGGAAAACGTTGATGGAAAAGTTTTACCAATTCTGGAGCATGCACATCAGCTGCATCTTCCCATGATCTGTCAGCCACCCCATAGCCTTTCCAGTGAATCAAGTACTGCAGCTTGTGGCATCTGATCCTGGAATCTAAGATCTCCTCAACTTCAAACTCAAGCTGCTCATTTACCAGGAGTGGAGCTCCGGGAGGTTCCTCCGCTGTAACTCACTGGGAGGGGCGGCTTTCGTTAAGAGGGATTGATGGAACACAGGATGTATTTTAAACGTGTCAGGCAGCTTCAGTCGGTACGCCACGGGATTGATTTGAGTTTCTATTTCGAAAGGACCCACCCTCTTGTCTTGTAATTTTCTACATTTGCCTGGCATCTGGAGGAAGCGGGTGGACAGCCATACCTGGTCTCCCGGTTGAAGGGGGGGGGCTCCTTCCTGTGCAGGTCAGCAACTCGCTTGTACTCCGTTTTGGCTTCGTTTAACTGCTGTTTCAGTGTCTGTTGCGCCGCTTGCAATTCCTTAAGGAAGTTCTCAGCTGCCGGTACCAGCATTCCTTCTGAGCTGCTTGGAAAGACTTTAGGATGGAATCCATAATTAGCGAAGAACGGGGTTTGTTGAGTGCTGGAGTGCAGAGAATTGTTGTAGGCGAACTCTGCAAAATGCAAATATGATACCCAGTCAGTCTGTTGATAGGACACATAACTTCGTAAATATCTTTCCAAAACGGCGTTCAAGCGTTCCGTCTGCCCATCTGTCTGGGGGTGATGGGCGGAGGAGAGTTTTAATTCCGTCTGCAACTGTTTCCACATTGCTCTCCAAAATTTGGCTGTGAACTGAGTTCCTCGGTCTGAGACTACGCTGTTTGGCAATCCATGCAGCCGGTAGACTTCTTTTATGAATAACTTGGCCGTTTCTTTAGCCTCTAAGGCCCCTGCACAAGGAAGAAAGTGTGCCATTTTGGTAAGTAGATCCACCACTACTAAGATGGCTGTCATTCCTTGGGACTTGGGTAGATCAGTTATAAAATCCATGGAGAGGTCCTTCCAGGGTTCGTGTGGGACAGGCAACGGTTGTAACAGTCCTGCTGGTGTCCCTGTTTGTGTTTTTGTCCGCAGACAGACAGAGCAGGACTTTACATAACTCTCAATATCCCGACGCATTTTAGGCCACCAGAAGTCCTTGGCCACGTTCTGAATGGTCTTGTAAATCCCAAAGTGTCCCGCTGTGATGGAATCATGACACTGGCGTAGGATTCTGAGCCTTAATTCCCCTTCTGGCACATATCTGGCGGTTTTGAACCATAACAGTCCATTTCTCCAGTGAAAGGTTACTTCTGAGTCTTGACCTTGTCCCGTCTCCTGCTGATATTTTAGCATGTCTGCATCTTCTTGTTGTGCCTTTTTGAGTTCCTCTTCCCATGAAGGCTGGCATACTCCCAACGTTAATTTCTCTGGCGGGATTACATACTGAGGCTGGTCCTCAGATTCACTTTCTTTGTATTGTGGCTGTCTGGATAAGGCATCCGCTCTCTGGTTTTTGGCTTGGGCATGGTAAGTAATCTGGAAGTTAAACCTAGTGAAGAACTGGGACCATCTTATCTGTCTCTGGTTCAGCTTTCTGGCGGTTTGGAGGCTTTCAAGATTCTTGTGGTCGGAGCGCACTTCAATTCGATGAGAGGTCCCCTCTAGGTATTGTCTCCAGTTTTCAAAAGAGTCCTTGATGGCCAGCAGCTCCTTCTCCCAAACTGTGTAGTTCTTCTCTGCAGGCTTTAACTTCAGAGAGAAGTACGCACAGGGGTGCAGCTCCTTCCCTTCTTGGTCTAATTGTAGCAGGACCCCCCCGATGGCAAAATCTGAAACATCTGCTTCCACTACGAAAGGGCGGTTCGGATCAGCAAAGCGCAGAATGGGCTCAGTAGCAAACCTTCTCTTCAGCTCCTCAAAGGCCTCAGTGGCGTTCTCTGTCCATTGAAACTTCTTCTTCCCCCTTAAACAGTCAGTCAGAGGAGCTGTTAATTTGGAAAACCCTGGAATGAACTTTCTGTAATAATTGGCAAACCCCAAAAACCGTTGTACATCCTTTTTGGTGACAGGTTGGCCCCAGTCCAATATGCAGCTTACTTTCCCTGGGTCCATCTCCACGCCTTCCGCTGAGATTCGATATCCAAGGAAGTCTAGAGACTTGAGGTCAAATCCACATTTCTCTAATTTAGCATACAGGTGATTTTCTCTCAGTCTCTTCAACACCGTCTTCACATGCTGGTCGTGGTCTTCCTGGTTCTTTGAGAACACCAGGATATCATCTAAGTAACAGATTACATATGTGTCCAACAAGTCTCTAAACACGTCGTTCATGAATTTTTGAAAAATTCCTGGACTTCCACAAAGCCCGAACGGCATGACCAGGTATTCATACTGTCCGTAAGTGGTCAAGAATCCTGTTTTCCATTCATCTCCCTCCTTCATTCTGATCAGATTGTACGCTCCTCTCAAATCCAACTTCGTGAAGATTTTTGCAGAGCGCAGTCGGTCCAGCAACTCTGAGATCAGGGGCAGCGGGTAGCTGTTGGGGATGGTGATCTGGTTCAATGCGCGATAGTCGTTACAGGGTCTGAGTCCCCCCCCCTTCTTTTTCACAAACAATAGTGGCGCTCCAGCAGGGGATTGTGAGGGGCGTATGAATCCTCACCTCAGGTTTTTATCCAGGAATTCCTTCAGGGCCTCCCTCTCATTCTCTGTGAGAGAGTAGATTCTCCCTGATGGGATGCTGGCTCCTGGCACTAGGTCAATCGCACAGTCGTAAGGGTGGTGGGGGGGTAAAGTCTCTGCCTCTTTTTCATCAAACACATCTTTGAATTCTTCATACTTTGGCGGCAGGGTCACTTGCTCGATCTCTTGCACTGCCCCCGCTAAGGTGTTCTTGATTCCTTCAGGTTGACAGTTCTCCTGGCAATACTGTGAGGTGAACCACACCACCGCCTCCTTCCAACTTATTTTGGGTTCATGCTTTGCTAGCCAGGGCATTCCCAGAATCACCTCAAAGTTCGAGAGATCTGACACGTATAGCGAAATGAACTCTTCGTGCCCAGGGATTTGAAGTTTCACTTCCTCTGTGGCTTGTGTCACCCCTCCTGACTTCAGGGGTCTCCCATCGATAGTCTCCACAGCTAGGGGAGCGTCCAGTTTCCACCGGGAAATTCCATGACGCTTGACTAACTTTGCATCAATAAAATTTGTGGAGGCTCCACTGTCAATTAAGGCAGTGGAATTAAACACCACTCCTCTGGAAGTTGTAATCCGAATAGGCAAGACCAACACCCCCTTTGAGGGAGGTTGGATCGTTGGGGGGCCTTTATACAACGCTGCCCCCAGTCCACCGGCCCGCACGTGGACTGGGTGTTCTAGTTTCCCGACGGCTCAGCTTTCTCCCCTTTCAGTCCACAGTCTCTGGCCACATGGCCCGGCTTTGAACAATAAAAGCATAAACGTTCCCGGCGTCGTCTTTCCTTTTTTTCTTCCGACAGTCTTGGCCTAGCCCCTCCCTGTCCCTCAGTTGCATTACCTGCCATCCCTGCAGTGAGAAGGGTCTTGTTGCGGGATGCCGAGGCTGAGTATCTCGGGACCTCCTGCTTCCTTTCCAGGCGCCTTCCTTCCATCTGGTGATCTATCTGTAGGCATAGCCGGATGAGCCCTGGTAGGTCAGCGGGGGGGGAGGTCCTGGCCAACTCATCCAGGATTTCAGCATTTAATCCACTCCGGTACATAAACATCAGGGCGGCGTCATTGTAACCAGTTTCCTGGGACAGAATTTTAAAAGCGTTAGTGTACTCGGAAACAGTCCCTTTAGCTTGCTTCAGAGCGCCTAGTTGCCGCGCTACTGTTTCAGCCCTTTGCGGGTCTTGAAACATCTTGGTCATCTCCTGTATAAATCCTCTGTACCTTCCTAAGACAGTATCCTTTCTCACGAGATACGGAGTCACCCATTTTGCAGCTTCTCCCTCCAGGAGGCTAATCACGAAAGCTACTTTAGCCCCATCGTCTGGAAATTCCGTGTGCCTGACATCCAGATATAACTCACATTGAGCCACGAAGGTTGCCAACTGATCACTTTGTCCCGCGTATTTTGGGGGCAATCCAATGGGAACCTTTACTACGGCAGCTGGAGGGGCTGTTCGCATCTGGTCTATCGTGGCCTTCAAGGTTTGATTATCCGTCTTCAGCACCTTGACTGCTGCTAGCAGGGCTTGAACATCTGTCTGCAAATCAGCTACCTTAGTCCTCAAGAGTTCCACTTCTTCCGTCTCAGAAGTGGGGTTCGTCCCCCCCGCTGCTCCCTTTGACATCTTGTCCCAGTCAAGTGAAGAGAGCGTTGAGGGTGATTTAGGTGGCTCTGTCAAGCTGTCAGGCCCAGGATGTGACTCAGGAACCAGACCAACGGCTGTAGTTAATTCGTGTTTTATTAGGGTAATGTCCAAACAAAGACTGCGTTTTCTCATGAAGCAATACAGGGATACAGGTCCTGCGGCATTGGGAGAAAGTTGACAGAGCAAGGGACTTCTTCCCGCCTGTTCTTTAAGAAGGGGCCAAACGGGCGCGCAATCTTTCGCTCCTCCTTAACTGCCCCTCAGGTACTGCCCGCCTTCCCCCCCTTCTCTCCTGTCTTTTCAGCTGTCTGCGTGTGTGCGGTGAGGGGGGAAGCATCACCCCCTCCTCTTCTGAAGTTTCCGATTCCAGGATGGGGGATAGGGGAGGGGCTGATGGTAAACTGCCTCCCCGCTTTTCGGCTGTGAGCAGCCCTCCCTCTTTCCCCTCTTGCTCTGAGCCTGAAAGAGGGGGAGGCGTGAGAATGTCCAGGGAGGGCTCAGGCTCCCCATTGCTAAGCGACCTTATCACTGGCAGTTCCTCTGTTTCGTCTTCGCTCCAAAGGGGGGAAGTTCCTCCCCCTTCCCTCTGCCATCCATCCAAATACTCTTCTCCCAACTCTCTGGGATCCAGCTCCCCGGGATTGGGACCCCAGCTTTGCCTTCCGACAGGCAGCTTTCTAGTTTTCAAAAAAGACGGGAGTCATTTGACAGGGAAAGGGCACCTGAAGCCCAGGGCCCAAATGCAGCCTTGTAGGCCTCTATGTCTGTCCCTCAGATCTCTTCTCAGGCCATACACCCTCTTGAGCCATATTTTTCCATCAGCTCTCTTCTGTCCTCTCCTTGAGTGTTTTCACCTGGCTAGAAGGGGCCCTCGAACTCTGATAATGCTTCTTGCTTGCCTAGAGAGGGCTGTGCAGTGGAGACTGGTGGCTCCAATGTCAGTGGGGCAGATGCTTTCAGCACCTTGAATAGCTCCTTGAAAGTTCGGACTAAAATCTGGATTGGATTCACTGCCCCACTGTCATTGGAGCCACCAGTCTCCACTGGGGCTGTGTAATTGTCTGGAGAAACTTAGCCTACTGTACAAAGGTAAAATTCGCATTGGTTGCTTGATTATGCATGAGGTGGAGAAAGTGAATAAAGAGAGTTTTTTCTCCCTGTCTCACAATACTATAAGCCGGGATCATGCAAAGAAGCTGAATGTTGGAAGATTCAGGATAAGGAAAGTACTTCTTCACAACACACATAGGCCCCATCCGCACTGTAAGCAGTATCATACCACTTTAAACAGGCACGGCTTCCGTCAAAGAATCCTGGAACTGTAGTTTGTAAAGGGTGCTGAGAAATGTTGGGAGACCCCATTCCTATCACATAGCTACAATTCTCAGAGTGGTTTAATAGTTAATCCCTCTTCCCAGGGACCTCTGGGAATTGTAGCTCTGTGAGGAGATGTATGATGCAGATGAGGCCATAGTTAAATGATGGAATTTGCTCCTACAGGGTACAGGGATTGCCATCCTCTTGGACAGCTTTTAAAAGAGGACAAATTAGACAAATCCATTGAGCATAAGGCTATCAAGGGCAATTAGCCAAGACTGCTATGTTCTACCTCCACTGTCGGAAGCAGTGTGCCTCCGAGTGCCAGTTCCTGGGAATCACAGAGAGACTGCTGTTGCACTCAGGTCCTGCTAGTGGGCTTCCTAAAGACATCTGAGAATAGGATGTTGGACTAAATGGGCCTCTGGCATGATCCAACAGGGATCTTATTTATTTATTAAATTTATATCCTGCCCTTCCTCCCAGAAGGAGCCCAGGGCAGCAAACAAATACACTAAAAGCACTTTAAAACATCTTTAAAACATTCTTAGCTTGTGTATTTCCTTCCTATGCCCATTTACAAAGCAAGCCACAGAGAGCAGATGCCTCACATTTTCAGTGGAGATCTCCCACCTTACCGAAAGCCGCTTTACAGAGTCAAGTAATGAGTGAGCTTCCCTTGGCTGAGTAGTGTTGATAGCAAGATTAATTATCTTTCTGTTGCAATGCAAAAGCTACCACAATGATGTGTCACTGCCACTTAACCAGCAAAGGCTTATTCATCACAAGTGACAAGCCTGCAGCAAAGGGAAATTCTTGTTTCAAGACTTGTCTCTATGCAAAAGGTGCTTTGAACGCAAAGTTCCCTCAAAGCCGGATGAGGACGTGAAGAAGAAGAAATGGGGGGGGGAGAGAAAGAGAAAGAGAGAGAAGTACTTGAGCCAAAGAAAATGAATGGAAGAATTTAAGCAATTTGATTTTTAAAAAAAATCCTGACCTTTTCAGATTTAATCTGAACCCCCATTAGGTAAAGAGGAAAGCCTGTTTTGCTTGTTTGCCCCATTTGAATTAACTCAAATCCCCGCTAAGAACAACAAAGCACTTTCTTTGTCCTCTTTAAATTAAGAGCTGGCGAAGACATGTTTACAAACAGCTTAATTGATTTAGTGCCAATACTGCGTTACATTCCTGCATCCTGTTGTTGTTTTTTAAAAGGGGGGGGGACTTTTGGATTTTCACATGTTCTTCAAGGTGCAAAGCTGGAGGTGGCAGGTAATTTAATATCAGGGCCGCTGTGCTGTGTTTTACACACAGGTAGTAGCAAGATGGGCTTTGCTTACCCCCCCTCCTACCCTTGATCTTTCTAAAAACATACAGTAGGGTCATATCTAACTCACTCATAAGGTCAGCACAAGGCTTTATGCTTGCACAACCTAACTTCCCCCCTCCTCCCCACACAGACCCCCTAAATCTGTTCTGGGGGTTCTCCCAACCCTCTGGCACAGATTTGGGGAGCACACAAGGTGTGCATGGGTAGAGTAGAGGGGGGAAGTCCCATTGCACAAGTTTAAATCCTTGCACTGGCGGAATGAGTTACTTAGCATGGCATTGGATACAATCCCTCATTTGTAATGAACTTTGTGTCATGTTTTTCCTTTCAAACACACAAACTAGCACCTCGGGGAGAAAAGTTCTAGCCCTGGGAAATAGGATTTGCCACCTGCAGTCTGAAGCACTGCAGTCAGTAGTGTAGTGGCAAAAGCAGAAGTGCAGGGTCCCATCATGCTAGGCACAGCCCTCGACCCTATTTGAGGGGTTGAGAATAAGATTCTTGTTAGTGCCTCAACAACAGATATCCCTAGGGGCCAATAAGTATGAAAGAGGAGAGTGTTTTCAGTGGTGGACTCATCTCCTTTCACTCTGATTGGCTCCAATCAGCAGGAAAGGACAAGGAAGCATGTTAGAAGACTATTCTCAGTGGTTAACACACTTCTCTTTGGTGCTGATTGGCTCATAAGATGCTGGAAACATAGAGACCCTGCTTGGGACCCTGCTCCCAAAAAAGTAAGGGGTCTAAGACCCCCCGAGACCCTGGATTACTACACCCTTAAGTGTAGTCCATTCTACCACCCCAGCTTTCTATTGTTATTGTTTCTCCTGCACTGGCTGCCCATTTGCAACCGGGCCAAGTTCAAGGTTCTAGTTTTGGTGTACAAAGCCTATACAGCTTGGGACCACAATACCTTATATACCCAGTCGATCACTGCGCTCTGCAGGTGAGGGCCTCCTGCAGATACCATCTTATCAGGAGGTTCGTTCTGCACAATATAGGAAACGGAACTTTAGTGTGCTACCCTGTGGAATTCTCTCCCTTTGAATATTAGGCAGGGGCCATCTCTGCTATCTTTTCGGCACCTTTTGAAGACTTTCCTCTTTCAACAAGCCTTTTAAGTAGAGACCTATCCCAGTTTGCGTCTGTGTTAGAATTGCTGTTAATATTTTTTGTAATAATATAGTTTTAACCCTTTTTTAAAATATGTTTTAAAGCTTTTTTTTTTAAAAAAATTAACGTTGTTTTGTTTTAATGTATTTTAAGGTCTGTTTTTATGAAGTTTTAAAGTGTTTTTAGTGTTTCTCTTTGCCGCCCAGGGCTGCTGCTGAGAGGAAGGGTGGGATATAAATCAAATAATAAATAAATAAAATAAAATAAAATTTGTTGACCTGACCTAAGAAAATAATGGTGTTGGCCAGCTAGTGAATGGCCTAAGGGCTCCTCCAGGCAAGCTATTTCTTGAGCATTCATCTTGATTTGCTTTCACAAAGCTTACGTGAAAGCTAGATTGTTTCTGGTTTTTACTGAGGATTTGTTCTGATTTGTTTACAGAGTGGTTATACAACAATGAGCATTCATCCTGATTCGCTTCTAGGGTATTTACACCATTCAATGTTCGTTCATTTCCAATGCATTTCCCCATCACTTCTGCTTCTTTTTCAAAGTGGATTTGTTGTGCTAGGGCGACAAAGTGCTTTCATCTATTTGAATTGCACAAACCTACATTTCCAGTGTGCGCTTGAATTCCCTCTCACAAAATACTGACAGTCTGGAGGCACCTTAAATGAAGTTATCTTGTGTTGACAAACTAGTTAAGGATATCCCAGTAGGAATAATTACACAGTAAAATATATCATATCTAAAAATAGTTTACGTTATCTTGTAGAGAGTGGAAACAACACAACTTGTCAACAACTAATTAATATGTTCAGGAAGGAGGTGAGGAGAAGTGCAGGTGAAAGAACACACCTCAAAGCTCAAAAAGCGTTGAGCAAAGCACCTGTGGAACTGCTGTTTAGTGCAGGAGACACTTAATAGCTTCTTTCAATTAAACACCTCCCTTCCCTGAAATTAGCTCCATGACTTAATGAAATCAGCTGGCTGAAAGGATTTGAACAAATACACCAGAATGTGTGATGACACGTTCACAGGATAACTGAAACCACAAAGAGTGAATTGATTTGTCAGTCATCTAAAACAGCTTCTGGGACTGAACTGAGTGGCGGTCCAAAACAAGTGGAAGATACCAGCTTGACAAGCGTTGGTCTAATAACACTGCTCACTGGAACAGCGGTGACAATAGAACAAAAACTTTGGCACGACATTTCTGTGGGTCTCGTGCCTATTTGTACATGGTTCTAGGTGTGCACATCCCAGGAAAGTTTTCTTCTGTTGCTACTAAGAGTCCAGGAGATTTCTGCAAATGATGCAACGCGGTTCTCGTATTGTTTTAGAAAATGTGAATTTGATCAATTTGGCTTTAAATGAGAAGTGAATCATATTTCTCCCTGAACACTACCGGCAACATCATTCATGTAACTGATGAAGAGCAGAAGCTCAGTGGCAGATGCAGGAGGTCCAATATTCAATGCCCGGCATCTCGAGGAAAAGCTGGGAAGGACCCCTGTCTGAACTGGTCAGTGTAGACCACTGATCTTCAACTGATGGTTGGGACCCACGACCAGGTCACAGCCTGATCTAAGGTGAGTTGCAACAGCAGCACTACCAACACTATACAAATATATAACAAAACAAAATTAAGAAATGGGTCACCAAAGGGGTCAGGAAAAAAAACCTGAAGATTACTGGTGAGGGCAATATTAAGCTAGATGGAAGAATAGTATGACTTGGTATAAGGCAGCATCCTATGTTCATTGCAGTTTAAATGGGTGTAAATGGGTCCACACTGAAGCAAAAGGGACTTCATTGGTTTAAGAGAAATACATTTCAACACACTAGAATCCATGGCAACTAGAAAACCTTTCTACCCTGAAGCTGAGAGATGGTGAAGGGATAGATCCCTGCCTTCTCATTAACCCAAGTGTGGGGAAACTTTGGCCCTCCAGATGTTGTTGACAACTCCTATCAGCCCCAGCAAGCATGGCCAATGGCGAGGGATGATGGAAGTTGTAGCTCAGCAACATCTGGAGGGCCAAAGGTTCCCCACACCTGGGTTAACCAAAGATAAGGCTGTCTTTTGTTCTAGGAAGAAAAAGAGACAGTCCATTAGTGTTCTGTAGCCTATTAATGGCATAATTCAGCCTTTCCCAACCTTTGGGTCCCCAGATGCTGCTGGACAACAATTCCCATAATTCCTGACCATTGGCCATGGTGGCTGGGGCTGATGGGAGTTGTAATCTAAGAACATCTGGGGACCTAAAGGTTGGGGAAGGCTGGTCTAGGCGTTTAGAGTTTACCAGGCTATAAACTGCTGAGGGCACTCCACCTTGAAAACTTTGAAATGATAATTCTTCTAGTCCCCTTTCATTGAAAGGCTAGACATTATTCATTTTACAAACAACAGAGAGAACTGGCATATTGTTCCTGGCTACAGAAACAGAATTTCAAGGATCGGTTGGAACTGCAGCCAATAATCCTAAAGAGAAAAAGGATCTCATTGGTTTAGGTTTCTCTTGTACAGGGGAGGAGTCAGTCCCAACAAAGCTATGTGCCTCACTGAAAGTGTTGGGTAACTTCCTGCACAAATAACTAAATTAACTAAATTCCAGTCATTCCATATCAAGGAGAAAACAATACAACAAAGCAAGGGTGGGCAACCTGCATCCCAAGGGGAGAGAGCCCTGGGCCTAATTTCATATGGGTGACAAAGAGGGGAGAAATGGGGGAAGTGGATGGCAGAAAGAAAGAGGGGGAAGGAGCTGCAGAAAGGGAGGAGGGACTTCCTGCCCATTTTTCATTTTAGCCCCGCCCACCAACAGCACGTGGCCCCCAACAGATTATCCCCGAGGAAATGCAGCCCTCAACAGATAAAGGTTCCCTGCAATTATGGCAGCATGTTTGTGTGGAATCAGGTGAGGGATTCAGTCTCTCCACTGCCCCATCCCCAGCAATGGCCAAAGGAGGGAGCTGTGGTGAGACGTAACACGCCCAGCAAGGAAGCCTCTTTCCCCAATTGGCTAGAGAGGACCAGGTGACATGTTATGGCCCCCAATAAAAGCTTCTGGGTCAGGCTTGCTTGCTGGTCTGAGCAAACAGGTGCCTCCTCTTGCTGGTTCTGAATCTCCATCAGCTGGCTCCTCCTCTGACCTCCTCTTGCCCTTTCCTGTCTCATCCCAACCTCAACAAGAACTAGGATGGACAGTAAGAAGGGGAGCTTCTGTTCTTTGAGCTAGTGGAGCCACATGGGGAAGGGCCCTAGCTCAGTGGCCAAGCACATACTCTGCATGCACAAGTTCAGTCCTGAGCATCTCCAGTTAAAAGGAGCAGGTAGTGGGGAAAACCTCTCTGCCCAAGAGCCTGAAGAGGTGCTGTCAGACAGAGAAAACAATATTGACCTAGAGGAACCAATTATATGATTCAATATAAGGCAGCTTCTGGGATATCTATGTACAAGGTAACAGAATGGTTAACCCAGCCCTAAGTAAGCTGAAGAGAGAGAGAGTCATTTTTAAAGTGTCTCTATTGCTTTCAGCCAGGAGTCATTTTGATGCACACTTCAGCATAGATTCATGAAAGTAGCACCAGAGGTGTTGCTGCTTTTGTCATCCCCCCAAATGAGCCTGGGTTTGGGGGGTGGATTTACTCCAGCTAGAGAAACATGAGCAGCAATGAGTCACGAATGCCAGGGAAACTCCTTAGTCGGTTGGTTGACACCAAATTCTTGGTTTTCTTTTTCCCAAACCAGCTGCCAGTTTCCTTTGGAACACGACACTGGAAAGCGGCCAACAGCTGAACAAAAACTCATTTAATTTAAAGAGACTTTCACTTTTATATTCAATAGACTAAGACAGAGGTTCGCCTTAATAAAAATAAATAAATCTCTGTCCGTGTGCAACCCTTGCAGCAGCAGCAACACAACACACACAAACATATGCACACAATCCTAGAAAATCCTTAGAGATGGTCTCTTTTCTGAAGAAAGAAAGAAAGAAAGAAAGAAAGAAAGAAAGAAAGAAAGAAAGAAAGAAAGAAAGAAAGAAAGAATCACTGTGAACCACTGAAAAATAAAGGGGAGCAGAATGCATATGATGAATATAAGAGAAGATGGCAGTATAAAGGTGGCTGATTAGGCAGTGAGTGACATTTCCAGTGGGCACTGGAACAACCAGATATTTTACAAATCTCAACTTCTCCCTGCTGGACTGGAGTGCTGTAAGTCACATAAATAAAGTTGAGCCTCCTGAGTCAAAATCCTTTTTCAACTGGAAAAGGTCACTCTAGCAAAGAGAGAAAAGGCAAGTGGACAAACACACATTGTGCACACAGCAACTCAAGAACAAATTGATAGGAAAGTGAAAGCAGAAGAAGAAAGCAATCCAGGTTTTTCATGGAAATGCAAAACAGAGTGCTAGATTATATGGAGACAAATCATGCTGGCCCCCCATACCTTTGTCCTTTTATCCCCCTAAATCTGCTATGAGATGTACAACTCACTCTCCTTGCTTTCCGTTCCTGGGCAGGATATAATAATTTTGGACTTGCTGAGGACTAGAAATGTTATGCCCCATTCCAGTTAGCCTGAGAACTCACTGGCTGCTAAGCAAGATTTGAATGGGCCTGATCTGGAAGAGAAGATCCCAGCAATGGGGAACAGGTATCAGAGTTTTTATGTGTTTCTAGTCTGCCTTTCAATACTAATCCCCAATGCAGTTAACATGGTATTAAATTTACAATACACATTCAAATGATTGTCATAAAAATTAAACAAAAGAAGCATTACCCAGCTAAAATATAGCAGTCACAGTAAACATAAGCAAGAAACATAAAATGACTCAAAAGCTTTGCCAAATAAAAATGCCTTTGCCTGGCACTGGACAACCAGCAAGGATGAAGCTCAGTTTAGCAAACCTCCCTGTGGAGGAGGTGCCACCTCAACAATGTCCTAATATTGGACAGTGGGGAAAACATGGCTCAGAGCTTCAGAAGAAGATTTTAATGTAAAGTAGGCACAGATGGGACAAAGTGGTTATTTTCTACATTATCATCATCATCATCATCATTATTATTATTATTATTATTATTATTATTATTATTATTATTATTACTACTACTACTACCACCACCATTTATACACCACTTACCATCTGGAGATCTTGAAGTGGTTTACAGTAAAGAATATGGTACAGAGTACCATTCTCTCTTTTTTTGCTGCCCATGGCAACCATTTTGTACCTGCAGCACTTTTATCAAGTTATGAGCACCAGCAACTCATTTTTTTTACCAAAAAAAGTCTCTCTCTCTTTCTCAAACATTCACTACTTCATACATTATCTCAAGCAAGCAACAGCTCATACGCAAACCAGTCAGACTCAACAATAATACAACCCACAAACACAGGATTGCTGCTGAGCATGCACATATAAGAGACCCTTCCCATCTGACATAGGGGCACATGTCCCACACCCACTGAACCATCATGTCCTGGGCCCAAACCTTTAGGGCTTTAGAGCTCAAAACAAAAACTTTTACTGGTATTATATCCTCCAATCAGCCCGTCCCAGGCCAGATAGCACCCTGAAAGTGCCATTCTGGACTTGCTATGGTTTCTGAGTACTTTTGAAAGGAAGCATCATACAGAGACAATTATAGAAATCTAATCTAGATGGGAGTAATCAAAAAAGTAAAATGGGGAAGGCTGCAATCCTAACCCAATTTACCTGGGAGTAAGCCCTTATTTATTTATTTATTTATTTATTTATATCCAGCCCTTCCTCCCAGGAGCCCAGTGTATTCAATAGGATGTACTTCTGAGTATACACAGTTAGAATTTGTTATAAGTCATTCGTATGCCAGAAAGATTGCAGGTGAACCAATCCGAGTGCATAAAAAAACTCTTGGACACCATCTTTACCAGGACATTCAGAAGGAGTGTTGGATGCAAAAGCACACTTCAGCTGCAATCTGGAGTCCTAACTGGAAGTGCAGTGCCATCCAATACAGGCAGCACTCTAACACTATGATCAGACATAAATCCCAACCTACAGTCGCTCCACTTTGTCTGGATTAAGGTTCCAGGTACCAAGGGAACATCAGGCTCTGCTAGACCCAGGACAGCTCCCACAAAAGGTTGAAATTGTTCCGTTGAGGGAAAGAACTTCAACTGAGCTTCTAATGCAAGGGTGGGGGAACCTGATGCCCCCCAGATGTTGCTGGACACCCCCTCATCCCTGCCCATTGATCATGCTGACTGGGGATGATGGGAGCTGGAGACCCAACAACATCTGGAAGGCCACAGGCTCCCCACCCCGACTTAAAGAGTGAAGTAGCCACCAGGCCCAATCCCTCATCAAAGAGTTAGCAGACATTTTAAAGAATCATAGTCCCAGAACCCCAGTGACACTGGCTGGTTTCCAGGCACATTATTGTCTTCTCAGCCAGGCTTCCAACAGAGAGAGGGCCTTGAGAGGTTGGTGGGGTGGCAAAGCTGTAGATCCAGGCCCTTCACTTGAGGAATATGAAACGCTGGACTCAAAAGGTGGTCAGGCATTGAGTCATAGTGTTAAGAGTGGTTAAGAATATTTCCAATTAAAGAATTTTAGAAAATACTTGCTTAGTAAGGCTTATAGGCCTAATGAAATTAGGCTGCAAGAGGCATGAGTGGAAAATGAATGATTGTGAAGGGCATCCTGGGAAAGTGGCTGAAAAGCATGCTGTATCAGCAAGATGAGTGATACAAACAAAAAAGGCCCAGAAACCACCCCAAAGAAGAAAAACAGCACAAAAGTTTATCAGAAACACACCGTTCCAGCTGGCTAAAGTAATTCAGCTTAACCTAGGGAAGATATTAGTCATTGCTTGACTAATGTAGCATTTGATACAGTTGAGGGGAAAGGCCATAGCTCAGTGGTGAAAGGTTCCAGGTTCAATCCCCAGCATCTCCAGGTAGGGCTAGGAGAGACCCCCAGCGTGAAATCCTGGAGAGCTTCTGCCAGTCAGTGTGGACAATATTGAGCTAAATGGACCAATGGTCTGAGTCAGTATAAGGGAGCTTCCTATGTTCCTAACAAGCAAAAACAGCATGGCATGTTTTAAGGCTGCACAATGGGTAAGGACAAGCTGGTGTCAATGCCTGGGATGGTGTGATGTTGACACTCTTCCAGTGACCCAGAAGGGCTTTGGGGCAGAATCGTTAGCAAACATCGCATGAGACCACTCTCATCCCAGGCTGTTGCTTCATCCCAGTTCAGTGCATCCCTTGCCTGAGTGAATGTGAGCATTAATGTTTAGGATGGCTTATTATTATGTATGGATAGCTATGGATGTGCATATTGCTTGAAATAAATGTTACCTAGTGCCAAACTGCAAATTTGCAGCCTGTCACCCCATCCAATGAGATCCCTGTAAGAATGTGGCAATTGGAACACAAAAAGCTGCTCTAGATGTGTATTGCCTAGTCCAGTACTCCCAAACTTTTTTCCCAGGGACCACCTGAAAATTGATGATGGTCTTGGTGGAACACTTAATCATTTTTCGGCCATTTGTAGCCATTGGAATGCACCGTGCTAGATCCTCTATGATTCTCAGTTGTATTATTATTGCTTCTTTTATTTATTTTATTTTATTGTATTGTATTACAATTTGCATTCCATAGTATTAAAATTGTAATACAATAAAACACAATATAAAAAGAAGCAATAATAATACATTAAAAATCAATATGAATATTGAATGTGGACATGATGCAGACCACCTGAATTAAGTCCACGGATTACTGGTGGTCCACAGACCACAGTTTGGGAACCCTTGGCCTAGTCCAACTGACAGCAGGTCTCCAGCAGGCCTTTATCATCACCAGATCCTTCAACTGGAGATGACAAGGACTGAACTGGGGGTATTCTATACACAAAGCATGTGCTCTTGCCACTCTCTTTATGCCAAGAAGTCGACTATAAGCAGCTGTGCTAGTGTATCTAATTTACTATTTAAAGCAACTGTCTATTTTAAAGGTAGATGAATGAAAGACAATCTACTATAGTATTTTTTTACGTGCTACTACTCTAACAAAAGCGCCAACATAATGTTGACATGCTTCCCAAGTTCCTGTTTGTTTCCTTCCACCAGGCCCTTGTCTGTGGGTTATATTTAGAGCTGAAAAAATACTCACATATTTTGTAATGTGCTTAAGGTTACAAATCTGAGGATGAGCAAAAATTCCCCCTCACATGGGCTGTTTGAAGCACACAGGCTTACTTCCAAGAAATGTTTCAGAGCAGATCATCTCATGAGACCATATTATGTGTGTTGATCTCTGGGCTTAGCAAAGAAACTGATGTGCCAAATGCGTATTCTCAGACTCTTAAGCAGCAGTTAGGTCACCTCAAGGAACTAGCTAGTCAAAGTACACATATTCCTAATTTATGAATGGTATTTAATTCTTATTAAATGTATCGTTCGATTAATAATCCTAGTTCCTAGTTATAGTAGCTAACCCACCCAAGGGCCCCTTCCAACTTTTGGTGCAAGAGTGTCCCTCTCCCATGCCACTCTGGTAACAACAGAAGATCCCAGCTAGGTGGCTGGAGTCACTGCTGTTGTTCTTTCCCACACCACCATTGGCTGTCTGGTGCGGGGAGGGGCTAAATTGTTGGCTCCTCCCATGTGGCCTAAACTTTCCATTACCTGACCAGCAAGGAAAGGACACAGACAGCAGTAGCTCTCACACCACTTTTAGCAGAAAATAAATCCACTAAGGTAATGGGAGCCAGTGTGGTGTAGTGGTTAAGATGTTGGACTACGACCTGGGAGACCAGGGTTTGAATCCCCATATAGCCATGAAGCTCACTGGGTGACCTTGGGCCAGTCACTGCCTCTCAGTCTCTGGTCACCATAAATCTGAATCGACTTGAAGGCTATACATTTACATTTTTAAATGGGCACCTTTTGGCAGAAAATCCACTTTTTCAAGCTCATTTATAACCACAAGTGTGAACTTTTTCTTTTCTCATTTTAAAGGACACTGGTATTCTCAGCAATTTGACAGGAACAGAGGAAGGTACCTTATACCTGATCTGATGATTTTTCCATTTAGTATTGTCTACTCTGCTGTAGCTCAGTGATAGAGCATCTGCCTTGCATGGAAAAGGTCCTGAGTTCAATCTCTTGCATCTCCAGGTAGGACTAGGAATGGCCTGTGATTGAAACCCTGGAGAGCGACTGCCCTGCAGTGTAGACAATATTGAGCTAGATAGACTAATAGTCTGACTTGGTATACAGTATCATTCTATGTTTTTGTTCCCATGTACCTTTTTAGGGTCACCCAGTTAAGGACACCATCAGGGTTTGGCATGTTCAGGCACCTGCTAAAGGCCACGAGGCTCACAGGGGCCCATCACCACTCAGTGGTGGCAGACGGCTTCATGTCAGTGGGGCAGTGGAATCCGCTCCGGGTTTTAGTCTGAACAGTCAACCTTGGGCAGCTCCTCCAAAATTCAAGCTAAAACCCGGAGTGGATTCCACTACTCCACAGACATGGAGCCACCAGCTGCCACTGTCACCACCCCTGCTGCCCTCACCAGGGCTTCTGCCCAGCAATGCTGCTGATTCCAATGATCTTACATTGGCGGCGCTGCTGCTGTAATGACAAATCCTACCACTGCCACTCATTCCGCTCTCCACAGGCATATCCCTGTCTGGCAATGGCATGCTTTGAAATGGGAGAGAAGCTGGTTGTCCTCTTCGATACACCAAAATGCAATGCATGTCACCGAGATCAGATTGGCCAAACTGCAACACCTGACATCAATGTCTTGCATTTATGTCAATGTCTTGCATTTGCAGCAATCAGAGAGTGGGCAGCCTCTGCAGATTGGCCAAGCATTAGCTTGGCTCCCTTTACAAAGCATTGTTACTGCCTTCCTGTCCACCAGGGAAACTCATCCCAGCCCAGGGAGAGGAGGGGAGGGGAGCAGCCAGTGGTGGTAGCAGCTGCTGTCACAGGAGTGGCACTGAAGGAGCCCAACAGGGACAGTGGCGGCAGCAGCAGCAATGCCCAGCACCAGTCCCTGTTGGAGCTGGCCAGGAGTCTATTAGTATCAGCGACACTATGCCAAGAGCCCACTGAAGTACGGCCTTGCCATCCATTTCTCTCATCACCTGCTACTGATTCTTTTAACTGGAAAATGCTGCAGATTGACCCTGGGAATATGTGCATGCAAAGCACCAAACTGTGGCCCACACCCGATGGTTGCCCTGTTTGCTAGTCAAACCCAACTTCCACAGTGTGTGTGGCACAATCAAGGGAGAAACCAAGCTCCATGTCTTATGACAGTCATCTAAAGACAAACCAAAATGATCTGGTTGATACATGAGAGAAGCAAGAGCCTGGGTGATGCTCAGCAGAGGTGTAGTTGTCCAGGGTTTCAGGGGGTCCTAGACCCTTTATTTTTTTAGCAGCAGGGTCCCAATGTCTCCAGCATCCTCTGAGCCAATCACCATGAAAGGGGAGTATGTTAGCCACTGAGAAGTGTCTTCTAACACGTTTCCTTGTCCTTTCCTGCTGATTGGAGCCAATCAGAGTGAAAGGAGGTGAGTCAGCCACTGAGAAGGCTCTTTTCACTAGCTAACAATCTCCCCTTTTGTACTGATAGGCCCCTAGGAACATCTGTTGTTATGGGAGAAGGCATTAATAAGGATCTCATTCTCAACCCAGCAGCAAAAAAGAGAGGGAGGGGTGTGGCTGTGACTATCATGAAGGGGCCCCTGCACTTCTGAATTTGCTACTACACTCCTGCTGTTCAGTGTCATCCAATCGTGCTCTCTCAGTTCAGTGCTTCTTGCCTGCCTCTGGCTCAGCTTTGCCTTTTTATTATGACAACAGTGACATCCGGTAGCGTTCAGTCCTAAAGACCTGATGAAAATATGTGATGGAACCTTTTCTTCCTTTCTTTTTGGAAACATGAGAAGCTGCTGCTTATCTTTGGGGAGACGCTACCTTTGATGCTCATGTAAAAATGTGCAGAATGTGTCTAAACTCAATTAAGAAGTGTCTGGGGGGGGGAAAGAAATCACTTAACCTCTTCAAAACATTTCCTTTCTCCCATTCTAGAGACAGCTGATGTGGTCTTTGAACAAGAGCAGGAGGGCAGGCCAGAATTGCGTTGAAAATGTGCTCCTTTGAAGTAAATTGCCTGCTTCCAACTACTGTCTCTAAGTAGTTTCGTGAAGAGGAGGGGGAAATCAAAACTGACAATGAATTACAGTTTGGAGCAAAATAACGTTGCCAATCTGCTCGTGGCAGGACTGCCCATCTTCTCTCTTCCTCCCCATGGCATTGCTGTCACACAATTGTCTGCTATAAGCTGTTGGACTTGTGTGCAGCTTCCCCATGTGGTAAACCTGAGTATGGCATGTGGCCACCTTTTCAGTAAAGTACCTTCAGGCCTCTGCCCACCCAGGCTGGTCACTGAGATCCTCCCGGACAGGAAGGAGCCTAAGGAGCTTCTTGTTCCATTTGAGTCTTGCTTGAGCAACAAGGTTGTCCTGAGCTGTAGCACGGTATCCATTGGTCCTGGGACTTGCTCCTTGATCTTGCCTCCTAGCTTGCCCTTTGCTTCTGACTTTGTTATGGAAATATGCAGAGATCCTCAGCTGTCTGAGCTGCATGTGTACCAGTGTGTGTATTTACCTAAGTAGCAGGCTTTTACCCTGCATTTTGATCACTGAGACTTAAGACTTAGTAAAATAAGAAAAGCTACTTTATTTATAGAAATATGTAGTAGATAGGAAAGGCATACCTAGTTCTAAGTTGGAGGCGCAATGCCCTGACTTGAGTATTGCCCTCATGGCTCAGGAGAGAGAGCAAAGACAAAGATGTCTCCTCTCTCCTCGGACAGTCAAAGAAGACGACAAAGGAAGGAGGGGCAGATAAGCTTCCCTCAGCATATCAGTTTACAACGGAAGGAAGCTAGGTAGAGAAGAACACAGGTAAAGGTAGGCAAGCCTAGCCAGCTGGAGGACCCTAACTCTATCTTTCTTCTGGAATACAAACAAAAGAACTCAAACAGGAGTTGCTCTTGCCCCATTTCCAACACTCTTAAGTCCTGATTACTGCCGTTCCTGGTCCACCCTCATCTGTTGACCATGGTCCAGCTCTGACATTGCCTAACCAAGGGCTGCTATGGCCAGCACACATGTGGATGCACTGTGGCAACCTTAAACACATTGCCTATTCATTCCCATAATGTCAGCAGCTACCTTTTCAGTGTACATAAGAAAAAGAAGAAGAACCTGCTGGATCAGGCCAGAGGCCCATCTAGTCCAGCATTGTTTTCACAGTGGCCTATGGGAAGCACTCAAGCAGGACCTGAGTGCAACAGTACTCTCCCCACTAGTGATTCCCAGCAACTGGCATTCAGAAGTAGGGATGGGCGAGAATTTCGATTCAGTTCACATTTGAAGCTGAATCTATCAAATTCACAACTGAAACATAGCCATGCTTCAAAACACACTTACCTGAATTTTATGTTGCAGTTCACCAACCAAATAATGTTTACAAAAATGCATATATTAGGGTTAAGTGTGCATACAATGAATATATGAGTAAAGATAACATGCAAAAATGCATATGACAATAAACGGCTTGCAAAAATGTGTACATTGGTCAAAACTGCCTACAAAAATGTGATTATTATTCGCACTAAAGTGCTGGAGAATTTCCATGAGGATCTTTTAATTAAAAAATCACAAATTGCCACCGTAATGTGGAGAACTAAATTTAAGATTGGAAAAATGAGAAACTTAGAGAACCGAAACGGAAGAACTTTCCATCCCTATTCAGAAGCATGCTGCCTTGAACAGTGGAGGGACAAGATAACCATCTTGGCTAGTACTACCTACAATCTTGGTGATTCGGTTGCCCCTGCCTTTTGAGAAACAGGCTAACTCACAGTGCTGGCACTCACATTGTGGAACTCCTTCCCTATGGAGCAGTGCCACTTGCCACTCTTGGGAGTCTTCAAGACCGTCTTGGTTATACAGGCCACCACTTTCCTGATTCTCTCTCTTCCCCTGTCACCACCCTCCAGTTGGTTGCTAAAACTAGAAGAAGAACCAAAATCTGATGAAATAGAAATGCTTCCCTTTCTATTCTGAAAGTGTGCTTCTGAATACCAGTTCCTGGACACTGCAGGAAGGGAGAGAGCGCTCTTGCACTCATCTCCTACTTATGGGCTTCATAGGCATCTGGTTGGCCACTGTGAGAACAGGATGCTGGACTAGATGGGCCACTGGCCTGATCCAGCAGATCTTCTTATGTTCTTAAATAAAAATACTTTCCCCTTTTTCTGTTGGGAGCCAGAACTGGGCTTTAACTTTAAAATAAGTAAATAAATTGGGTCTCAAAAAAATAAAATAAACCACAACGTGCATACCTGCAAAAATGCAGTCTGTACATGCTCAAAGTTTTCCTGCAGGAAGAACTTAAAAGACTTGTGATGTTCAGATTGGCCAGTTTGAGTTGCCAGCTTGCCTCTCTCCTGGGGGATAATTTCAGTTGGCTGAAGCACACACATCCTCTAAAGCAGGGCAGGGGACTAACTTGTGGCCCTCCAGATGTTTTTGGACTCCAACTCCCATCATCCCCATTACCCATACTGGTTGGGGCTGTTGGGAGTTGGAGTCCAACAATTTATGGAGGGCCACAGGTTAGTAACCCCTACTCTAAAGGTATAGCCCAGCAGTGCACATGCTCTGTGTACAGCAGATATACAACCCCAATTATCTAGAGTTAGTATCTTAGCCTAGCAGGGCTGGAAAAAACTTTCTGTCTGATACTTCAGAGAGTAGCTGCCAGTCAGAGTAGACAATACTGGACTGGATGGATTGATGACTTGACTCAGAAAGATGTCCTGTATGCTTGAGGCCTGGATGACTTGCATGGGATGGAATGGTTTAAGTTCTACATTATGTAGAATTATACAGACCAATAACCTTTGGAAAATATTATTGATGACATGATGCATTTGTAAAATACACGTCAAGTGGAAGGCACAAAATTAATGCAAATGTTCAGTGACACCTAACTCACAGAGCGATCCTAAGTAGGGGCAGGGAGTTACGTGGTTGATCAACTATTGATTCATACTGGCCAGGGCAGATGGAGGAGGAGCAGTTTCTTGTAATATTTACTATGTTAGCCCCAGGATGGAATCACCCCTCCCGTGGTAGGCATATGGGGCTTTGCCCCAAAACTGTCTGTTTCAGAGCTTTGTTCGGTGGGAGAACCACAGGTGGTCATTTTCCACCCACCCGGGCAAAGCTGAGGGGGCAGAGAAGTAACTATGCACAATTCAGCTGTGAACTTGGGGAAGGGGAATGACTCTCTTCATTGAAATACTGGTGCCAAAGACTAAGATCATGATTTACTTTTACCTTGCATATTTAATAAAGTTTTTTTTAAAGGAAGGGATGGAACAAATACCCACAAAATATGATCTGTGGAATGCAAGTTACTTTTAAATGCAAAGAATATATATGCTATGCAAGGCGATGAATCAAATTCCTTTTTAAAAGTTTCTTTCTTGTACTCCACACTTAAAACAAGTTGAGATTCACTTTGTTAATATAAAATAATAGCAGAAATTGGAAGGGCACGTTGTGTGGAATTTAGCATGTGTCCATGCAGCTCCGCACAAAAATATTAATTTTAAACAACAACTATTGAGATACCTATATACCCAAAAGTTCTGTCTGGTGATGTTGGAAAGCAAGGCTATCTTAAGGATAAGCTCAGTGACCCATTTCAAAAGGAGGTGTGGGGAAAGAGGTTAAGGACCTGAAACTATCCAATGCCTGCCTCTTTTAACACTAATCAATTAAGGAGATGGTGTGTGGTTAAATTATAGCCTGCCCTCACGTACATGATACATGCTTAATTCCCATTGAAACTAGTCAGTTCTGCTCAAATTAAATTGAATTATTCATAAAGAAAAGAAGCTTCTGCAGTGCACAAAACACCCATAGCACCCTCTGCTGATAAAGAGAGAAGAGATTAACATTCACAGAAAGCAATTCTACAAAACAGACTTTTGTAGGAAGACGGGCAAGGGGATGAAACCTGCATACACAATTGAATCTTCTGCTACATGTTGTTTTTATGTGCCCAACACATATAGCAGGTTCATCTACCTTCATCTATACTGACTGGCAGAGAGACTCCAAGGTTTCAGGCAAGGAACATTTCCAGCCCTTTCTGGAGATGCCAGGGATTGAACTTGGGACCTTTGGCATGTAAAACAGATACTCTACCACTGAGCTACAGCCCTTCCCTACTAGAGCTCTAAGGGCCAAACTAGATGTTACATTGGTTCCCTATCTGTGCCTTTAAGTGTGTGGGTGTGAAGGGGGGTTAAATTGTCAATGCAGAGGGGCCTATCTGGATTGGGAATATATTGGGGGGTAGGAGGGCTTTGACTTTTGCCCTCTCCCTACGATGGTTCCATTTTGGATCAGGCCCCCTCATACTGGCAATTTGCATAAGGAACAAAACTCTCATTTGCTTTAATTTTAAAGCCACATGTAAGCTAATTTAGAGATGTTTCAGACTGTTGTTTTTAAAGACATAGTCGCCAACTCTGGAATTGCTCAAAGCGTGTCCCGAGATCTAATCTGATGACAGTTTGAATAAAGCAGCTGCTATGTGCCACCAAGCCTAGCTTGGTGCTGCCTTTTAAATAGGATTGTTTGTCTAGAAATGCAAGCAAAGGCCAGTCTCTGGACTAGGAGAGGCACCTTTTGATTGCACATACTGAGCTGGATCCCTAACTAATAAATTTCCCCACACCTTTGTCTGAACTGAGGGAGGCAAAGGTCTGCATTTTCTCACAAGCATGGACAAGCCTCATCCCAAGTCATGTGTCTTTCTACCTTGAAATCTCACTCTTTATTGACTTAAAGAGTTTGTCTGAGTGACAACAGACATCACTGATTTGTTACTTCTGTCATCTTTGCTACCAGTGCGCTTTACCTCAGATCAAAGTCAAAGGCCTATTTAAAATACATATATTACATACACAAACCACTGTGACAAATAGCATGCTTTGTTTGACATTGCAAAGCAAACAAGAAGTTGCTTTCATTAACCAAGAGAAAGAATCCCCTCTTTTCAGTCTTAACTCTCAAGCCTGAGATGCTAAAAATTAGAGGTTTACTTCACGCTCAAGGAATGAAACCCTTTCAGTAACACAACTAGCCTGGCAAAACTTAAACTGGACTTGCAATGTCAAGATTTTTCACAACTGTATACTAAGAAAATGCAAATAATTAGCTTCCCATTTGTCTAGAGCCGATACAACATAGACATACATGCATAACAAAAATTACACCCATGAACTCATAAAATAACCCCTAATAAGTGAACAAAATAAGAACATATATGCACACAGTATTTGCATACATATTCTTTTTTTTTAATTATGCAGTTCAAAATCCATGAACCCTACAAGCAATAGTTCACTAGATGTCAAAGCCAAAATTCTATGATCAGGGAATCCCAAACTATGGAAATTCTGAACTTACAAAATAAATCATGCAAGTGCACTAATTTTATTTTTTTGCAAAATTGTATTTGCAAATTATATTTGACCTAAATATTGAATGTGGTTAGTTGGAAATTCTGAGCAGTTTAAAAAGGCAGCAGCAGGCTTTTTTTAAATACCCAGGCTGTTAGATATTGAATTGCAAAACAGTGCAATTGGGAAAAGCACATAGCTTTCATTCGTTAATGTGACCCAGAACCCTGATGGGCACACACAGTTCCTGCAAGAACAAGCTTCTCATTCATTCCAATACAGAGGTAAGCTCTTGCAGAGGCTGATCTGCACACATCAGTGCTTCGAAAATCGTAAGAGATCAGTGGATGGAAAACAACGGTACAAAAATGGGCTGCTGCCGGGAGGAAGGGTGGGATATAAATCAAGTAATAAACAAATAAATAAAATATACAGGCAGATCGTCGGTTCATAATGGTCCTGCTCAGGTTTCTTCTGCCATACATATACCAAATGTATGGAGTGGGGCTATGCCTGCACAGTGTTGCTGGCACACTGCTAATCTCTGTTGCTTGGTTGGATAGTAGGGTGCCAGGTCATGTGAAGTCTACATTAGGAATGGGGGAGAAATTTGATTCAGTTTGCATTTAAAGATGAATACATCAATTTCACACTTTCCAAAACAGTACCAGAACCAAAACACAGCCATCCTTCAAAATTTGAATTTTGCAGTGCAGTTATCCAATCAATGTTTAAAAAATGCATGTATTAGAAGGAAATGTGCATAAAAATAAATATATTAGTGAAAATGATATACAAAATATGCATTATAATTGGGAGAAATTGCTTGCAAAAATGTTTTAGTCAAAACTGCATATAAAACATGTTTAGTAGGAAAATTCACACTAAAATACTGAAGAATTTTAATAATTGCTTTTTCAAAAAAATTGCAAATTGCTGCAGAAATGTGGAGAACTGAATTTAAGATTGGAAAAATGAGAAACAGAGTGAATGAAAACTGGCAGATCTTTCCATCCCTAGTCGATAGTCAGTAGTCAGGATGCCATTCTACCTGTGGATATTAGGAGGTGCAGCTGGCACTCAAATCCTGCTTGCAGGCTTCCCATGGGCATCTGGTTGGCCACTGTGAGAACATGATGCTGGACTAGAAAGGCCTTTGGCCTGATCCAGCAGGGCTCCTTCTTATGTTCTGATGAACAGCAGCCCTCTCCCTCACTTCCATGTTGCAGGGCAAACCCCTTTTGAAACCAAGGAGAGTTTCAAAAGCAGTTTTCAATAAGGCAAGGGGCGCCTGCCGTTGAAAGAACTCTAGTGTTTTAACATCATTGTATGGTTATTATTTTTTACTTTATTTCTAAACTAAAGGATGGCATAGCAAATATATCTATAACAAATACATTTCAAATATATATGTCATATTCCACTGGGCATGCCCAGAGCAGCTCTTCAGATCCCAAAACCAAAGACTTTCAATGTGAGTTTCACACAGAGCACAAAACTCTATTTTAACTGATCAGCAAGACTAAAAAGGTGTCTGGATCGTGCTTCATCATCATCTGTTACACAATGTAATTGGTTCTGTTCTCAAACTGATGATATCCATGTGACCCCAGCATGTAGGGTGAGGAGCAACATTCAGGCTGCTTTCACACTGCACTTTATTCCGTTATTCTGACGATTTCTTACCTGGTAATTTGCGCATTATATTTGATCTTTCACATGACGCACAAGCTAGCTCCAGAATTCTAGTGGAATGTAGTGGAAGTTTAGCACTAATTTCCGTGATAAATGGTACCAGAAATAATCTATTAGCAAGGCTGGGAACCCAGAAGATTGCAGGAGTTAATTGCTAGCTGCAGCTGCTCATGTAACAGGCATCCCTTTAGTCGCACGGGGTTTTGGGGTTTTTTTTGCCTGATGAACACTGTACCGGTATTCCGGCATCGGTGCAGACAGCAGCAACATTTCCCACACATACCCCTGTCTTGATACAACTAAAATAATTTAAAAAGTCAGATCCTAAAGGGACAGAGCTTTCATGGTGACAGGACAAGATCTTAGACCTCCTACACAGTGAGGAACAGTGTGCATGGGTGAGGGATGAAAACAAGCCATGTGACAGTTGTGCAAAATGCCAGTATATCAGCTGAAAAAGCTGCTGTTCCTTAACGCAACAGGTACTGCAGTGTGAAAGGGATTTTAGAAGCGCTACCTTTTTAATCCGTTAAACTAACGCAATCAGCCCCATGTGTGAAAGCAGCCTCAGATCCTCAGTCTGGATCAGGAGATGTTAAATCAAGCCACAGAGGGAAAAGCAAGTACTAAAACGCAGACAAGACCAACTACATAGGAAGCTGCCTTCCACCTAGTCAGATATTTCTTTTTTACATACGCACGTAATTTATAACCCACACCTCCAACATAAACACATGTCCACATGGTGGATAACAAAACAGTAGGTAAGAAAGAAAAAGTACAATTTTAAGCAGTAGTAATATAAAGCAAGGATTCCCAGACCATGGGCTTCATTCAAGTGGTCCATAGAGAGTCTGTGGATTGGTGGTTGAGGATGGGAGACAGCATATCCATTGCATTAAATACTCCTATTGATTTTTCATTGTATTTTATTGCTTCTTTCATTTCTTATACATTGCATTTTATTGTATTCCAATTTGAATTCTATGAAATTCAAGCTGTAATACAAAAAACACAAGAAGCAATAAAAATACAATTAACAATCATACAGCATCTAGCACAATGCGTTACAATTACTGCGACAAGCAGAAATATCACCAGAGGGTCTGCCAAAACCCTCAGCGATTGTCAAGCGGTTCATGGGGTTAAACGTTTGGGAATCACTGATATAAAGCATACAAATTAACACAGCAAACAACCCACTCAAAGAGAGAGTAAAATTAAATTGTTCGAAGGGACATGGTTCAGCAGTGGAGAATTTGCTTTGCAGCAGAAGGCCCAAGGTTGAAGTTGCATCATTTTCAGTCCCGGCCACTTCCAGTCAGTGTAGACTAGCCACTGCTAAGCTAGCTGGACCAATGGCCTCACTCGGCATACGGCAGCTTCCTATGTAAGTAAAAATGCTTACATTGGCAAGTCTTAAAAACCTGGGGAAGCGGCGAGGGTGTTCCATCTAGTTCAATATTGGCACCTGGCAGGGGTTCTGCCAAGTCCTTCCCAGCCCTGCCTGGAAAGACAAGGGATTGAGTCTGGGACCTTCTGCACGCAAAGCAGTTGCTGTACTACTGGGCTAATGATGCGCGTCCCTAACTAGCCGACCCGAAGAGAACAAGGGCGTCAGGCTGAGCTCCCCTCCGATCTTTCTATTACAGTCTCCAACGCAATAAGCAGCAGAGTTCCATGTTCCTTTCCAAACCACCACGCACAGCTATGCGGGAAATGCCTGCCTCTGAATGTCGCGCCTGCGCCTCTCTTCTTCCTCGAGGCTTGCTCCGTAGCTCACGCGCCGCCGGGGGGGAGGGAGCTCCAATCGTATGAGTCTTTCCTCGCTCGCGCCCGACGCTCTCGACGGGTTTTTTTTTTTAATCGTTTTTGTAAGCTTGTGGTCGCTTAGCAACCGGGTGCGTCCCTGAGTTCGAGGAGGAAAGGGCTTGACTAGGCGAGTGTGTTGGAGAGAGCGCCAAGAGCGAACTGACCCCTTTCTCTCTCTCTCTCTCTCTGGTGGGACCAGAAGAACGGCCGGGACCTCATTAGCCCCAGAGGCGCCTGTGATGGTATTTGCTTGAGGGTGAGGGGAAGAAACGGCGGGGGAGGCAAGCCAAGCGCGCTTGGGCCAGGGCAGAAAAGAGGCAGTGAATCGATATATGTATTTGTTTCATTACACGGGTATACGAAAACTTGTACCTGAGTTTGCTTTTTTCCTCTTCCCTCCCAATCCTTTTTCCTTTCCTGTCGTTTCAGATTGCAAGCCTGAGGAAGGGACTTTCTTTCGTGATCTGTAAACCTGCCCTGGAGCCTTTTTTCCCTGCCCCTACAAAGTGGGGTAAACAAATCTTTAAATAAAACAAACACCCCACATTTCTTCCAAGATGCTCCAGGCATCATACGGCATTCTTTCCTCCTATATTGCTCTCACAACGAGCATGTGTTATGGTTATGCTGGAAGTGGTGTTGAGCCCAAAGTCACCACCAGCCAGTTCAGTGGCTGAGAGGAGCGGAGGTTTCAAACAGCCTCCCCCGCACCCATTTGACACTCTGACCCCTGCACTACTGGCTTTTTCTGTATTTATTCTGTTTAAATTATGTTATGCAATCCATGCTCAAAGTGCTTTACAGTCATTTAAAACTGGGATGGGAAAGATGTTGGATTGCAACTCTCCTCGCCCCAGACCATTAGCCATGGTGGCTAATTGGAGTCCAACCACATCTGGAGAGTTCCCTGATTTAAAATGACAAGATAACCAGGGATGGCTAGAATCATAGAAGCATAGAATAGTAGAGTTGGAAGGGGCCTATAAGGCCATCAAGTCCAACCTCCTGCTCAATGCAGGCTAACCTTTTGACACCACAGAATCACAGCAAATGATCAGTAAAAACATTATTTTTTAAAAAGTAAATAAAATAGGACTTATTGGAGTTGGAGTCCAAAAACATCCAGAGAGAGTCCTGGTTTAAAATGGCAAGACATTAAACGAGGGGTGGCTAACCTTTCTCAGGTCAAGGGCCACATTCATCCATGGTCAGTCCTCTGGAGGCTGCATGCCAAAGTATGCAGGGGCAATTTTTTTTTAAGGACACATTTTGGGGTGCAGGTCACAAAAACCATTTTTGTGGCATCACTGTGGGGGACCCATAGGAGGAGTTGGTTTTTTTGAAAACAAACCAAACCTTAATTTGATGCATCCCAGAGAAAGATGAAAAGAAGCCCCTGTACCAAGGAGCTTACACATTCTAAAGTTCGCTGTGAAGACAGCAGATTACACATTTATTTCAGATGTCCTTATTTAAGCTTTGTTTCAGTAGGAGAACAAAAATTAAAAGATTGTGATGAGGAAAAAGATGGGCAATAGAAATTGTGTAGGACAGAGATGGGGAGCCTCTGGCCCTCCAGATGTGGACTACAACTCCTGTTATCTCTGACCATAGGCTATTTAGACTGGGGATTATGGGAGTTGGAGTCCACCAATATTTGGAGGCTCATTGGTTCCCTAGCATTGATCTTAAAGTGGTGGGTCATCATAACCCAGAGTGGATGATACTGGTGCCTTTTCTTAAGAGTATTGTACCAAAAGGTTTTTTTTTTCATAGCTGCTGATGGTGTTTGCTTAAACAAAACAAAAGGAGAGAGAAAAAAATCCAGATGCAAAAGAGCACAATGAGCCCTCTGCCTCTAAAGCATTGTGTAGCAGAAGTGATTTCAGTATGGGCAGGTTTTCTCATCCCTATGTCACAGGCTGACCGGTTGAAATTTGTTTTTCTACACACAACTGTTAAAGGTGCTGCAGCCCTAGTGCTTTTATTTTCATCCTAGGGAGAAGAGAGAGAAAAAAGATGGGCACACAGAGAAATTAGTTTAAATAGGGTCTTGTAGGTCAGGATTAAAAGTATTTTCTGGGGTCTGAAAATGTTCAAGAATATTGAGGTAGGAGAAAGAAGGAGAAGAATTGGAAAAAATTGAAGGCAGGAGCAATGAGAATTGGAAATATTTGATTAGAAGATTTACTGTATTTTTTCACAGCAGTTTACAATGAATAGCATAAATAAGAACTTTATGATATAAAAACAATTACTGGAAATTATATTTTTCTGTTGGTGCCCCACCTAGAGTTTATTCTTTCTGAAGGCCCCTAGATACTCCAAGTCCTGTCCTGCCAGCTTCATCTCATCTGAATATCACATAAAGGAGGTGCAGAAGACCCTGTCCCCATATGTCCTACTAGGAGGAAGGGCGGGATAGAAATCAAATAATAAATAAATAAAATGTGGGGCACTTTACAGTCTAGTCCTGGTGTCAGCATGCTTAGTGCCCATGCCCGCTCTACCATCTGCATGTGTAGAGCTTCAGCTGAGGATAGACCCTGTTTGGGCCAGGGTCCCCCTTCTGTGGAAGATTATGTGCATAGAATCTCTTCACATGCCAGCTGAATGCACAGATGAAAGGGGTATTGGCCGCTGAGTAGGGTGGCTAGTTACCACACCTTACAATTGTTTATCAGGAAACGCCATTACAAACTGTTACTTAATGGCTGACCTGGTGCCTTCCAGATGTTTTGGACTACAATTTCCATCATCCCTAGCCAGCATGGCTGATTTTACATCAAATGCTCCCCATGTAGCCAATGTTTGGAAACTGCACTCCATAGGACATTGATCTTTTAAGGTAGAATTCTATTGACTGGCTGGGAAATTGTCTGGATTATTGTGAATGGATAGAGTAAACTTAAGGCAACCCTCTGTTCAAATTCTTGCTCAGCTGTGAAATAAACTGGGTGACTTTGGGTCAGTCTTAATATCACAACCTAGTCTTCCACACAGGGCTGTTGTGAGGATAAAAGAAGAGAAAATTTTCATGTATGCTACCCTACTCTAGTTAGAGGAAATGAAGGTACATTTTTTAAAAAAAACTTTCTTCTAAAAGACAAATTCAAACATACTCATTTCTGTTCTTGTATGAGCACAGTCATTATTTTGGTGTAAGATAAACAGGGCCCAATTTCTCCCATGTCTACTGGAGATTTAGATCTATTTTCTCCTGGTGGGATACAGATTTCACAAACAAAAAAGCCCATTGCCATGTATGGAAAAGAGGACTTAGCTTACAGAGAGGGGGGATGAACTAGAAAGAAAGCTATAATGGGTAGAATATGGAGGGGAAAGGGGTCTATATTGCAGGAGGGTAGAAATGAGGCTGGTGCCTGCAATGGTATGGAGAACGCAGGACATGTGAGAAGAGGGCTGGCTATTTGGAAGGATAAAGCTGCCCCCCCTTTTATAGATGTGCTCATGAACCTTTAACAACTGGTTGCAACCCAAATTTCACAGGAGAACTTTCCCCCTGTGTTTGTTCCTCCATTATTGAACAGGAGAAGCAATTTCTGCTTTCTAAATATTGTGTATATGCCTGCACCCCCTCCTGCCCTGCCGTTGGGAGAATAGCTGGACAGAGCCAGGTACAGCCAGTTCACAGCTTAGCAGATGCAGATCATAATACCTGTTACCTGCCAAATAATGATTTTACTGGTCAATTCAATGACAGCTGGGGGAAAGCTACATCTGCAGAATTTGTGTCGTGAAGTCGCTAAAAGCGAAGAAATTCTGTCAAACCTCTGCTGTATCTTCTCTTCATACAGCAGAAGAGAACATAAGGGCAACTAGCCAGCGTGGCATAGTGGTTAGAGTGTTGGACTACGACATGGGAGACCAGGGTTCGAATCCCCACACAGCCATGAAGCTCGCTGGGTGACCTTGGGCCAGTCGCTGCCTCTCAGCCTCAGAGGAAGGCAATGGTAAACCACCTCTGAATACCACTTACCATGAAAACCCTATTCATAGGTTCACCATAAGTCGGAATCGACTTGAAGGCAGGGCAGGTGTGACAAAGTAGTAATTTGCTATTGTCAATTAAATGAATAAATTATGAACCATGTTTTACTTGAGCTTTGAAAAAAAATCAGGACAAACATGCATTCTTGTTACTGCATCGTATGTGTTCGTAAAATTAAGGGTCGTAAATAGGGAGAATTGGAGAGGTTGATCAAAGGAGGACTCAGAAATAAAGCACAGTACTTTATGTTATGGGGAGTCAGGTGCAGTAGAGGAAGAACCACAATGAGCACAGTCCATTGATAACTAAACTAAAAGCCTGGTCTGAAGTTCTTCTAAAATGAATGATACTTAACTTTGCTGCAACTAGCTCCCAAAGCCATTGATAGCTGCAATTAACTTTTCATGGAGTTTGTCAAATTAAATGTTATGGCCCAGTCCTGTCCATGCTTCAAAGCCAGTCCCATTGATTTAAAGCAATAATTACTTCAAGGAAGTATGCTTAAAATTATATCCTGATATAGCTGGGTGGTGCATTTCTACAAATAATTTGCAAAAATGGGGGAATTTTTGGTCACAGCAAAGAGATTAGCAACTGGGGAGGGCCAAAGTTACTAATTAATAAGAGGATACCATATCTGAATGTAGAGATGGTACTGGGAGACAATTAGAGATGGAAGATGACTGAGAAAAAAAAAATTTAGATTGTGGTAGAATAAAGGGGTTGTCGCTGGTTTCATTAGTCATGCTTGAAATATTATGGGAAAAGATAAGTCAAGAGGAAATCTTATGTCCATAGAACCTATTCTGTGTAATAGAAAATGTATGCTACTCGACACATTGTAGAAGAAAGTGTTTTGCTTCATGTTTTGCTAGTGCACCATTTGTTTTTATAAACAATCTAGGATGCCCAAGCAACAAAGAGAAAGAATGTAAAACATGTGACATGGAAACTGTTAGAACACCTGAAGAATGGAGAAATGTATTTTATAAGAGATCACTTAAGGTAGTTATGGTAGTGTTGGTTTTATGATGGCTTGTTTTTATGTACACCACTTAGAAATGCTAATGATAGTGGTATAAATGTTTTAAGTATTTTTTTTGTCAACTTCTTAGAGGTTTTCTGCAATGAAGCAGTATATACATTTTGTTAAATAAATTACAAAATTAAGTCCTTGTGAGATATACAGATATCCTCCTGAAGGCTTTTTGGCCACCACATGTTAACACCTACGTTAGCAGAAATATGTATGTGTGCTCTATGGCAGTCAGCTGTGACGCTGGAACTGACGCATGGCATAATAGGCTGATCTGCCCCACTTGGCTTACACACTTGAGCAACATCAACATGTGCCAATGTGTTACATACACATTACATTTTGGGTTGTCATGTCAATGGCTCTTCTAGCATTTGTATTTGTTGTTTTAGGATAAGAAGAATTTGATGGTCTATGCTATCAATAGTTCAGATCAGTGGAGCTCATTCTGTACTGAAGGTAACAAAATCATCACTGCCTCCAGTTCCATGATGCAAAAGAAATATTGCAAGGTGCATGGATCATACAGTTGTAAAACATGCTAAAAGTTGTAGCTTTTAAAACAAGTCATAAATAGGCCCATTTAATGTACATAGAATATTATCTACTGACATGATTTTTTTTTAATGTGCAGTTGGTTTGGAAGGCAAGAGTAGCCTTAGGTTTTGTTTTTAATAACACCGAAACAAAATATGTTTAGGCATGTCAAACTTTTATAGTGCATAATGAGTTTATTGCACATAATAATTATGGGTTCAGTAATTAAAAGTTTAAAAATTGCTGCTATTTTATTTAATATAAATGATAAATCAAAGATTTCTTTTGCCTTTATATAAGTAAAAGTTAGGATGTGTCAAACATCAATCTTATGTTTCATATTATGGTAATTGTATATTAGTAAGACTTCAAGCATGGGAGTTGTATGGTTATAAAGCCTCTGTCAAGCTAAAAAAATCATTGGCTAAGGGGCTGAATTTCTTTTGTTGTTTAATGTGCTGTACATAACGTGCACATACAGAAGTCATTTATAATAATTATGAAACTTTATTTAGGGGAGTTCCTCCAAACGAGATTCTATAGCACTTACCGCTGTGGCATTACAGGATCACATTTTACATAATCTTCAGCTGCAGAATCTTTCATTAGCAGATACTTTTAAGTCAAATGCACGGAGTAAAAAGAATTTATACAAACCTGTGAACAAAGAGACAATCAAAGCAGTGGTAGATACTGGACTAAGGAAAACAAGCAAACACCAACAAAAAAATGAAGATCCAGAGAAGGAATATGTTCTTGATCCTTATCCTCAGCCTCTCACTTTAGGTAAATCATCATGCTATAATGTGTTATTTTAAAAAACACTAATTAGATTATAGTAAGCAAATGTTCTTTGCTATTTTGCAACACAACAGAAGAACATAAGAAGAACCCTACTTGTTTTTACAAGTAGACATATGTAGTCTTTATCAGCATCTGTTTCCAGCAGTGACCAGTTCAGTGTTTCTTGGAAGCTTATAAGCTGGGCACAAAGACAGCAGTTAAGACTTAAAGCCAAAAAAACATTTTTTTGTAGGGAGGTAATCTTCAGTAGAAATGTAATTAATTGCAGTGGTTAGGAAATTCTATGATTACAGAATTTTCTGACTGTATCTTGATCATCGTGTTCACTCATTAGGATTGCTTACATAAAAAGGTCTGTCAGGAAGACTTGGATTTGCATGCATGTGCATAAAAGTATTGTGTGAATTGGACCTTTAAAATATGAAAATCCAATAGCCCTTTAGGTTAAAGGGCATTGCCTTTAGAATAATGGTTTGTTTCTACCTCGCTCATATATGTAAATTGATTTCCACTGTAATAAAGGATAGCAAAAGACAATCCATCCAGAATAAATAATTTTGCCATTCTGGAAGAATATTCTTTATATCAGTTGACTGAAAATATAGTGCAGTTGAACTGCATTAGCACCATCTAGAGTTGTATTCTTACTGCAAGTGGGATAAGCACTTGGGCAACTATTGCTTTTACAAAAGACAGTTACTAGTCTGGGCATTCATTTTTAACTTAACCTTTACCTACCCCTTGCTCAAACTTTACAAGTTATGTTTTCATTATGATTTGAGGACAAACCCAGGAATAATGCCTGTAGTTAAACACCTACTTCAATTCAAGAAGCAGATGTGCCTCATAATAAAAACACATGGATGCAGAAGCTTACAATCCAGCCTCAGGAAACAGGAGTTGCAGAGGCAATACATAATAGCGCCATGAGATAACATGTTATCTTGACAATCAGGAAGGCTTGCCCAGCTAAAACTTCTGCACTTTTTTTGACACTCTCTGCAAGTTTCTACCTCACTCTTATTAACCCAATAGTAGAAATACATTTAGCTAGCAAACTTTTTTCTCTTTCCCTTTCAACCCCTCTCCCCTTTCTAAAGTCTTTGTTCTTAAAACCTGTGGTCCTGACATTTCAAGATTATGCAGTTTAAAGCCCCAATCTTGCAAGCACTAAGACACTTAAGGTATGTTTAGGAGAGGTCTGTTTATCCATGTATTATAGATGGGCTGTGAGGCAATAGTGAGATCCAAAGAAACATCAGTTTAGGGTCTACAGAATCACACATCTCTACATTGAAGCATTTGACAGGCATTGTTGACTGGCTCTTCAGCGAAACCTAGAAAGCTGAAGAGTCAGTACGACAAAGGCCCAGCTACACAAGTGTGGCAAACAGCATCAATAATTTTGAAGAGTATATATTGGAATGCACCAGTTGGCTCGAGCAGAGATTGAGGGTAGAAACACTGTTGTGCCAGTTCTAGTACGTCTCCACCTGTTTTCTGAAAACGGGGCACACGACACTAGTCAAATTCTGCCCCTTTTTACTCTACAACCTGGTCAGATCAGCATGTGTGTGTGTGTGTGTGTTTAATTCAGCTTCAGATAGATTTTGCAACTGATTGGTAGATCAACCCATTTCCCCTCCAGGTGTGACCAATGAAACCCCTTTGCTGTAGGCTCAGGCAGAGACAGTGATTGGCCCAACACTTTGCTGTGGGCAGTCCTGAAAAATGTGAAGTCAGAACAATCTGTGCCTAGGTCAGGACAAGGTGGCTTCAAAACGCAACCAGAAAAACCATTCTCACGGCTTTTGTAGTGACTAGTGTGCCCACAGCCTGAGCCTCGCACAATGATTGGCTTCAGTTTGTGTTGATTACATTAAAATGTTATCCTTACATTGAGAGTTTGTGGCAAAACCCAAGACCCTTTGCTGATTCCCAATAAGAAAGTTAATTCCGGAATGTAAAATTAGTTAACTGGATGCTCATTAAGATGTGGAGATAGTTCAATGCTTCCGTGGATAATACTACTTCATAATTGGTTCAGATCTTCGTTCCTGTGCTTCATCCTACATCCTGGATCTCTTTCATGTTAAGCCCATCTCATATAAACACATTTATACTCATGCATACAGTTCACCAGCAGCTTGAATTCTTCTGTTGTGATATTCTGTTAATATACCAACTGCATTAAAAAAAAACTATTAGAAGTGGTTTACATTTGTGTGTTTGTGTATTAAAAGCACTTGCATCCCATCTTTAAACTGCATAGCAAATGCAACCACAAGAGTTGGGAAGGATCCAGATTGGTCATCAGCACTAATTCTTGGTGCAGTCATACTATATAGGCACAAACTGGAATTGCTGTTAGTATTGTACAGTAGAAGAGGAAAGTCAGTTGATAAATATATGATAAAAGTTATCTCGGAAACATTAAAACCTGCTAGATCTTTCACAAACAAAAAGAGGAATAATAACCCCTTCAAAGAACACTTTGTCAAATTGGCTTGATGATCAAGTTACTAGAAAGAGTGAATTCTTCACAGTCAGAATCTCATCTTAGAATCATAGAGTTGGAAGGGGCCTATAAGACCATTGAGTCCAACCCCCTGCTCAATGCAGGAATCCAACTTAAAGCATATTCGCCAGGTGACTGTCCAGCTGCCTCTTGAATGCCTCCAGTGTTGGAGAGCCCACACCTCCCTAGGTAATTAGTTCCATTGTCATAATGCTCTAACAAATGAGAAGATTTTCCAGAAGTTCAGTCAAAATCTGGCTTCCCATCACTTGAGCCCATTATTCTGTCTCCTGCCCTCTGGGATGACTGAGAAGAGATCCTGGCCGCCCTTTGTGTGACAACCTTTCAAGTACTTGAGGAATGCTATCATATCTCCCCTCAGCCCTCTCTTCTCAAGGCTGTCAGACAAATAGGGCATCAGGTTATGAGAAAATTACAAACAATTGACTGGCTTGCATATATTTAATTATTTGTTGCACTCTCCATACATCATAATGGTTTCCATGGTGCTGCAGGTAAATACAAATATATATAATAGGATAGGATTTGAAGACTACAGAATAAGATGTTCTGATCATCCAACTAATTTTGATTCAGGATTTTGTTCATTGCCACTCAGCACTGCACATCTTTCAGCAAGTAACTTCAGTGAAGAGTTGTCAGAGGTATTGCTTGCTTGAGAAAAATACAGCATACCTGTTGCATTCCTCTTCCAGGTGGCACATCTGCCAATCTGCATAAGTTAGGCTTAAAGGGTAAATAAAACAAGACAATGTTTCATTTAAAGGTAGTTTTTAACTTTCAGAACAGTAATAAGTTGAATTCTAGTAGTTTATATGTCAGCATGTGCATACACATAAGCATGCACAAAGCATTAATTTGGGGCGATTCTTGGTGTGACCCAAGCCAGCCTGTATGCTGCCTGGAAGAATTCTGTCCAACAGAATTCAATCTTAAAAAGGAACAAGTAAGCACAGATTGCCCACTGTAATATTCTGTAACTGTCATGAGACCCATTATATTCAAACATTTGCTAGCATAGGTATATGGATTTATGTTTAAATGAAACTTTTAAAATATACATAGAAGGAAAGCTTCCATGAAGAAAAAACTTGAATGTGTGTCAGTTTCATTGACCTGTTTTGGGGTTTGCCTGCAGCTCAGAAACTTGGGTTGGTGGAGCCTCCTGCCATGCCATTAACCATGGAGGAATGGGAGCATGTGAAGCAACGATCTGTAAAACAAGGAGATTCTGTTCAACCTTGTGCCATATGCAGAGAAGAATTTGCACTTCAGCCACAGGTATTTTGTTCATCTTAATTGTGTTACTGGAAATATCCTGTAACTATGATGATATATTGATTGAAATCACAGTCCCTGAGGAAGACTATGATGAAGAATCAGGGACAATCTTCAAAGAATAAATTGCTGCTCTCATTCACCAGCTTGAGGCCTGTCTCTGCCTCTTGATTTTTTTGGTCTACCTTCTCTTTTTCCTAACATCCAAGAGACCCTGATTCCACTTAATCTCATGCTCCACAGCAACATGGCCCAACCCCATCACTGTATCAAGTGTTGGTGGCCTCTGACACAACAGGATCGATCTGTACTGCCTCCCCTATTTGATATCCGATGCAACACCATCACATTGCAGGTCATGATGTTGCTCCATCTTATGGCATTCTGCTGGACACTAATTTGCTGGTGGAAAGATCCATAGGATCAAGCTACAAAGCTGGGAAGAGAATGTATTTAAACATAGATTTATTCCATATTCAGCTTACAAAGAGGGGAGAGCATTGCCTGCAAGTTTGGATTTTCCAGGTGTAGGTAGGGTTTTTTTTTAGGTTTTTAAACTCAGGAAGGAGAAATAAAGGCAGTATACTACTAGTTTTCCTTTTAGCTGTTGGATTTTAAGTGATTCATGTCTGTTTCACTTGTTCTACATTACTTCCTACTACAAATGATGATGTTGAAGTTAATAATTATCATCATTGGCAATTCCTGAGCAAAGATCATTATAATTTTTAGGAATCTGGATTGTGTACTAAGATATAATTTCAATTAAATAAAATTGCTTGCAATCACACTTTAAAAAAGGAAAGCTAATATCAGAAAGCTACATGTTGAAATATTATTTTAAAACAAGGAAAACTCTCCAGCATCCGGTGTTTTATCATTAATTATTATCCATTTAAAATGATTAATGTTCTTTCAGTCCTCTGTACTGTGTCATACATCCCTGTGTCATACTGCTGACCAAACAGGCTGCATCACACTTCTGCTGTGACAGAACAATAGCATATTACTGTGCCCAACCAAATCAAGATGTAGCGAGATATACATTTGAACTGTTTGAAAAAAATTACAAGGCCCATCTAAAATGATAAAGTCAGATATAGAGGACACGCAGTTATTTACCCATGCTGAGTGGCGTTTCAAAGTAGTTACTGTAACCTTTCTTGATCTGAAATTGCAGGTTGTTATTCTAGCCAAATTGTCCAAAATGTTGATGCAATTTTTGCTAGATGAAGAATTTCAAAATTGTAATTGAACTCTGGTTTTGCAATGAAAGCTATTTATCTTGCCAACTGGAAATTTTTACTGGTTAATAGCAGGAGTAGCATATATTTTCTGAACATTTAAGTTTCACAAGATGCTTTTATTACCTCTGAACAGGTACTGCTCTCATGTTCTCATGTGTTTCACAAAGTGAGTAAACTCTACCGTTATTAAAAGCAAAATGTGCATCAAATCAATCTTAACTTGTACACTCTAGAACTAGTACTAACGTGAATTTAAAGTGTTGAAATAAATCTTTTGTTCTAAGTTTCACAAGTTGAAAGTAATTTCAGCATACACTGTTTTGAGACAGTCACTCAATTCACATGTAACACTATGCCAAATCATGGCTTAGCACAAATGCATAGCCTCCTGGGAAAAAAATCACAGTTACTTTGTTCCTCCTCTGCTCCTGCTGCGAGCTGAACCATGATTTAGCTTAGCAAGTTGTCTGAACCCATGCTCATGATTTATCTCCTCAAGACAAACCACAAGATTTGATCTTGGGTTACAGCTTATGGTATGTCTGGAGCAAGATGAGCCCATTTTGAGACATACTAAGTCAAATGATAGCTCACAGCAGCAGTACTGGAAAAGGAACAAAGTAGTCATGATTTCTTCTCCAGGAGTTCATGCTAAGCCATGGTTTTACATGCAAATAAAGCAAGTGTCACTTATCTTGTTGTGAAATGTTATCACTCATATGTACCAGGACTGCATGTAGTTATGTACTCTAAAGTTCTAAAGAAAAGGTAAAGGTGTCCCCGCACTTGTAGTGCGAGTCATTTCCGACTCTTAGGGTGACGTCTTGCAACGTTTACTAGGCAGACCGGATATATGGGGTGGGATTGCCAGTTCCTTCCCCGGCCTTTCTTTACCCCCCAGCATATGCTGGGTACTCATTTTACCGACCACGGATGGATGGAAGGCTGAGTGGACCTCGACCCCTTTTACCGGAGATTCGACTTCCTCCTTCTGTTGGAATCGAACTCCGGCCATGAGTAGAGCTTAATGTTTTTGAGTAGCTAGTCATTTTAATGATAATTTTGTATTGTTTTTATGGGTTGTCCTACACAGAGGAGACCCATTAAAATAATCAACCTAAATTAGTCTACTCTAAGTAGGACTAGCATTGAATACCACCCTAAATGTTTTTATGTTGCTGTACACCTCTTTTTGCAAGAGGGCAATATATAAATACTTTAAAAAATAAATGTCAATGGACATTGAGCATATGTGAACAGGTACGCTGTTACATTCCATTTATTAATAAAATATAGCAGAATAAACAATTTGCAAGATATAACTGTGTGTAGCTGTTTATTTACCCTAATTGCTCATAGTTATTTTGTTACAGCAGTTTTATTCTGATATTCCTCTTAAAGAGCCAATACTGCTTCTCCAGGGGGCACCAGGACACCCCCAAGTGGGTACTGTTTTCCTTTGCTAGTACTTGAGGCAGGAAAGATTTCTAATTACTGAATGTGGAGGCTGGAACCCACACAAGATGGATTAAGGGGTATATTGCCTTAGCATACAGTTCACTGCACATGCCATTGCCATCAGGTATTGTGGCATATTCAATGAGGACAGCAGCTGCTACTGCAGTATATGCAACAAACACACCTATACAAGAGATTTGTCAGGCAGCCACTTGGGCTAGCCCAAATACTTTCACAAAACACTACAAGATAGACATTTACGCATCTGCAGAAGCAGTCTTTGATAGGCGACTTATGCAGCAGGTGCTAAAAAAACATTAAAGGGTTATGTGCCCACCTATATAATAGGTCAGCTCTGGAACATCCCACTTGGGGGTGTCCTGGTGCCTACTAGAGAAGGAACCGTTTTACTCACCAGAAAGGTGTTTCTCTGGGGGCACCAGGATGCTGTCAAGGCCCACCCTGGGATGCAAAAGATAACTACCATTTTAAAGACAATGGAGACTAAAGGAGACTAAAGAGTCAGTGATCAGGCCTAGCAGTGTGCAGGTTTTTTAGTTTCATGTTAATTACAGATGATTTAAGGTTGTCACAGTTTTTATTTGTGTTATGAGATTATATTACTCCATTACTTTGGAAAAATATATTTCCAAAATTTTAGCATTATGTACATTCCCTTCCCCTAGTTCCGCTGCAAGCATTATAGTTAGTGTACCCACAAACTCTATAAAGTTGGGGTGGGGAAGAGACCACATTTCAAGTAGATTTAAAGGTAAAACAACGTTATTTTTCTAGGCATGCCTGAGAGCTTTTGAAAGATTTGCAGGTAAAAAGACCTGTCCAATGTGTAGAAAGATCCAGTATCAGACCCGAGTCATTCATGATGGAGCACGCCTATTTAAAATAAAGTGTGCCATAAGGTAAGGATGACTGGCAAATGACAAAACTGTTTTCATTGAGAAACGTTTATTGAAAAGTCTGCATACACAGAAAATACAACACAGTGATGGAAGCCATGTTACTCCAGAGCTAGAGAATACTTTAAAAAAAGTATTTACATTTTTAATGGTTAACGTTTAATTTTGTACCATGCCATCTAATCGTCTTGTATTTAAGTAGTGATGCAAAACATATATGCACATTTTCATTTTGAGCAGGATATTGAGTCAATGTTGATTTTGCTCAGAAACATGTAATGGTTTTCCAGGCTCATTCCAGACCATGTGCATGCAAGCACCACCATCAGGATGGGGAAAATAGTTGTTCCCCAGTTTTGAAACTACTAAACTGATAGAATTTGCAATTCTCCCCATAGTAAATATTGGCAAGTGCTGTGTGGACTATAGATATAGAAATGCCAAGGATGCTCAACTGTCTGGTGCCTGTGACATCACAAAGACTGGCAACACAACTCTTACCCAGTTCAATGTACATTTTAAATGTGCCTTTTAAAATTACTAGTTTTTTTTAAGTACATCAGGTTTTCCCTTGCACTGCAGTATGAAGGTACTCACATAGTCCTTTATATCCTCTCCCCAAATGTGGCAACATTCTGCACAGCAGTCTTCATAGTTCTTTCCCTTTTTTTCCTACGTCATGTAAATGTCATGTGCTTGCTCAATCCAATGCACTCCTTGCTTGACTTAAAAGAAAGAGAAACTCAACAAGATTCCAACTTGACCCTTCCTTTGGCTGTCCTGCCTGCAACAGAAATGGGAAATCTTACTTTCAGCAGTTGATGTATGCTAACCCAAATGACCTTCTGGCAGGATTTTAAACATCCAGAAAGGCAATAATGTTACTACCTATAGAAAATCTTTCTGACATAGTAGTAGCAATAATGGGTGTGAAATAATATAAATGGAAGTGTCTGGTTGCAGGCCCACAGCAATCTCTTATTTATTTATTTATTATTTATTTAGTTTCATTTATAAACCGCCCATAACCAATGGCTCCCTGGGCGGTGTACAACATACAATAGTACAATAATACAATAAATCAGCAAAATTGTAAATTGTGGACGGGGCACCGGCAGCGCTCCAGGTGTTGCTGAGACTCCAGAGCCCGTCATTCCTGGCCATGTTGACTGGAGGATGAGACTTGAGAGACCAACAGAGTCTGGAGGGCCAGCCTGCCCTCCCAGTGAAATGATTAAGGACAGAAGAAGGGAAGAATGTCCTAGAAACAGTAGATGTTGTTTTGCTATGCCCCTCATAATAGCAACTGCTAATTTTTTTACATGAAGAAATGCATGAAATCACCAACTAACCAGAAATGAGCTTCTCCCTAAATTCTGCAACATGAAGATGACTCAGAAATTTCAACTGGTCCAAAATGCAAGATACAGCTTTCCACAAATGCCAAAGAAGCACCTCTTTATCTGGCCTTCGGCTCCTGAAATGTGTTTGCAGGGCCAACCCTACCCATGTGAATGTAACGTGCCTCTATGGTCTTTAATACTGTATTTTAAATACAGCTCTTGTAGCTGTAGGAGAAACTGCCATGTTTCAGTAAGTGTGGACAACAAAAAAATGGTGCAAATACATTCTGGATGCAAGGTGGCCACATTAAATTTGCTCGGCACATTTGGTTTCACCTCTTTTTTAAAAAATGAATTTATATCCCACCCTTCTCTCAGAAAGAGGCCACCATTTGATGGTGAGCCATTCTTGTAAGGTAGCTTCTCTGAGAGAAATGAATTGTTTTCCATCCTACTTGCTTATCTCAAGAAGGGAGCCTCCACAAAAGCTTGCAAAGCCTTATTTCTAGATTTCATTCTGAATGTTTGGATTTGTGAAAGATCTGTATATTTTCTTGTCACAGAATTCAAGCTTTTTGGAGGGGGCATATTGTTAGGAAATGGTATAAAAATCTGAGAAAAACAGTGCCTCCAAAAGATGCCAAGTTAAGAAAAAAATTCTTTGAAGAAAAGGTATGTGTAGCATTTTTAACATTCTTAATAATGATCTGCAGCTTCCTCACCCTCAAAAATTAAAATGCTCTAAAATAGAACAAGACCAGCATTCATTAATTATTCAAAATAAGGTATAATTTCTGTAACAGGAACCTAAAATACATTGCTAATATTTAAAAAGTAGACAATGACTCCGGTTTATTACCTGAAGGTCCTCTCTCCCTTCTACATGTGCTTTGTCAAACCTGCAGGTAAATGTTCTTTTGTTTTTTCTTCTGTACAACACATGGGGAAAGAGTTTAATAGTCACACAGTGCTTCACATTTAATCTTAATCTTAGTTTATTTTTTCCTGTAGTATGGTGAAAAGAAATGTCTCCATTCTCTGTAGGCATTCACTGCACGGCAATTAAATTACAATGTGGAGTAATTTAAAGTGTCTTTCATTTGTCAGTAGCTCAAAACAAACACGTTTTGCATATGATTTAAAACATATTGTTTATTTAGTTCTGTGGGAATGTAACATTTTGCAGTTCCATTGAATTCTCTACTATATTCCAAGGACCAATTAATTGCTGGGCAAAGCTATGTTCTGTACATAAACCATATTCAATGCCCTTCTAATGATATGATTCAATGCCCCCTAAATTATTGGCATATTATCTACTTCTAGGGACATATCTTCTATGCATAACAATGGCAGTGTTAGTTCTAGACTGAGTATTAAAGACGCAAAGAAGTTACAGATATTAAGAGGGTTTAGGAACATTGTAACAAAATGCAAGAATAGTTATGACAATAAGAAACCATTATCTCTCACCTATCATGCTGTCTCTCTTTATGACCTTCCAGACTTGATTCATGTTGCTTTTTTGATGTAACAAAATTACCTTGAGTTGATTGCACTGCTTTAGTTACAATCTAAGATGTGTTGTTTGAATGTTCTCTCCCACCTAGTTAAAGAGCATTGCCTTCAATGCTTTGCTGTGTCACAGTAAATACCAGCTCTCACCATGTGAGGGCATATTTAAACAATATATTTATCAAAGAAAAGCTTACTTTTATCACATCAAAAAGGAACATGTAAATCAGGCCTCAGTCTTTATCGATGGAATGAAAGGTAGCAAACGGAATGTAAAGAAGAGTGGGCTGAGCCAAAGCTTGAGAGTTTGCAGTACCTGGCCATGATGTGGAGCGTGTACACAGCTCCTGCGCAAGGACGTTTCACATTAATTTCAACAACAAATAGGGCAATAGGTGTTCTGACTTCTCAAACTCTCTAAAATGTAATTTGCCTTTGCCCCCTACAGATTTTCTTGTTTTCATTTTTAAAAATATCTAATCAACCGTATCAACTCTTCCTTGGCTGCCAATCCTTGTCCTTCCTCTTTAATACTAAAATCACTCAGACAACTTTTTATATTTTAAGTAACAAGAGGGCAGCGTCATATTGACTGTGGGAAAAGACGTCACATTTTAACTGTTTACTCTTTAACCCAGTTTTTTTCTCAACCTTTTTTTCCTGCGCCCTAGTACATATTCTTTATTCTCCCTCTGCACTGCCACCCAGAGTTATATCCCTGAGTTCTTTTCCTGTTTTCCATGCAGTAGTGCTCACCAATCTTCTCTCACTGCAGCCATATAGGTTTGCATCTCCATTTCAGATATCCCCTTTTTCAGTTATCCCACCTCACAGCTTTTCCTCTGCAGCTGGGAACGATCTACAAACAGTTGACATTTGGAATTTTCTCCAGGAGGTTGCAAATAGAGAGGGAGTGCAGTTGGCCCAAAGGCCTTTTTTGTATATAGGCCTGCTTTCATACATGGTCTTGTAAAGGACTAGAATATAGGTCAGTATTTTCTTCCCTCAGTGTGATTCACACTGTCCTTGAGCAATAAGTGCTGAATACTGCCAGTGGGAAGGCATCAGCTTTCCATTTTATCTTGGCCTGGAGCAGAATTCAGTTGACAGAGGAAAGGAAGAAGGGATTATGTCCTGCTCAGGCCAGAGCAAAAGAATTCTAGTACTATTATTATTATTAATTAAATTTATACCTCATCCTTCCTCCCAGTACAACACTCCTGAGTGTAAGAAAGATTGCATTTATGCCATTTATTTTATTCTCTATATATGAACAGTTACTATTTCATAGACTGACTGGTAAGAGGAGCTAAATGAGCTAGAATGCTGGGGGTGGGAGAGGCAGCATCTGCAACTCACCATGCCCTTTTCCCCCAGCTTGTCAGATTTGATGGGCAGTTAGATAATAACCAATAACTTGTTGGCATAAGGCAGCACATTTTCATGCTGCCCTCCTTTTGGGAAACCATTTGTGCAAATCATGTACTGCCCTCCACTTTTGAATCAGAACTTCCTAACTTGCTTTCAGAGTTATCCAGCCTCAATGTTTACTTGGAATATAATACAGTATTTAGGAGATGTACACTTCAGAGGCACTCTGCTTGATCCTAGGATAGAAAGATATTGTTGTGCGCCTCCCCCAATCTCCAGTGAGATTTCGGGGGTCCCTGCACTTCTCCAGGGTTTGGTTTCCTTTGGGAAGAAGGTCAGCGGAGACTGCGGTGTCTTTATGAAATATGGTTTGTTTATTTACACACATTCCAACCTGAGCTTCAGAATGGAGGGGTTCAATGCATCAGCAGTCTAATATCCAGCTTTTCCATCTGGGTGCAGGGGCATCCTATAGCCATGATGGAGAGGGATAGCCTCTCTGTGTACCTGCAGCCCCAGCCATTCTCTAGAACGCACACTAAAACTACAAGCACAAAACTCTCCTAGGCTCCAGGAGGGATGGGGAATGCTCCCCTGAAGAGTTTCAATAACAAAAGGATCTTCCTGGCCCATTTCACCAGTTGCGAGGGTAACCGAAAGGCCCATCATCTTACCTGACCACTCCATTTGATTAACAAAGGAGATTCATCTGGCTAGCAGAGCCAGCCCCCAGGGCATAGGATTCCAAATCAAAGGCTGGAAAGGTGACCCATAGAAATCATCCATTCCAACCCCCCATGCTCATAACAATATTGTCAGGCCATAGCTGCTTGCACCCGTACAAACTTTATCTAGAGTTAGGATTGGTAATAATTGTCACACTTGGACAATTTGCTTAGTAAGCTGAGCTATTTATATATTAATTTATTTAAGGTGTTTCAACGTCAACTTCCTACTATATGTTTTAAAGCTATGAACAAGCATTGTGCCCCCACACACAGCCACTTCTGTTCTCCCTTTGTGTGAACAAACAAACATATCAGAAAGTCATCCGTTAACTTTATTTTCCCTTTCTGTCCAAACCAGAAAAAACTATAGTTAATGGTTTTAGAATAAGCTGGAATACTAAGCCACAGTTTGAAGCTGACTTCATATTCTGGCTTCTTCTAAAGCAGTTAACCATAGTGTTCTGATTTTGTTGGAAAAGGAAAGTATGCTTAACTGATGACTTCCTGGTATGTTTGCTTGCTCAAGCAAATGGAGGAGTGAAGTGGCTGCATGTGAGGGCACAAGGCTCGTTCATATCTCTACTTATTAAGCAAATATATGATAATCTAAACCTCCTACCGACTAGCATGTCCCAGTCTCTGACCACCTAATCTGCCCCATGGAACCATGATGTTGGCATTGCCAGCTATATTCATGCAAGCCCAAAATAACTACACAAATCAAGAATAATGTGGCACACATTACTTAACTACAAGTACTTGATTCATCAACTTCTAAGTTAAAAACCATAGCATATAGCCTGTAGAAAGAACAACATGGTTTTCATAGTTAAAACATGAATAAAATTAGTTTCTTTTTATCAACATTTAAAATTCAGACATAAAAGAGGCACACAGATCTCCATTAGATACATAAAATATTATTTCACTAGCAAGTGAATATTAGGCAGGCACCATCTCTGCTATCTTTTCGGCGCCTTTTGAAGACTTTCCTCTTTCAACAAGCCTTTTAGGTTGAGACTTATCTCAGTCTGCGTCTGTGTTAGAATTGCTTAATATGTTTTTCAATAATGTTTTTAACCCTTTTTAACAATTTTAAAATGTTTTTAACTCTGTTTTGTTTTAATGTATTTTAAGTTCTGTTTTTATGATGTTTTAAAGTGTTTTTAGCACTTTGTTTGCTGCCCTGGTCTCCTGCTGGGAGGAAGGGCAGGATACAAATTAAATAATAAATAAAATAAATAAATAAAGTGAAAGTTATGATTGACTCCACCCAGTGTCGTAGTAGCTTTAAAGCACATCCAGTACCCACATACTTGGGAGAAAGCCCTATTCAGCTCCGTGGGGCTTAATCTTGAGAAAATATGTATAGGATTGAGCTGTTAGTATCAGAGTCCTAAGGCACTTGTTCGCCAGTCTTCTGCACATCTATCTGAAAGTCAGTTCCAGTGGGCCTTACGTTTGAGTAGACATGCCTACAATTGTACTATCACCATTTTTTCATTTAAAAATGGCATTTCTAGAATGCAAAAAAAGCTGCTTAATATGAACGTTTTATCTTCTCAAATGGCAATAGAACCACACAGCTAACAAACTACAAAAAGATGGCTAAGTAAAATCTATTAAAATATATTTCCACTTCCTTTGACAGGAAAACACAAAACAACAATTACTACTGGTAAAGAAATTAGATCCTGTGTTTGAAATGTCATTGCAAAGTAGAGTGTATTTTATTTGTCCAACAGTGGCACAGTAACCTTTTTATATTATTCCATTCAAGATCTTACTAAATTACATCAAAGGGACTCCAAAAGGTTACTGTAACTAGGCTATGCTAATTTTTAACACCAATGTATACACAAAGTGAAGTGTTGCCTAGAATTCAATATGTTTGGTAGTAAATTTCTTTGATCCTTATCTATAACTGTGCTTGTATATGTCATCTAATTGAAGTAAGATCGTTTATTGCTGTAATTAAATCTTTCCAAATACATTACATTATCTTCAACCTAGCTAAAAATGTAGGCTATTGTTTAGGAAGCTATGTATATTATTTGTTATATGGTGCAACTTGTTCTAGTATCCTTCTTCCTCACCATGTGACTTCTTCCCAAAGTTTTTAATTTAAATCTCACCAAACAGCATAATGGTCTGGGAGTTTGTTTAGCCATTTGACTTCCTTTATCACATAGAGATGGCAAACATTCTGTTGCTAACTTGATGTGGCTCCAGGCAGCAAGGCTAGGAGGATATTAAACCAGTAAAAGCTTATCAACTGATTCATTGATATGCTGTAAATTCCAGCCTTTTCATTTTACTTTAAAGTCAACACATTAGTAAGCAATTTGCTGACATAAAGATGGATTGCTTTAAAAGGGTTCCTCTTTGGTGGACAAAGTTCACCTCAATGCTTTTGTGTGCATCTTTATTTAATCTTGTTCTTGGGCTAAAACTTGTGACTGATGGTGCTTTACATATTGATAAAAATATTTAGAATGCCTCCACTTCGTCATATTGTTCAAGGTGAAGGACAGAGAGGTCACAAAGTAGATACAAAATTAATTTAAATATAGAATAATTTTCCAAAGAGCTTTTCTGGGAAATAAAGATATCCCATTTTTAAACTGGAGATGTTCATCTTGTTAATTAACTACTGTTTTCCTTTGAGGAAACACATAACTTCTTGCATCCTAGGTTGCTCCTCTATTCATGTAAAGGGAAAGAGGTAATTTGCAGATGGAGATGGCAGAGCCTACCACACCCCAGGAGCATATTGGGAAGTGTAGAGATAAGGCGGAGGTGGGAACACTCTTCCCAGGCCATGGGAGGGTGGGATTAGGATCCACACAATTGATTTTTAGTACAATGTACATTGCAGTTTAACACTGTAGGAGGCCTCCTGAAGCTACCATTTCATCAGGAGGTCTGTTCCATATGAGGTAAGAATCAGAAATCTGGCCTTTAGTGTGGTGGCATCTGCCCTTTGGCACTCCCTCCCGTTACATATCAGACAAGCATCATCTCTGTTATCTTTTCGGCTCCTATTTAATACTCTCCTTTTTCAACAAGCCTAAGATTTTTATCCCAGTTTGTATCTGTATTGGATTTCAAATTGTTTTTATTATTGATAAGTTTTTATTGTTAATTACTTGGGAATGTTTTCATGGGAAGCCATTTATACATGAAAATAAATAAAAAATAAAACTTACATTAATTGTAAACATTAATTACATTAATTGACTGTGATCTTAGTGACATGCAAAATGGAGGACGCTACCTTCAAGGGCAAATAGCAACAGGGGGGCATTTTTTCAGCAGAAAACAGGCACAGAGCCCGAATCCTGATAAGCAACTCCAGCAATGACCTGCTTTTCAAAAAGTCGTTTTCTCCTTTCAGTTTAGCACTACTAAGGTGAGAAGTGGAGAGGCTGGAAAGCTACCATAGCAGTATGCCCCTTGAAGCACTTACAAAAAGCAGTAAATATTATTGCAGAAGAACCAATGAGGAAAGTGAATGCTGAAAAGTCGTATCTTAAAAACCCAGGAGAACAGCAGAAGGGTGTTCTTGTGCTACTGGTCTTTCCTGCCCCCATATGCTGTTGAGGGTCCTCTGGAACAGCATGGCACAGGACTTCAGAATTGGGAATTGGCAGAACTGGGAGGGGTACCTTGCATGAGTGGATGGGTCTTTTGCATATATAATATTTATTTGTTTATTACATTTATAACCCCCTTTACCCTTTTGGATCCAAATCAGAGTATTAAACTAATTACCCAATTGGCCTACTTAATTTTTATAATATAATTACAGCATGACATTTCTGACACTGCAGGCATCTGTAGATCTTTGGGGAAATGGATTGTATCATTTCCCCCTTTCATTGAAATGCTGATGATCACTTGTGGCCAGAAACAGAAATATTGTCTCTTAAGTTTTATATAGAGATGGAGAATTTTATTACAAGTTTTTCATTGTTGGTCCAAAGCCTTGGCTTATGTTCTCAAATGACTATAACTGGAGTCAGGAAGTAATTTCCCTTCAGAGCAAGGCTGATAATGTGGATGGGGAACAGGATTCTTGCCAGGCTAGCTATGGCTTATTATTTAAGCCATAAGGGTATGTCTTAACTCCCTGCAAAGGAGGCAATCTTGGCATGGATGCCTTGTGCCCTCCAGATCTGTATTTGCAGCTTATTATAGCCCACTAACAATAGTAAAATCTGTCTTACCTTTTAGTTTACAGAGATCTGCCAACGATTATTGAATTCATATGACACCCGCATAGATGAACTGTTCTCTGAGATTGATTCTGCTGTAGCTGAAAGTCAAAATGTCTTTCAACAGCTGGACAAGAAGTTGGTCCCACTTATCATAGATGAAGTTGAGTGGGAAAAGATACAGATGCAGGTTGGTTTTACAGAAATGTGTCTTAGCTCAACCTAGATAAAAAATTGACTACCTCCTGTGCTTTGTTGTAATTAACTGGTAGCAGCCTTTTTGTATTTATCACATATGTATCCTTTCTTTCCTCCATCAGTTTATAGAGTGGTACATTATGGGCAGCTCCCATTTTGTCCTCACAGCAAACCCTTCGAGTTAGGATATGCTGACTGACACTGTGTGAGTTCAGTATTGCTATCTGTGAGCTTAGCGGCTAAACAAAGAGTTGGACTGATCCACATCCAAAACTGCTGCTACTGTCTGACACTTGCACACAGCATTAACAGTGTACTCTGTTTAGACTGCAAGGCCAGCTATTGGTGGTTGCCAGCTTTAACTTCTGCAGCTTTAACATAGCCTAACCTTAGAGTCCTACCAACTTATTGCATTTACCCCATTTGCTGCATTAGCCCTACATCCTGTTCAGTGTTGGCACCTTAAAGCCCTTGTATCCCAGCTCAATCACAGAGATCATCCAGGGGATCATTGCTAGTTGTCCCGTTACTGAGGCCCAACTGGCCTCCACTAAAAGTTGGGCATAGCCCCATGCTGTGGAATGCTCTTCCAGCAGATTCAGCAGGCATTCTCACTTTTGACTTTCAGACGTCTCTTGAAAATCTTTTTATGCCAACAGGCCTTTGTGGCTGTTCAAATTGATTAGCTAGTCACTTTAATGATTGTTTGTATTGTTTTTAATGGAGTTTTATGTTTTATTGTTGTACACCACCTTGATATTTTATGATATGGCAGTATAGAAATACTTCTATAAACAAATTGTGTGGGACAGAGGTTCCCCACCCATGTCCTAGAGAGAGATGAACCATCAGAAAACTTTAATACTACATTTTAAAATCGATTTTCTCCGTGTTTCATCAATGGAATATTTTGAATCATCTTAGATTTGACCAGAAATGACAAGACTTTAGTTCTACAAGTTATAAAAGTTGGTATAGGCTAGTATAGATCTAGTTTTAATTATGCTGTCAGCTTAAAAGATTGATGCAAAAATAAACATTACAAAGCATTTTATTCATTTTTGTTGATGTTGAATAAATATTATTCAATGCTATTTGGACTATATATGCATAAGTATAAAGGATTGCTATTAACCCTCTTCACTATTTTCTTTGCTTGCCACTTCCTTTGTTTCAGGCGTTCCGGCAAGACATAGTTGACTGTCCAATTTGCATTATGCCACTCATCCACCCCACACATCTGCAGGATGGAATTCCCCAAGACAGCTACCAACCATGCTCCCGCCAGACTGTTCTTCTCTCCTGTTCCCACATGTTTCATAGTTCTTGTGTTCAAGCATTTGAAGAGTTCTCCTTGGGAGAAAGACCCATATGTCCTTTATGCCGCTCCTGTTATCAGAAGAAAATTCTTAACTAAAGCTTTAATATAATTTTAAAGATAATGGGGGGTGAGTTGGATCCAACGCTAGCCATAGTCAGAGTAGCGCCATTGAAATTAATGGACATGACTAACTTAGGTCCATTAATTTCAACGAGTCTACTCTGAGCACACCTTAGCTGCACATCCATTACAGAAAGAGTATGTATTAAACACACGCTAGCTCCACCGAGTTTCCATTGCTGTCTTTAGAACCGGGTTCTAACACACACACAAACCTCCATAAGTAGAAGCAACTCCCTGCTGCAGTGTGACAGGCAGAGCTGGCACATTCATCCCCACTTCCTCCAACACAGGCAGCCACATTGCAGAACTCCATTCTAATCCCTAAAGGAGCTGTGCTCTCTTAAACATCCAGCAACCCAAGTGCATTACTGGGCTAGGGCTAGTTTTGCAGTTCCTTTGCATCTCACTTCAACTGAATACTTGCACATGACAGTGCAAGCTGAGGATGATGAGACTGTAAGAAGGGAGAAAGTAAATTTCCTCACAAAATAGTAGCAAGGCTGGAGAAGAGGATGTGCTTCTGCACAAAATAGCCACCTGAAAAATGATAGTTACAAGTGAGCAACTGCTTTGTGGGTTTTATGCAGTCCCAAATAGAAGAATAACAAGCTCACTTACCAAGAGGCTGGAGTAGGAGCCGGCCAAGTAAAGAGACTATTGAGGACAGCTCTCAGTAGCCTAGATTTTGAAAGCTTTTTCAGTTTCTGGCAATATTTGCAAGAGTCAACAGTGTGACTCTTAGACAAGTCAGGGATAAGTCATGTTAGTCCAGCTTGAGAGTCTTATTTCCACACTCACAACACTTCTAAAAAAGGGCCTTGTTCATAATGAGGGAAATATTAGAACAGGCTAGATTTTTGGTCTAGAAAAGATAACATCAAGATATAGACAATAAAGAAAAGCTAGAACAGAATTTTAAGTAAAACTCAATTGACTTTACACAAGAGGTCCCTTCCTGCTGCTTCCTCAGCAGTCAGAAAGGAACTGAACAGGAAGACACTGGTACTACCTCCTTATGCTCTAAATACAAAAAGTATGTGCAGGACTGAGGAGGGGGCCAGTTCACCTAGTCTTCCAGAGCTTTCTACAAGTTCCTGCCTGTGGTCAGCATAGAACTTGCAAAGAATGGGATGTGTGTCTTCCTCTACCTGAATGTGCTTTCATCCATTCTCTATTTAAGTAGAAAGGGGTTCCAGGGCTGAGTAATAGTACATCCCCAAGATCTGTAAAGGAGGCATTTCTGGTTGCCCATGAACTTCACCCCAGCAAACGACATGCATTGCTACCCAATCCCCATTTCTCCTGGAGAAATTTCACAGGCTCCCTAAAGGGGTAAAGAAAAATCTCACATCAGTGCACCTGTAAGTTCTCAATACAAAGCTGTACACTATGTCAAAGTGTTTTAAGTATACGGAAGACTGGCCTTCACACCAAGGTGCACCATTACAAAGTTTGATCCAAATAAAACACCTCTGAACCAAGTTGTACAAGAACATCTTGTCAAATCCTTTAATTGAAACTGTAAAACAGGCAACTGTGTAAAAGTTACTGAAGAAACATATTACAATCCATAAACACATTCTAAGTGAATCCCACTTCTAAATGAACCCTCCTCTGTGTCTGCTTGTTTTTAGCTTAAAAAGCTGAATAGTTAATATGTGCTCAGACCTTGCAACAATTGTCACTGTGTTAACACATAGTGTACCAGTGAAGGAGAAAGCCACACAATAGCTCACTTAAGACACTTGCATATATTTTTGGTCTGATTTGATATACTGTATACCTAATTCTTACAAGAAAAGCATACTTGTGCTTTAGCCTCATAATAAACGAGGCAGATGGTTGATGTCTGAAGTAGAGCTTTTTGTGCCTGAATAAAGGTACAAAACACTGGACTCTACACGAGTCAAACCCCAAGGAAAGCATTGCTAATATCCATCAATGAATTACTAATGCCTTCTACTTAAACACATTTAAGCCTTTATAACTTTAAATTATTTTGAGTATTTTTTTATCATATTTGAAAGCAGAACTTCATTTGTAAAACAGTTTGCACTGTGGGATAAAATAACTATTTCACATAGACAAAGCCAAGAAAAGCAGGTGATGAGTATGTCGCCCTTCTAGTGACTCATTACATCCATCCCCAGAGTGGTGCATTGTGATTTTTGTGTGTTTGGGAATGGGGGCAAGGTATACTTAATTTTCACAAAGTGAGATGGTGTACATTCTTTCAGCATCAGCAGGAAACAATAGTTTGCTGGACTGGCACTAGTCACATACTTCCATTTTCCTGTTTAGGTATGAAAAGTTAACATAGGACAAAAGCAGGAACACCTAGATCAGGGATGGGTAATCTGATATCTTCTGCCTAATTTCATAGCATATATCCTGGCTTAATTTGATTGCCCTAACATGGTCATCTTCCACTGTGACAAACAGCCCACAGTTTACAATTTATGCTAGTTCTTGGAATCTGTTTCATGAATGTATGTGCTGTCCTGCACCTGTTCTATTTGCCATTTCCATTGACTTTATTAGAAAAATTTCTAGTATGCATTTACTACAAACATTACCTTGCAAATTTAATGCAACATTACTTTGCACAAGAAAGTATATGAAACCTAGGGCACAATTCAAGTCCTATTTGCAACAGGCTGGGGGGAGGTGGATGTGGTGGACCCGCGGCTAAGCTGACAGGCTCCAAAAGCTGCCGGGCTCCACCTGCCAGAACTTGTCCTGGCTGAGCCGCGGCACCACCTGGACCCTGCCATGCTGCTGGGGATCTGCTGGGCTGGGCAGCCAGCGTACACCAGTGGAAGCCTCCAAAATGGGGTGTTCTACAGGCATGGCAGGGAAGAACAGCAGAGAGGGATTTACATGACATCCAAGTCCCCCTCAGAGCATTCCCACGGGTCCCATCCTCCCAAGAATTTCACCAGCTAATAGACCAGCACAGTAAAAATATTCCCATGGTGGCCTATGGAAACCGCTTACGCTGCGGTCGGCCTGTTTGTGGGAGCCAGCTCTTCCCTGCCAGCTGCCAATGGAGATAATTCTCAGAAGGGCCGGCAGCTCCCAAACAGGGAGTGGATGCAACAGAGCTTTCCGCCAGCTCATCCTCCATGGCCTCCCTCCTCCTGCCAGCTCCCCATCATTTGGACTGCGCTGCCCAGTAGTAAGTGTCTAACATCCAGGAACTCTACGCTGATGCCAAACAGTGGGAGAAGTGCTTGTGAGCCCTAATGAACCTAGTAATGTTCTTAAAAAGCAGAATAGTTTGCTAGATTTCAATATTGTACAACACATCAAATTTCAGTTTCAATTACAGGCCCTGGATTTACTGAGATTAATATACTACTGATATTTTCAAGGCGAGGTGAAATATATAAAGTTGTGGAGTTCCAGTTAATCTTATCTGATCAAACCTATAAAATGTACTCATCTATGCAGTGGCCAGTGTCAATTCATCATCCAAGAACTACAATCTTTCAGCCAAGTTCCACACTAAGTCACTCTAGCCTTTACAATCTATCCACCTCTACAATATGAATGCTAAAAAACAATTGTAGTATCTTTCAGGTTTATGCGTTACACACAAAATTTGTTAACTTCAGAAGTATAATACCAATGAAAATTGCATGCTTTATTAACAATCCCATATCTAAATCCCTTAATCAGAATCTTGATTTTCATATTTAAACACCTGGACTTGATCATCTGCTAGCCTAACTACTCCATGTTTTTAAAAGATAGATCAATTACTAAAAGGAACTGATGAAAAAATGGCCTACTCCAATTAACTAGAATGGACTACACACTTATGTGACCTTAATCCAGGGCATGCAAAGAGTGGGATAATCTTTTTAAAGACAATCAACACTTGTGAAAGTTGTATGCTATTGTCTCCTTTTCTCATTATTTATGAAAAAAGAGTGACACATTACACAGAAGGCAATGAACAGAATTTTCTGTGCATTTAATGGAATGGTGTGACTGCCTTATTAACATATCCCAAATGCATAATTATGTTCACAATCAGATGTCGATGAAATTACTCTGATTTAGCACTGCAGCCTGGAATTAAGTTATTGAGTAATTCATGAGACTCAAAGGAAGTTATCTTTAGTGATAATTGCAGGCTAGTTTGTCGTTTAGAACCAGGATAACTTGGACACAATGATGGTGCAAACTGATCTGATGGACAGATGAATGTATTGATCCTGGATCTTACTGTACTGTCTGTAAATTGTCAGTTTTCATAACGCAATCTGACTGGAAAAACAACAACTCTAGTAGAGGGTTTACTATTTCCAGTTAGCAAGGCTCATCTCAGCCTAATAGTTCAGCAATGTATTTATGTACAGAAGAGTCTTGGACTAATATGTTGATAAAGTAATATGGAGGGCTGTTCAAAGAGGAATGAAATTTTCATTTCAGCTTCTAGTTTCAAGACACATTTCTGCATCAGCTGACATAGTAATTAACAGGGATCAATCTGAGCAAGAACAGATTACAGTCTGATATACCCAGCTTTCATGGGTGATTTTTTTATCAACTTGGACCCAATATACAAACAAAGTAGAAGCAGTACAAAAACAAGTGCTATGAAGTGACAGGAATGTCATGAAGTCAAAGGGCTCGGTTCCACCGACTGCTTTTCACAGTGTTTTCTGGTGCCCATTTACAGATGGCTTTGCTGCCTCAGAGTCTCTTGCATTGTGTGAGAGGTGAAGCTTGTCTAAACCTGCAAAACATTGTAAGACAGTCAACTTAAATTTCTGTTTCACTTCTGACAGTCCAGGTGATTTCAAAACCACATTTGTCTTTGTTCAAATATGTAAATAAATTGAAGATTTTTGTTTATGAAGATCTCATTTGAGGACATAAGGGGCAAACTAGACAGGACTATAAATGTATGGTGGCCACAAAAACAGCATCTGCATACCCAGCTGCCCCTTCCAGCTTTCTAATAGAACTTGCAAAGAACAGGTCCAAATCATTGGTTGCTGATGGTGGGGAGTATAAATTAAGTTCTCAGTCATTATAGAGAAGTTTTCCATCACATCTCACTTTGGCACCAAGAATGCTGAACATTCTACACGGCTGTGTCTTTTTGTTGTTGTGAAGCTGAATTCCTGTATTTTCAATTTGATTATTACATTTTCAAACAACAAAACAAACGTCAAAGTCAATAAGAACAAGCCATTCCATGTATCTCAAAAAGAGTAGTCATTTGTCTATTCAGAACATATCTTTGTAACCCTCTGCTGGTCTTCTAAATTTCTAAATTTCCACCTTGGAACTTTCCAGCTCTTGCATCATTATCCAAAGAAACTGAATAGGCATGTCAAAAGCTGGTAAGAATAATCCTGTCCCCATGCACACACTCTCAAAAGATGTTGGATCAGATTATGGCAACACATTCCTTAGTTTCATCTCCTCTGAACTATAACATGCTGTACATGGGACTGTCTTTGAAGAGTAAAACTTCAGCTGCAGACACACCATACATTTAAAGCACATTACATTCCCCAAAGAATCCTGGGAAATGTAGTTTGTTCAGGGTGCTAGGAATTGTAGTTCTGTGAGGGGTAAACTACGGTTCCCAGGTTTCTTTGAGGAAGACGCTGTGCTTTAAATGTATGGTGTGTATTCAGCCTTGCACTAATTAAGAATACTGCACCCAATATATCGACCATGGCCAGTTGTAGGGAGCATGCGACTCCCCTATTATAACAGCTTCAATGGCTACCAGTCTGTTTCCTAAGACAATTCAAAGTAGTGGTTGATATGTCTTAACTAGCCAGAAAAAAACTTGGTCTCAAATTGTGTACCCGTATTCCTGATGACCTTCCACCAGCAGGCAAAGAAGTTTTTATTCAAACAGGCTGGCTTGTTATTGACATTGTAAATATGCTATATAATTGGGTCTTTTTTTTGGTTTTTTATTATTTTGTATTTTACTTTATATTTTATTGTTAGCTGCCTTGCATGCCACTTGGAGGAAAGGTAGAAAACAAATCAAATAATTTTCTTACAAGGAAAAAATTAGCAGAACTCAAGCAGCACAGAACAACTCATTGCGTATATCTTTCAATACCCGCTAGGGCACTAAAATGGTTTATTTGTTTGTTTTAAGTTTCACACAAAGGAAACTGGAAACCCAAACCAGCCAGTTACTCTCGCTATAACTCCAGTTTAAGCTTAAATTACATGCAATATGAGTATCAAAAATAAAAAAAGAACATGTTACCTAATGCTTTGAGGAGCTCTTCTCTAACTGCCGAGGTGAACTTTCTAACCAGACACAGAGTTGTCGCAATGGCAAATAGGAGATTATAGGACAGCACAATGTAGAAGTTTCCTAACCAGTTAAACCTTCCAAAGTCTCCAAGGAGATCAAACCTGGTAATACCTGTTGAGGAAGGGTAACATAACTGATTCGGGGGGGGAAGCAAAATGAAGGTGAAATTTGTAGAACTATGAAAGCAGATCTCCAAGAAACTTTGGAAATATGCCTTTACATATCATTTAAATCATTGATGAATCATATTTGAAAGCTACAAAGATAAATTACCAAAAATATCAGAATGTTAAATTATTATTTCATTTAAAAATCACTTCCCATGAAACATCCTGAAATGATTTAATAATAAAAGCATCCAACAATAAAAACATATATTACACAGCCATGAGTGTGGCTGTATACTATAGCCAGCATGGATTTTTCGTATTCCGCAATGTTAAATTGAAAATACCCCCATGCCATTCTGATGCTTCCCATAGGCTCATTTTAAAACAAAACCTTACAAAACGTATAGTCCTGAAATCAGAAACACTTGCTTAACAACCCTCTAAATTTGCATGGTGATAGACAAGACAGAGAGAATCGAGAGTTCAAAGTATAAAAAGAGAGAAAGAGAAAACAGACCCCTTTTGGACATTTTTCTATCGGTCCTCGTAATTTGTTGAAATTAATTAAAAATCAGCCATGTTCACAGAGTACCTGTAATCCTATTACTGACCTTGCCCCATACTCTGACCTTCATCTTCTTCCGTTTAAAAGTTTAAAAAATGCCAGGCTGATTTTTAATTAATTTAGCATTGAAGTCAATGATAGGCTGCTCAGTAAGAACCAGCTGTCAGTGTTCCAAATGCCAGACTCACAGCTGCTGGGCTTGGCTAAACATGGGGCCACACTAGACCTTTATTTCACTTGAGACAGTCATGGCTTCCCCCAAAGAATCCTGGGAAGTGTCGTTTGTGAAGGGTGCTGAGAGGAGACTCCTGTCCCCTGACAGAGCAATATTGGCCAGAGTGGTTTAACAGTCAGTCACTCTGATTGAAGCTCTGTTAGGGGAACAGGGCATCTCCTAGCAACTCTCAGTGCCCTTCACAAACCACACTTCCCAGGATTCTTTGGGGGAAGCCATGACTGTCTAAAGTGGAATAAAGGTCTGCTATGGATGTGACTAGTGACAGCTTTTGTTTAAATTTGGGTGGGAGACTACATGTGCCTGATGTAGAAAAAAAAGGTGGAGGAAATGCTAAAAAAGAATGATACTGTTCACAATGTTTTCCTTTTGGAAAGGAAAGGGGCTTCTCCTCTGCCCAGTGCCCACCCACCGAATCCCCTCCCCCTTCCTCCATCCCCTTCCTGCCCCTCCCCCGGGTCAGTTTCACCTATCCTAAGCATGATTGCACAGGAGTAAATCCCACTGAACTCAATAAGCATGGAATTGATCAAACCTGCCCTCTCCTTCTCCTCCCTCCAATCCCCTTGCCCCTTCCCTCCCCCTTCCTTTGCCCCTCCTTCCCCATCCCCTCCTACCCCTCCCCTCCCCTCTCCCCTACCCCTCATGGTCAGTTTTACTTATCTTAAGAGTGGTGGCAAAAGAGTAAATCCCACTGAACTCAACAAGCATGCAAATGGTCAGTGCTGCCTTTCCCCTCCTTCCCCTCTCCTCTCCCTTCCTCTTCCCTTCTTCCTCCCCTCCCGTTCCTGCTTCCTCCTCACTTGCCCACTCCAACCCTCTCTCTCTCTCCCTTTTCTCCTCCTCCCCACCCACCCTCCCATGATCAGTGTTACCTATCCTAAGCATGATTGCATGGGAGTAAATCCCACTGAACTCAATAAGCTTGCAAATCATTAAACCTGCCTTCCTCCTCCCCTCCCCCTCCAGCCTGCTCCCATGCCCTTCCTCCTCCTCCCCTGTGCCCTTCCTCCTCCTCCCCTCCCCATCCCCTGTGGTCAGTTTCACCTATCCTAAGCATGATTGCAGGGGAGTAATTCCCACTGGACTCAATAAGGATGCAAATGATCAATCCATTCTCAGCAAACTTGGACAGGATCCCATTTCTTACCTCCCGGATTGAAAAGCAAAGAAATTCACTAACAGGCAAAAAACCTTGCAGTTTAAGAACGTACCTATAGCCCACAGATATTTCTATCAAACTTTAAAAAGCAGGGAAATTGGGCAGCTATATTGAATGGGCCAGGGAAGCAGGAGACCTGACCTCTTCTCTGAGATATTGTACTGCCCTACAAATTAGTAAACATGCAACACAATTTGGGTTGGTCTTTCACAGTCCAATCCACTTCCTGTGTAGCTTGGAAGAATTTGGTAACATGTGCCTCTGAGCATATGGTGAGTGATGGCAACACCTGCAATCAGCCCAAATCACAGAAACAAGACATGTGCTATGCTGATCTTGTTTTAGCAGGGAGGATGCAAAAATACTAAGACAATTGACAGAGTTCAGATTGTCACTTTAAATATGTTTGATTTACTTTGCAATTTTAGTGAAGTTTCCTATAGTAAATCATATTCTTTTGCTTCTGTTTCTGTGAATATGTGACGTATAGCAACACTTTACAACACTAAAAAAACTACAAAAACAATTGTGGAATAATGGCACTGACTGTTCCGCAGAATAATTTCCAATGGGCATGAGGAGTGTTTCAGTTTGCACAAGATAAAACAGAGGGAGGTGAAATATATTCTAGCAAAATTCTAGATGTGTTCTATGTTTTTAATTGACCATGCCCACCTTTCCTTAAGTGGAGTGGTTTAAGCATAGCAGGCTGAAAACATGCATCTTGGGCAGGCCAAGTTTGTTTTTCCAACAGCTAGAATCATTGCTTAACTAACAACATACTGTTAATCAGTCTGATTGTACATCAAACTGCAGTTTCAGATTAAACTATTAATGCACCCAAAATAGAAATAGAACATGACCTCCAGTTTGAAACACAAAAGGCTGTCTTCACCATCATGTGACATTGATTAGATTCTCTGTAGAAACAGTGGTAACACAGGAAAGAAGCAAAGTAAGAAGAACACCAACAAACATACCAAAATGTAATTCTCCACCTTTGGAGATGGCAGGTGTTACCACCACTCACCATATCTTCAGAGGCACACGTTACCAAATTCTTCAAAGTTACACAGGAAGTGGATTGGATTGTGAAAGTCCAACCAAATGATGTTTGCATTTTTACAAATTTGTTGGGTAGTACGATATCTTAGAAAGGAGGTCAGGTCTCCTGCTCCCCTGGTGCATTCACTATAGCTGCCTAATTTCCCTACTTTTTAAAGTTTGATAGATGTATTTGTTGGCTATAGGTATGTTCTTAAACCGCAAGGTTTTTGCCAATTAGTGAATAATTCCTAGGCCAATACAGATAAGAACTGGGATAAAAATCTCCATTTGTTTATTATGGATACGCCCATAGAAAAAGAAAACCGGTGATTTGTCACAGCAGCAATGCTTCCTTGTTTATTTCACAGGGTACAATGATGTAGGCCTCCACACCCAACAGGAAAGATGTAAGAACAAATTCAGAAAACCTGAGTGACACAATGTCTTCCAAGCCATTTCAGAACAGAACACAATATCAATTCAAACTCTGACACCATTGACACAGTGCTGCAATCCTTGTAACGCTCTATCTTGCATCCAACAAACTTAAGAGCAGTTTTAAAACAGGTAAATTTACTTTCCCATTTGCCATTCCCATCATGGCAACAGCCCTCCTCTTTTTATCACCTAGAAGCCTACTTTAAATACTTCTACGAATAACTTCACTCTTTTAATTCATCCAGTGCCACTGGGCATAACAGTGCTGCATGTTGATATTTTGGAAAGCACCACATCATTCACTGTATCCTAATACACTCCATTAATCCTGTTTGGACAGCTGTGTCTGTTCATTTGTTAGCTGTGTTTTAACTGTTCATCTCTGGAGTTTTAGTCTTCTCTTTATCTCTATGGCAAACGATACAGGAATTTCATTTGTGGCCCTCAGAGCGGGAGCAAGGGAATCTTGCCAGTATTTTACTTGCTGTGTAGCAACAACTACACACATATATATGCACACTATTTTTTTCTAATTATATTGTTTAACCAAAAGTTAATCAATGCAAGCATGTAAGAAATTACAACTGACAATTAATACAGGCTTTCCCAGCACCCCAGAAAGCCATTAGCAGCAAAGGATTACAGGGCTATTTTTAACTTTTTTCTTTTTTAAGACTGAGACATCTAATAACTACAATTTTTTTGTTCACCTTTATTTTCTCCACTTTCCTAACAAGTGAGTACCATCTAATTATGAGACATTAGGCAAAAGTCATAGTGTTTACTATTTAGATGCTGAACATATGTATGTTTTTTTAAATTTGTATCCTGCCCTTCTTAAAAGGTCTAGAAAACCTCAACATCTAAAAATTAGAAGATAGGAAAGATGTGATGCCAGGCAAGGCTCCTTGGGATGGGCATTCCAAAAAAGGGGGGCACAAATGAAAATGCTCTTGTCTCACTATAAACCACCATACCTTAGAAGGCCAGGGAACCTGAAGAAGCTCACAGATGCTAATTTCAATGACTTCACGGAAGCCATGAAGTGTTTTAAAGAGCTCAAAACATGATTTCAGGTGCTGGTGGGAAACAGCTACTCAGTTCTGTGAAATTTAAACTATACAGTCCCACAGGGTTCAATCTTGACTCCCATGTTTTTCAATATTTACATGAAATGGACCATTGATCTCACCTGAAGGGTGATTTTCATAGGAGGACTGCCATCAAGCGGGTTATAGCTCCACCTATCGTCCGAAGGCAAGAATGTTTTGAAGTCAAGACTAGGGGCGTCAGGCCCCTCCCACTCTCCAGTTCATTCGCAGCGAGTCCAAAGAGAGATATCTAAAAATGCAGGAAAAAAGGCCAACGGGCCTACCAGCAAGAACATAACACAATAGCAATAGTCATAATAATATGACTCTAACATAGCAATATAACAGTAATAGCAGTCTTGACTTCACTAGTAAATCAAAATATAATAGCGTAACAGGAATATATGAAAACCCCAAAAAAGTATCTAGGTATCCTCCAACTGGGAGGGTAGTGATGGCAGTCTGTGACGCACTTCCCTGGCTCTCCCTGTCAGGTTCCTACCTGCACGTGGCTACTGCCTGTCACTAGGCACCACCAGGGACTCCACCAGTCCGGACTGTCCTTTTTTATTGTTTCTCTCCCCGCTCTAGCACAGATCTCAACAGATCCCCCTGCTAGGCAACCACCAGTCACGTCCTAATACTAGTATTCCCAGAGACTCTGAATACTGGTATTGTTATTCTCTTCACCGCTGCCACCATTTGTTACAGTTCCCCTTCAGCCTTGGTCATTACCTTACCCTCCCTTCTGGTCTGTGAAACCCCAGCCAAGGATTAGGCCTTTGGTAAACCAAATTAAGTATTTATTAAAGATAACAAAGCTAACAAGATTAACAAGATTTCTTCTTAAGGCACATAAGCATATGGTTTTACTCAATACTAATCCGAACTCCACCCCCCTCCTTCTCCACTCTCTCCTGGCAAACAACTCTCTCAAACCCCACCAAGCAATCCACTCTTTCTCTTCTCCCCCCAGATTCCACTCTCACTCTTCCTTTTATACGTTCAGCCATTTTAAACACTCAGCCAATCATCTAGCATTCTACTGCCCATTCACTCCCCCTCCTCTTTCACTCCACTTACCATGTATCTTCTAAACAACCAACACTTACCATATATACATTAATATAGGAACATCCCATTTCCCCCCCCTTAAACAACGGCAGAGTATTATTCCTGTTCCAGGATTTATACGTCGCGTTAACAATATAAACAAGTCTCTATGGGGAAAATGTCTTTCCTTGTCCCTCCGTCTGGTCACGTCACTGCAGTCCCAGCCACTTGCCTGGAAAGTCCATCGGCCAGTACATTGTCCTTGCCTTTGATGAACTGGAAGTCCACCTGATAGTCCTGTAGGGCCCAGGACCACCTCTGCAGCATAGTGTTATGGTTTTTCATAGTCTGCAACCATAACAAGGCCCGATGATCTGTAGTCACTGTGAATCTTCATCCCCACACGTATGGGCGCAACTTGTTCAGTCCCCACACGACCGCTAGGCACTCCTTCTGGACCGACGAATAGTTTTTCTCCCTCGGCGTCAGCTTGCGACTCAGGTACGCCACTGGATGTCTGGTGCCTTCTCTCTCCTGTAGCAAGACGACTCCCAGCGCCAGGTCCGACGCATCTGTAGCCACGATGAATGGTTTCTCATAGTCTGGTGCTATTAATATGGGTCCTTGGCACAAGGCTTGCTTCAGTAGATCAAAAGCCTTCTGACATTCATCCGTCCATACCACACGCTCAGAACACTTCTTCTTTGTTAATTCATGCAAGGGGATAGGCCACGATTGCACTGCCTCTACCTTGCTCCATAAGGGGGTGATTTTCCCACTCCCCACCTTATGTCCTAAATAGATTACTTCCTTTAGTCCAAACTGGCATTTCTTAGCTTTTATTGTGAGGCCTGCTTTTCTTAAGGCCTCCAATACTGTTGTCAGGTGTTGGACATGCTCAGGCACCGACTTGCTAAAAATGGCCACGTCATCGATATAGGCCACTGCAAAATCTGACATGCCTCGCAACACAGTATTGATTAGCCTCTGAAATGAACTTGGTGAGTTCCTTAGTCCCATGGGTAAGGTCACAAACTCATATAACCCATCTGGTGTACTGAAGGCAGTTTTGGCTCTGGATTGCTTGTCTAGTTCCATTTGCCAAAATCCTTTACAGAGATCTAGTGTAGAGATAATGGTTGCTGCCCCCAATAACTCTAACATTGCGTCTACCCTAGGCATAGGATACGCATCTGGGACAGTAATTTTATTGATTAGCCGATAATCAATGCAAAACCTGGTCGTTCCATCTTTTTTCGGAACCAGGACAATACTTGAGGCCCAGGGACTGATGGATTCCCTGATCACTCCTAATTCCAGCATATCTTCCACCTCCTTTTTGATCTCATTCAAAACTTTCCCATTCACACGGTATGGAACAGATCTGATTGGGGCATGATCTCCAGTATCAATGGAATGTATAACTATACTGGTTCGGCCAGGTTTGTTGCTAAAGAGATTCCTAAAGGTTTTCAACACTCTCAGAATCTCTTCTTTTACTTCCTCCTTCACCTCCTCTGACCATTCCACTTGATCTACCCCTCCTTTGTCTTTGCTTTCCTGTACCAAATCTGGAAGTTCAGGCCCACTTCCCTCAGGGAATAAGGTAACTTGCAACACCTGTACATTCCTGGTATGGTAAGGCTTCAACATATTTACATGAACCACTTTGCTTTTGTTTAATTGGTCTGTGGTGATTACATACGTCACTGTGTCAAGCCTTTCTCTGACGGTATATGGTCCTTCCCAGTTAGCCTGTAATTTGTCCTGTTTCCTGGGTATGAACGCCATAACCATATCTCCCACATCATACACACGTTCCCTGGCTGTTCTGTCATACCAGTAACGTTGCTTCTCCTGTGCTTGACTCAAATTCTTTTCCACCACCTCCATCATTGATGTTAATTTATTGCGGAATTCCAATACAAAATCTACTACAGATGTTTTGTACTCTCCCAGGGTTCCTTCCCATGAATTTTTTAATAGTTCCAAAGGTCCCCTCACTTTTCTAGTGAACATGAGTTCAAAGGGTGAGAAGCCTGTTGACTCTTGAGGGACTTCTATGTATGCAAATAAGAAGCATCCCAAACATTCATCCCAGTCTTGTGGGTGATCTTGAACATAGCTTCTGATCATGCCCTTCAAAACGCCATTGAATCTCTCTGTTAACCCATTAGTGGCGGGATGGTAAGTAGCGGTCTTCAGATGTTTTAGACCACAACATTTCCACATACATTGCATCACTTCTCCCATGAATACACTGCCTTGATCCGTCAGCACTTCATGAGGGAAACCCAGCCTCATAAAGATTTTTAATAAAGCCTCTGCCACTACAGGGGCTTCTACAGATCTTAGTGCTTCTGCGTTTGGGTACCTGGTGGCAAAATCCACCACCACCAATAGATATTTCTTGCCATGCCTTGTGGGTTTGGAAAAAGGGCCCACCAAATCTATTCCCACTCTATAAAAGGGTTGTCCAATTATAAGAAGGGGCTTTAAGGGTGCCTTAGTCTTTACTCCACTTTTTCCCACCTTCTGGCATATTCCACAAGATAGACAATGTTGTTTTACATCTTTGGAGATGTTTGGCCAATAATAGTGTGCCGCCAATCTCCTCTTGGTCTTTTTTATTCCCAGATGTCCTGCACATGGGACATTGTGGGCTACCTCTAGCAATCTGGTTCTGTATTTGCTAGGTACTATCAATTGCTTCACTGGTTCACATTCATCCTTTCTCTCAGCGGGCATCCACAGTCTATATAAAATCCCATTCTCACACACAACTTGATTCCTCAGTTTGTCAGTGAAAGGAATCTGTTGGGTCAGAGCTTGTTCCTTTATCTGCTTCAAACTTATATCTTTATGCAGCTCTTCCCTGAATTGCTCTGCTTCTTTCTTATCAGCGACCACTTGATACAGTTTGTCTCCTTCAGCAGGCCTGCTAGTGGTTGTTATGGCGACCTGAGGCTCGCTAACAGTTTCCACCCTGTTTGCTTCAGCCCCCCTTAACATGGCTTCTTTTTCTCTGCCAAGTTGCTGTCTGGTCACTACATATATCTTTCCTTGGGCTCCCATTACATCTCTTCCCAGTATTACTGGTTCTTGTTGCTGGGCATTAATGCCTACTTTATATCGGCCCTCTCGGCCTCTCCAAGTCATTTCCACCAGGGCCACAGGCAAACTTTCTGGTTGACCCCTCACTCCTTGGATAGCCACAGTTACCTGAGGTAATATTACCTCAGATTTTATTAAATCTGGCCTCAGTAATGTCTGAGCGGCACCAGTATCAAGCAATGCCCAATAATTTGCCCCTTGTACACTCACTTCCTCTCTCAGACTTGAATCAAGGTCTGTTACTTCTGTCCAGTTTATCTGGCAAAACTGAACCTTTTTCGCTGTTTCTAAAGCCTTGGGCTCTGTTTTCACTGCCCTTGTCTGAGCAGGATTACTAATGGGGTTGGCAACCTCACATTGAAAACGTAGGTGCCCCGGTCTACCACATTTGTAGCATAATTTCTCCTCACTTTTAGGGTACACAGATCCACTCTGGGGTGTCCTGTGCCCTTCAGAATTTACTGGAGGACTCACTCGCTGTGGTACCACATCTCTTCTGCCAGCGTTATATGGTCTGGGTTTAAAATCTCTTGATGTTTTCCCCACCCAGCCAGTTCTGTTGGAGGCGAAGTGATCCGCCATCTCTGCGGCCTCCTGCACCGATGTAGGGGAACGGTCTTTGACCAGGAGCCTTATTTCTGGTGGTAACTGATGGTATAATTGATCCAATATCATGAGGTTTTTCACCTCCTCCACAGACTGAGCTTTTGCACTTGTCAGCCATTTCCCAAATATGTCCATCAGTTTTGCCCCCAGCTCCACGAAAGACCTCCCTGTCTGTATCTGGCAGTTTCTGAAAAGCTTTCTAAAATAATCAGGCCCCAGTCTGAATCTTTTAAACACTGCTTCTTTGAATTCAGCATAGGTGACGGGCCTGTCTGAGGGGAAATATTGGTATACCTCAGCCAATTCCCCTTTGATCAGGTTTGATAAATACTGCATGTATTTATCTTCAGGTAGCCCCCACAACTGAGCTGCCTTTTCAAAGGTTGTGAGATAAATTTGAGGATCTTGACCAGGCTCATAGACAGCAAAGTCCTTTGGAGTAATTTTTATTTTTGCTCCATCTCTCTCTTTCCTTGTCTCCTCAGAGTGAAATTTCTCTCTATCAAATTTTAACTTTTCTACTTGTAATTCAGCATCCAATGCTCGTTGCTTCTCCCTCTCCTCAAACCCCAATCTCATTCTCTCAATTTCCAACTCCCTCTGTTTTTCCTTCTCTGCACCTTCCATCCTCAATCTCTCAGTTTCCAACTCCCTCTGCTTATCTTTCCCATCAGCTTCCATCCTCATTCTCTCAGTTTCCATCCTCAACTTCTCTCTCAAATACTCTATATAAGCAGGATTGCTTAAATATCCTTCTGGGATCTCTTCTCTGACAGGTTGTTTTTGCTGGGCAGTTGCAAATCCTATAAGTGCTACCCTCAATTCATCTACCCCTTTACCCTCGTGAGGTAAATTGAATGTTATGCACTTCTCCACCAGCTCCTCTCTTTTCATTTTTATGTATTCAGCCATGGTGTTTGAGTTCACTCACTCTTTGCCACACACTCTTTGCCAGTCACTCTCACAAGAAATCTTGTTTTGTTATTTCTGTTTGTCACACCACTGTTCTGGATTCTCTAGTATTCGTATCTGGATTCTCTGTTGTTCGTATCCCACCGCTACTGCCACCACCTGTGAGGCCCTTCCCTGGCTCTCCCTGTCAGGCTCCTACCTGCGCGTGGCTACTGCCTGTCACTAGGCACCACCAGGGACTCCACCAGTCCGGACTGTCCTTTTTTATTGTTTCTCTCCCCGCTCTAGCACAGATCTCAACAGATCCCCCTGCTAGGCAACCACCAGTCACGTCCTAATACTAGTATTCCCAGAGACTCTGAATACTGGTATTGTTATTCTCTTCACCGCTGCCACCATTTGTTACAGTTCCCCTTCAGCCTTGGTCATTACCTTACCCTCCCTTCTGGTCTGTGAAACCCCAGCCAAGGATCATGCCTTTGGTAAACCAAATTAAGTATTTATTAAAGATAACAAAGCTAACAAGATTAACAAGATTTCTTCTTAAGGCACATAAGCATATGGTTTTACTCAATACTAATCCAAACTCCACCCCCCTCCTTCTCCACTCTCTCCTGGCAAACAACTCTCTCAAACCCCACCAAGCAACCCACTCTTTCTCTTCTCCCCCCAGATTCCACTCTCACTCTTCCTTTTATACGTTCGGCCATTTTAAACACTCAGCCAATCATCTAGCATTCTACTGCCCATTCACTCCCCCTCCTCTTTCACTCCACTTACCATGTATCTTCTAAACAACCAACACTTACCATATATACATTAATATAGGAACATCACACAGTCCTCCTATGAAAATCACCCTTCAGGTGAGACCAATGGTCCGTTTTCCATAGAAGGACTGCCATCAAGCGGCATGTACCAAAGCAGCCCATAACAGGGAGGGACCACCCACATCCTAATCATCATTAAGAACCTGCTGCAACACTCGTCAGCCAAAAGAGGCATCGGCAGAGGCGTAACAATCTATTTTGTAATGCCTTATAAACGAGTGTGGGGTAGACCAAACAGCAGCTCTGCAAATATCAGCAACAGGAGCATTGGTAGCAAAAGCAGCCGTAGTGGCCGCTGACCTAGTGGAATGAGCTGTTATACTAGCTGGAACTGGAAGCTTAAAGGACTCATAGGATACAACAAAGACTCAGTTCATCGTATATCCTGGGTCCTAGACAGGTAGGTCTTGAGAGCCCTCCGAACATCCAATGAATGCCAAGAGGCATCGGCAGAGGCATAATGGTCTATTTTATAATGCCTTATAAACGAGTGTGGGGTAGACCAAACAGCAGCTCTGCAAATGTCGGCAACAGGAGTGTTGGTAGCAAAAGCAGCCGTAGTGGCCACTGACCTAGTGGAATAAGCTGTTATACTAGCTGGAACTGGAAGCTTAAAGGACTCATAGGCTAAAGTAATACATGCCCGCAACAAGCGGGATAAGGTGGATTTAGCTACTTTAAGCCCCATAGAACGTGGATGAAAGGATACAAACAAAGACTCACTCCGTCGTATATCCTGGGTCCTGTTCAGGTAAGTCTTGAGAGCCCTCCGAACATCCATTGAATGCCAAGCCTTCTCTAGAGGATGGGTAGGATTCGGACATAATGAAGGAAGAACAACGTCCTGGTTGCAATGGAAAACTGAATTGACCTTGGGATGGAAAGAAGGATCAGTCTTCAGCATAACAGAGTCCTTGTGAAAAACACAGAGATGGCGGGCAGAAGACAATGCGCCCAGTTCCGAAACTGGTCTCTCAGAGGTAATCGCGATCAGGAACAGGACCTTGAATGACAACAGACGTAAAGGCACAGTCCTAAGGGGCTCGAACGGAGGGCGTTGTAAAGCCTGTAGGACCTTCGACAAACTCCATGAGGGAAAACGGTGGAATACAGCTGGTGAGCGTAGCGCGGTTCCCCTCAGAAAACATTTGATGAACGGGTGCGAGGCAATAGGAGCACCAGCGGAGGACACTGAGAGAATGGACGACAGAGTGGACGCATGTCTACGTAAGGTGTTGGGTCTAAGTCCCATCAGGAGGCCCCTATGAAGGAATTGCAGCACCTGATGTATTGTGGCCTGGGAAGGATCAAGGTGTTGGGACTGACACCACCTGGAGAATGCCACCCAAGTATGTTGATATATACGGGTGGTGGATGGTCTTCTCGAGGCCAAGATAATGTCAATAACAGCGTCAGACAGGCCAGCAGACCTTAAATCTCCCCGTTCAAAAGCCACGCTGTTAGTTTGAGCCAATTAGGATCCTGATGCAAGATTGGGCCCTGGGATAAGAGGTCTGGCCTGACTGGGAGCGTCCAAGGGTCCGTCACTGACACTGCAAGGAGATCCGAGAACCACGGTCAACAGGGCCAATATGGAGCTATCAGAACCAGTTTGGCCCTCTCGCGTCGCGCCTTCCTCAAGGTTCTGGCTAACAATGGTATTGGAGGGAAGGCATACAATAGGCCATCCGGCCACGGTAGCGACAGGGCATCCACCGCTTCTGCTGTCGTGTCCAGGTATCGAGCGAAGTACCTGGGTACCTGGCAATTGCGACTGGAGGCAAATAGATCGACTGAGAAGACGCAGAACCGACACTGGAGAAGATGGAAAATGGTCGGATGAAGTTTCCATTCTCCCGGAAAGACCTGTTGTCTGCTGAGCCAGTCTGCTGTCACATTCCAAATTCCTCTGAGATGTTCTGCTTTTAAGGATTGCAGATGTTGCTCTGCCCAGTTGAATATGAGGGAAGCTAGGTTCTGCAGATGACGGGACCTGGTCCCCCCTTGTCTGTTTAAATGAGATTTGGCACACGTGTTGTCCGTTCGAATGAGAACATGGTCCAAGTGGAACAGAGATTGAAAATGGAGCAGAGCTAAGTGGACAGCCTTCAGTTCCAGGCAATTGATGCTCTGAGTCTGCTCTGCTGTGGTCCAAACCCCTTGAACGAAGTGGGAGTTGCAGTGGGCTCCCCAGCCGAGGAGACTGGCATCTGTGGTGATAACAGTCCTGCGGGGTTCTCTGAACGGAGTGCCCTGGGTGAGATGTTGGACCCTCGTCCACCAGCAGAATGAAAGGCGCAGTGCAGGGCTCAAGGGAATTGCTCGATGATTTGACCTGGCAATGTCCTGCTGAAACGGCAACAAGGCCCACTGGAGTTGGCGAGTATGAGCTCAAGCCCATGGCACAATATGGATGGTGGACACCAACATTCCGAGAGCCCTGGTTAGAAGCATGATGTCTGCGGTTGCGTGGTGCATCAGAGACCGTGCGATGTCTGTGATAGCAGTTATGCGGTCTGGAGACAGGAACACCGTCGCCTGCAGGGTGTCCAACATCGCCCCTAGATGTTGTAGGCGTTGGGTTGGTTAGAGATGGCTTTTGTCGAAATTGACCAGCAAGCTGTAGGCCTGCAAGACATGGAGCGTGAACGTTAGATGGCGATGAGCCAGCTCCTTGGAACTCGCCCGTATTAAAAGATCGTCCAAGTAGGGGTAGATATGGACCCCTTGAAGCTTGAGGTAAGCCACTAGTATGAGTAGCACCTTGGTAAATACTCTCGGGGCAGATGAGAGGCTGAACGGCATCGCTCGATATTGAAAATGCTGGGGGCCGAAAGCAAACCGAAGGAATTTTCTGTGGGCTACGCAAATAGGCACATGGAGATACGCTTCCTTTAGATCGATAGAAGCCAGGAAGTCTCCTTCGTGAAGGCTTTCTGTAATGGAGTGGAGGGATTCCATTTTGAACCTGCGATACTTTACGAAACGGTTGATGAACTTGAGGTCCAACACCGCCCTCCATGACAGATCTCGTTTGGGCACAGCAAATAGGAGGGAGTACACCCCTTCCGACCTCTCTGTTGTAGGGACTGGCTCTATCGCTGCTGTGTACAAGAGGTGATGTATGGCTGTCTGCATGATGCAGTGCCTGGCTGGTGCCCTGGGACAAGGGGAGGGATGAAATCTGTCCGGAGGGATTGCCGAAAACTCTAGTGCATAGCCATAACAAAAAAGATCTCTGATCCAGGCGACCTGAATCAGACACAGCCAATGGTCTCCAAACAGAAGCAGTCTGCCCCCAACCGGTATCACATCAGTACTGTCTGTGCTGGCGAGACCCTCCCCTATATGAGGACATTGAGATACGTCTGCGCCCCTGGTACTGACCTCTGCCTGGGAAACGTCTGTTCCAGACTCCCCTGGAGGGACGGAAATCATAGGTTCGGAAATCGCGGCCTCATCCCCCGGGCCGTGTTCCTCGAAAGGGCTGGGTCGTGCGGTATGAGGTGAAACGTCTGAAGGGCCTGCGATCAACGTTCCTGACAGTGGCCAAGACAGGCTTTCGAGCATCCTTGGGGTCAACAAGCACTGCCTTTGGGCTTCCTCGCCAAAGAGTAATGAGCCGGAATAAGGTGCCCTTGATAAATTAACTCTGACTGTAGAGTCCGCTTGCCAGTGACGAAGCCAGAGGGTCTGCCGAGCGACTACCTGAGCTGCCATAGCTCTTGCTCCCAGCTGATTTGCATCCAAGGTGGCATCAGCCACAAATGCCACTGTCTTGCGCAATTTCATCAGTGACCTCCTCAGAGAGACAGGATCGGGATTAGGATCATCTAAGAGGTCATCCAACCACATAATCGCTGCCCTGGAAAAGATGGAAGCTGATGCAGAGGCTCGCATGGAGAAAGCGGTGGCTTCATGGTTTTTGCGTAAGGCAAAGTCCAGCCTCCGCTCAGTGGCGTCCTTTAAATGTGAATCTCCTTCCCTCGGCAAAAGGGATCTAGAGACTAGACTAGAAATCGGCTCATCTATGCCAGGGACGGCCAGTCTGCTTGCAAATTCCGGAGCCAAAGAGTAAAGCTTGTCCGCAAGGGCATTAAAACGGCGTGTTTGTAATGGGTGAGACCATTCGTCCTTGGCCAGCTTAGCAATAGGATCTGGCACAGGAAGGTAGTGCTCTGCTGGCGTGGGGGATTTCAGGACCCTGGCCCCTTTAATAGCAGGAGTGGCAGCTGCAGGTTGTGTAGATTGTAGACCAAGGGTGTTCAGTACTCTGCGAGCAAGGGGCTGATAATCGGAGGCATCAAACAGACGATAAGATGTATCCTCCTCTTGCTCCGACTGGTCACTCCAGCCGTTACCTTCGGCTTGCATAGCATATGGCGGGTCCTCACCACAAGAGACATCATCGACAAACCTGCCCCTGGCAATGTCAAAAGGGTTTGGAGAACATGATGGATCTGCCTCATTGCGGACATAGTGGCCCAGATCATCGGGTTGTCTGCAAACACTCCGCTGAGGCATGGCAGTGACCTATGACTGTGACTGTGTTTGAGAGAAGAACGACAGCATGTCTTGTAGTTGCGATATGAACTCCTGAGACAGCTGCAGCCCCGGTGTGGGAGATGGTTGCGCATGTAAAGGCAAAGATATGGGCAGCTCAGCAGGCTGAGAAGAGGAATGAGCCCTAGGTGGTACTATGGGAGGAGGATAGCTGGCTGCTGGTTGGTCAGGAAACCCTGAAAAGTCCTCCTCAGAGGATGCGGCCGGAGAATTAAACAGATTTGTTAATGGTTCCTGGCCCGCCTCCTCAGAAACCGGTACAGAAACGTAGCGTGCCCGCTTGGTTGTGTTGTGGCTGGATATATGCTTGGTTTTGGCAACCGCTTTGACGTGTCTGTGCTTGGTTGCCTTAGATTGTTTAGGCTTGGTTGCCTGAGCTGTCACTGGCTGTTCCGCCATCATATATTTTCGAGGGGGTTCAGTACACGGCCACAGATGGGGCAGAATGTACAGACCCAAACAGGCTCAGTACACGGCCACAGATGGGGCAGAATGCACCGGCTCAGATGGCTAAGTACACGGCCACGGATGGGGCAGAATGTACAGATTCAACAGCGTTGGTACACGGCCACAGATGGGGCAGAATGTACAGTTCAAACAGCCTTTGTACAGTATGAACAGCGTTGGTACACGGCCACGGATGGGGCAGAATGTACAGTATCAACAGCCTTGGTACACGGCCACGGATGGGGCAGAATGTACAGGTTCAAATAGTTTCAGTAGTCAGCATCAGTAGCGGATTGAGTAGAGGAACCTGTGTAGGATTATAGGTATCCTATCTTACAGCACACAAAAAAGTAGATCTCGTTGTGGGAGCTGACTTGCAGCCTTTGGCTCTGTTATCCACAGCCCTTGTCAGTTAGACCCCTTTTCAGTATAGAACAGGCTAAACAGAAAGAGTGGGACAAGAGGGACAAACAAAATGGCGCCCGTTAAAAGAGCGGGGAAAAATTCAATAAAAAAGGTCGTAAGGACGAAGAAGAAGCAATGGTGGACACTGAGGAGCACCAGCAAGCTGAAATGGGGCTGGCTAGAAAAAATTATGTGCAACAGAACGGCCTCAAAAATGGCCGCAAATATGCTCTACAGCCGCGGGGCTGAGAGACACAATTGCGGCTTAAAAGGCCAGGTAAAAATTCTCCGCCAAGGAGGCAGAACGGCCAGCAAAATCCCAGCAGCCGCTGGAACCGTCACAGAGGGGAGAAGCCACAGCCGCAGGCTCCTGAAGACTGTTGTGGCGAGATATTTTTAATGCCGCGGAACGAGTCGGGGGAGGCAGAGCAGCCCAACTAATAAGAGCCGCTGAGAGGAAAAGAGAGAGAGCCGCAGCCGCAGGCTCCTGGAGGGGAAAATTTAAAGGAACCGCCGCGAAGTCAAATGCGCGGCAGGAGCCGGGAAGGCGGCAACCCAACAAACAAAGGGACGTTGAAAACAAAAGGAGCCGCAGCAGCAGGTTCCTGGGGTAGGCGGCAAGCCGTAAAGGCACGAAAAAAGCGGCAGCGCAGACCAGGAAGCTGCAGCCGCAAGCTCCTGGTTTAAGGCTGCGTCCGCTGCCTGAGGAAGGGAGAACCGCAGCCGCGGTCTCCCTAAGTCGTCATTAAGCTAGGGACTGAGGAAAAACACGGGGAAGGAACAACCCCCCAAAGAAATTCCCCAGGAAGACTAAACAAACAGTCTAAGTAAAGACAGAGGGAAGGAAACGCACAGAAATACACACACAAACCTCCCACCCTGTCACACAGATACACAAAAACTTATCTAGAAACTACACTATCAATAAATTCGAACTTGCATGGATAAGGCAACAATGAACTGGAGAGTGGGAGGGGCCTGACGCCCCTAGTCTTGACTTCAAAACATTCTTGCCTTCGGACGATAGGTGGAGCTATAACCCGCTTGATGGCAGTCCTCCTATGGAAAATTGCTGAATAAGGTTATGAAATTGATATAAAGTGAGGTATCCTCTCTATGCTGATCTTTCTTTGTCACCTGACTCAGGTGAGGCACTGGAAGTGTTGAATCAATATCTGGGATTGATAATGGTCTGGATGAGAACTAATAAATGGAAGCTTAATCCCAGCAAGATGGAGGTGCTGTTGGTGAGTGGTTTATTTGCCCAGGCAGGTGATGTTCAATCTGTTCTGAAAAGGGTTAACTCCCTTTACAGGATCAGGTTTGCATTCTAAGGTTGCAGCCTGATGCACGTGTCACTGAATATCTCACTGGCTTCCATGATACAGTGCACCTTCCAACCAGCTGCAGTCCCTCCTTGACATAGAGAGTTTGGCCACTGTTATCTCTCAAATTAATGCACTACGTGAGGCTGCCTTTAAAGACTGTTCAGAAATTGCAGTTAGTCGAACATACAGCTGCTATGTTTACAATTAGGAGCAGCCAGTTGGAACACATCTAACTGATCTTAAAACAGCTACACTGGCTGCTGATGCATTTCCAGAATCAATTCAAACAGCTGGTGATTATCTTTAAAGCTGTATACAGCTTGGAACTCAAGTATTTGAAGGATGGCTTTCTCCCTCACAAACTTGTCCACAAGGTCATTTTCTGAGACTCAGTACTGAGTGCTGCATTTTCCCAGGGCTTTTAAATCCCTTTTTTTAATTTCGCTGCTGAGTTTTAGGCTTTTACTGTTCTAATACTACTGCCTTTAATTTTTTTTAAGCTTTGCTGATCACTCTGAAGGAGAATTTGCTGGAAGAGCAGGATACAACTTCTTTACACGCACGCACACACTGTTGTCAAGGCCCATTCCCCACGGTTTGCCAGTATAGGATTCTCACTGCCTAGAATTTGTCTTTGCATGAGCAAAACCATTACAGAAGGCAGGGGTTTGCTACCAAGCAATTATTTGCTGACTTTTCCCAGGGTCTTTCCCCTCATCCCTGGGGCTTACCACCAAAGCAACAGGCTCACCAGGAAACTTGGGCATTGTTGCTTGTGTTTATGTAACCCCAGCAGTGATACACAGAGTATGGCATTGACATGGGAAGAATTATCAGGGTCTGTGGTGGCTTAAGAGCTCTAGTACAGTATGTACATGGAGCTGTGTCATAAGACACTCACACTGTACCTTGATTTTCTTTCCTGAAAATACAACTGAAACAATTTGCTGATCTCTAGGCAATGACATCAAATTAACACATTTTAATAAAATTTTGTTTAAAAAAAAAAAAAAGACTTACCCAGCGTCCTTGACATAACTGGCAAAGCTGAACTAAGGACTAAGATAGAAACACAGTTCCCAATTATCTGTTTAAACAAAAAGATGGTATTTCAATTTAAAATAATGTGATTGATGAGCTCTAAGTTTACTATGTGAAGCATGCAAAACACATCCTAGATTCTACTCATTTGTTTTACAGTCTGCCCCTCCCTCTCATTTCTGCTGCATTCCTCCAGTAGCGCTGTAAACCAAGCATTCTGAGGACCCAGACAGAACAGTAAAAAATTCTCAATAGACCACAGGGACCTTTGAAGTTGGCAGATAATGTATCTTACACACAAAAAGAAAGCATGCTAAGCACCAATTTCTGCCACGGATGCTTTTTAACATAACACTGTGCTGGCTACCCAGCAAGTCCAACTGCTTAGTATTTTGTAAGGGCATCAGTCACCTACCAGATGAGTTCAAGTTTCCTGCCTCTGCACATCCAGAATGACAAGTATTACTGTGTCCCAACAATGATGATTTCATTTGGTCTCTGTGTTGAAATGAGCAGCAGGTTGGACTTGCTGCTATTTTTTATCCCAAATGAATCCGAAAGCTGGTAAGAACCACTCCAGGGCAAAAGATAGATGCCAAAAAAAACTGCAACAGGCATCTTTCTGGGTGTTGGAGTAGAGTGCTATTTATCACTGTATAGTTTATAGCATTTAAGGCCACTTCTAGAATCACTTGCTTCACATTCAAGATTTATACATTAACCATGGACTGCTTAAATGTGTGATGTTAAACATTATATATAACAGATGCTGATTAAACCTTAAGACTTAAAAAAACTTGACAAAACAAAATATGTTGCATATTCTCTAGGTGTATGTCATTTGCTTACAGGTTTTTTTAATGCTGTACATGAAAGGGCTGTGCAAACATAATGGGACTCCTCAACATTTTCAATGAAGGATCTTCTATACTGCTGTTTACTTTCCCACTTCCAAGAATTCCTTGCAAGATGAAAGCAAATCCTCTGCTTCCCCCCCCCTCTATGAATAGAAAAAGATTTTTTGAAAAAGAAGAAGGAGAATCTCAAAAACTTGGAAGCTAACAGCTAGCAGGGATGCAGTTTAAGAAATGTTGCTCTGTTTATGGGAATGTCTTTTTAATACATACAGCTCAACGCTAGTTCTTCTAAAGCCACTATAAAGTTCTGGAAATGTCAGAGTAGCCTCAGAATGAAAAGTGTTGCTGAATAGAACTACTTCCTATTTAGTTATTCAGATTGAATGAATTTGCCTGCATTACTTGTAGCAACCAAATTATTTGCATTTCAAACAAGCCCCTAAAATACAGTTCGCACAAAGTTACTCATTAGCAATACCGTTGGTTCCCTTTAGGGAGGGTGGAAAAACCCTTCACCAGATTTTCTATGGCTAGCTCATAAGCCTGGCAATCCCAGCATTTTACCAGTGAATGGATGCCATCCAAACTAAACAGGACACAGCTTTTCTTCCCTTCCTTCCCCTCCCCCCTCAGCCCCATTCAGGGTCTGAAAAAAAATCTTGTAGTTTGTTTACGCAACTTACAAACACTAATCGCCCCAAATGAGCTATTCAGAGCAATTACCATCAGAGAGAGTCAGGTTTGCCTTGGGTGGAAGAAATGGACAAGGAAGGCATAACCACCTCAGACTTTTTAACCTACCTTTGTCATGGTTGTGTCATCCTTTCTGGGAGTGAAATCTCCAAAAAAGCGTAAGCTATAGAAGCCAACAACAGAGGAGATCATAAGATAGCTGTGAGAATCAAGGAATAAAAGGGCTAAAGAATGGAAGTTTCAGACTCCTAGAAGCTTTAAGCACCACAAAGGGGAGGGGGAGAGAGAGGGGGGGGGAAGAGGGAAAGAAATAGCAAGCACTTTTGAGTGCATGGGAATAAGTGACTTGTCATTTTCTCTCTTCTAGGCAAGTGTCTTAGGAAATTAGTAGTGCCCCAGAAAATTAGGCAGAATACTTGTTAAAGAAAGGATACAAAATCAAAATGATCTCAAGTGCTGCTCCCACGAAACCAAATGTGGACAGAGAGGCATTTCCTATGCCAGGCCCCTGCAAGATTTTTAAAAAATATAAGGATTACACAAAAAGAGCTATTCCTTTCCGCTTACAAAAAAGTTGAGTGCCTTGGACAGAAGTACTAAAAATTAAAAGTATCATGAAGAATCCTTTTCTGATAATATTCATGCTAAGCTAATCTGTAGCCATTAATAATCACACACCAACAAGTCTGAAAACATGAACCACACATTGATTATTTTCCATCTATGTGAACTAAATTAAAGTATCATATTGTGTGCATTCAGAACAAATATCAAAATGCACAAAGAATTTGACTGCAAATAAAAGAAGATGTAAGTGGAAATCAGGGGAAGGAACTGCTGGAGTTACTTGAAAGGTATTTCTACATAATGTTATATTGCACTCAGAAGGGTCCCCAAAAGAGAAGGACATGCCGCAACAATCTCATCAAAGCAAAGTGCTGAAGAGCCAGTCTCACAGCATATAAATTCAGGAAGTTGATGGGGTGTTTGTTCTCTGTTGGGGACTCACCCAAGTCCAACATACGGGAAAACTTTGAAAGCAGCTTGCCTTATAGGCTATTGGGAGTCTCAGCAACAAGCACACTCCTTTCCAAATCATGGTCCATATTTAAATGGAGCAACAAAAAAGGATTAACAGCCACAACATAAGGAAGTGATATGAGCAGAAGAGTGTGCACATAACTGGAGCTCTCTTTAATCTTGTTGCTGCTGTGGTCCCTGCTGTCTAAGACAGAAGTCACTCTGAACAGCTCCCCCCACCCCCAGCAATGGTAGCTATGTGCATGATTAACCTGTGCTCATATGCTGCTGCTTCAGACCACGGTTCTCAAGATCTTTCCTATTATTCTATTTAGCCCTGCGCCATGCTCCAAAGCGTGTGTGAAGCACCATTCACTATCTGAAAACTTGTGGCTGTGTGACTGCTATCAAACCCAAAGTCAGGGCCAGAATTCATTCTTTTCAACACAGGTCTCTTAAGCTGTCCTGGAAGTAAAAACCACTGAATTCAATGGGACTTTCCTCTCAGTATACATGTCTCTGATTATGCTGTCAATGTGCCTTTTGCTGCAGTTAATTTCACAAAGGAATAATACTTTACCTTTGACCCTTTTGGCATTGCAGTTTCATCGACCAACAGGCAAAGAATATTGCAAGCAACTAAGAGGACAGAGATTGCCTACAAAAGAAGAAGACACATCCAATCACTGGTGAAGGTTCAAAAATGTTCACTATATTTCATATTGATGACCATTAATGAAGTTTAACAGGAAAAAAATCCATCTGTATTGAAGAAGAAAATTGAGTGCGGATGGCTTAGGGAGACAAAAAGACAACAGTACCTTATTATTTCTGTTACTTGGCTCACACACGTACATGAAAAAGATCACTAATCTCTAGAGGACAGATGGGTTTTAAGCAATAGAAGGAAATTACAGCTTACCGTTTCAGTTAGCAGCAGTATCATTACAGCTGGATACACAAGATTCCTCTCCCATGCTGAAGCCTTTTTCCGTCGTTCTTTCAAGAGAAAAATAAGCAAACTTGCTATATTAAAATACGAGACAAACAACTTTTCTTATTCTGAAAGCAGAAACTCTCTACTTATTTTAAAAACTTATTTTAACTAAAAGCAGCCCCAATTAATATTGTAAGCAACACTAGCGTGGAATTCCAAAGACAACTACCTCAGATTTCCAGAGGGAATTGCTTTTTAAGATGTTTTTAATGCTTTTAAAAAAATATGTTTTTAAAGATGTTTTGTTTTAGTATGTTTTAAAAGTCTTTTGTTTTCAAGATGTTTTAGAGTGCTTTTAGTGGTTTTGTTTGCTACCCTGGGCTCCTTCTGGGTGGAAGGACAGGATGTATAGATATAGATAAGTAAGATTAATTGTCCTGCCCTGCCAAGCAGTAAGTCGCACACCTATTACTCCATATTTATTAAATTATGATTAGGCAAAGGCTTGGATAGGTTCATTTTGGGAACATCAGCCACCAGTACCCATCTTTCTCAAAAGTTTCCCTCAACAAGCTAGTTTCATATATGAAGAAGTACTTTACATGGGGTAGGATTCACTCATTTGGTCCACTGCCTGGAGTCTGAAATAGTACACATTCACAGCAATTACATCACATGAAATAAACTTATTAAAAAGAGCCAGGACAGAGGAATGGATATGTGAATTTTGCTCTTTCCATATAATTTTCCAAAAGCAAACTCAACTGGCAAATAGGCTACCAACTTCAAACTTCAAATGTAGGTATGACCACAACTCCAGCAGAGTGGCAGGAGAGAAAAAATATCTCTGTTATAACACAAGACTGGAGTTATCCAATGAAGCTGAATGCTGGGACATACAAGACAGCCAAATGAAGCACTTCTTCACTCAGCACATAGTCAGCTATGGGATTTGCTACCACAAGATGTGGGAATGGTCATCAATTTAGATAGTTTTAGACAAATTCATGAAGGACAAGGCTTATTATCAACAGCTACGTGCTACCCTCAGCATCAGAAACAGCATGCATTTGAATGTCACTTCCTGGGGAACAGCAGCAGGAAAGGGCTATTGCACTCATGACCTGCTCATGAGTTTCCCATAGGCATCTGGTTGACCTTCAGTCTAATCGAGCACGGCTCTTCTTACTTTCTTAACTTGTGTGACCATATTCATCCATGATCAGATTGGACACTTAATGGGGGGGGGGAACTGAAGAAAGCAACTAAAAACTTAAGAACACACAGGACTGCAGACTTTTTTTTTTTTTTACAAAGATGTTAACAAAACATCCTATTTACACAGAGATTGTCTTGGTAATAACATATGATATTATAAGCACGCAAATGTACTTAATACCATCTGAAACAGTTTTGTACTGAATAAATACGTATAGGACCTTACATAAAGGGGCTAATCTAATTACCTAATTTTGTCTTCATACTCTTCACATTGTTCAGTTCCTGTTCCAGCTGTTTTGTGTTGTACTCCACTGGGGAAGACATCCCTGTTCAAGAACAAAGACATGGCCACACGGTTAGGACTACTAAAACAATCCTTGTATACATAACCAGATTGTAATGGTGCAATTGGAACAACTGCACCAGGGCCCACACCGGCAGGGAGGCCAGATTCTGAGCTTACATTTTTCAAAAAATGAAGGCTGTCTCTAGTCTTCCGAGAAGGATAGTTATGAAGCAAAAAGTGCAGGGAATCTTCTGAACTACTTCTGTGAGATGAGCCAGCTTGGCTGCTCCTACCTTTAAGTGATTTTACTTAATGAGTAAAGCCAGAGCTGTGATTGACACTGATCTTGGACAACAGGCTATAGGGATCCCTTGGGAGCTGCTATTTCCCCTCCCCTTTGGTGCCCTTTCTTTCCCACTTTTATCTCATTTTCAAGTCACTGTGATCTACGTAAGTTTGCCTTTCCTTCCTTTCTAGCAACCAGGATGCATCTTTCTTGTAGTAAATTGACCTGAGATCAGGTACTCCCTAGACGTTATTTTCTGCAAACACTACTACACAGTTAAGTGTGGGTGGATGTTAAAGAATTCCCCCCACACCCTCAAATAGCAAATGAAAAATGTGGAAACTGCAAGAGGCTTAGGCAGGAGCTAAAGTCAGACACTGTTTAAGAATTCATTGTATTGTTAACAATACAATGGTATATATGTCTACTCAGAAGTACACCTGTTTGTGTTTAATGGGTTTAAATCTGTATTGACTCCCAATACAGAATTATTCTATAACACAGGGTTTGGGGGAAATTTTGGCTCCATGGGCCAGATCCTTATCAAGATTGACCCTGTCAAACTAATTTGACAGGTGGGCAGTCAGCTGATGAGCAGGGGTTAAATCCTGCTCAGTTTGGCTACGATCCCCTCTTCCCTGCTGGGAGAAATGGCCTCAGAGGCCAACCTGGACCCTCCTGACAAGCCAAGAAAGCCTGCGGGCTGGAGGTTCCCTCCCTCCCATAACATTTTTAAGTCCTACTAGTTACCTCTGCCATGGGGGCAGAATCCTGGAAAGTGGTGGCAGGTTTTCTTTTTTAAAAAAAACTGAGCAATTGGAAAAATACTGACTGTATGCTTTCCCTTACTATTTTACCTGTAAAAGTGAAATAGTAAAAAGAAAAAAGAAAAAAATTATTTTCAAAATAAAAGCAGATCACTCTGCTTTCCACAGTCTCCCACCCTCAATGGCTACAGCCTAAGATAAATCCTCTTAGGAATCAATCCTGTGCACACTACCTGTGAATAAAGCTTAACTAAAAACAAGTGGGGCTCATGCAATAATCAGGCCAAATTAAGATTGATTGAGCTGAACTAATTTATTTTGGGGGGGCAGAAAAACATGGCAATTTATAGTACACATATGCATCTCTGGTTAAAAAAATCAAAATTTGATGCCCTAAGCACTAGGTTCCCTTTGCAGCCATTTCATATGTCCTTCACAACAGCCATGTGAGGTAAGGTTGACCTGAAATGTTGGTGACTGACCCAAGGCAGGAAGTGAACAAAAACAATGATGAGTTGACCAGTTTAAACTGTGAAACTGCACATACTTAAAGAGGATTTCCCTCTTGTTTTCAAGGTTGGCAAAACAACTTTTGTTTTGTGTTTTGCTGAAAGTTGTGAAACTGCACATGCTCAGAGTATTTTTTCATAGTCCACAAAGGATTATGCCATAGTAAAAATTCAATGACTTGTTTTGTGGTATCTTATTTCATATTCCTTTTTGGGGGAAAGGAGGCCTCATTTTGGGAACCACAACAGAGTCCCCAATTGCCTTAACCTGGCCTTGCTAGTATGATGCACTGCCAAAATGACTGTGAGAATTAGGTAAGACAAATGTCACCAGAAGGCATAAACAACCTCTGCATTGTTTGCCAGTGACCTACCAGATCCAAATCAATGTGTTAGTAATAGCATACAATTCCTAAACAGCTTGGGACCTAAGTACCAAGAAGAGAGCTTGCCCCAGTTCCAACAATATTGGGCCCTATAATCGGTAGGGGAGGCCACGTTGCTGGTGCCGCTACTAGGTGCTGCCCAGTTGGCGTTGACCTGTGACAGGGCCTTCTTAGTGGTGGTTCCCCATCTATAGAATGCCCTCCTTGGTGAAGTGCATCTGTCTCCCTCTAATAAATTTCAAGAGGAATTTAAAAACATTCCTGTTTACCCAGGCAACTGATGGGTAAAGATACTGTTCTGGTAACCTTCAAATTACTAACTTTGAAAGTATCTGATTGATTTACAAGTTTTTAGATGTTTTAAATATGTTTGTATTTTTAATTGTATTGTTTTATCACTGATGTGTTTGCCACCCTAGCCTCCTTTGGAAGGAAGGGAAGGATAACATCATCATCATTATCCAGTGTCAGTGATCACTAAGAGGTCCAATGAGATGCATTCTTACTTGTCCAAGCATATAAGGGCATATAGTACAAAGCAGTGCTGAATGATACCGGAGAAAATCAGAAGCTGAAGTGTATCTTTGCCTCCAAACAGAGTACCTTTACCTGCTCCAGCAGGGTTTTCCTTATGTTCTTATAAAATCCTATTATCCGTGGTTCTAGGTGCATTAGTCTTATGAAAAATTGCACTACATAGTTTCCTCAAACTAGCAACTTTTAGTTTAAATATATACATTGTTCTCTGCTTTACAAGGGAACTTAGAATAAAGGCAAACAGTACTTTAACCATTTTATATCAAGAAAAGGACCATTGATCACAGGTGGAGCACAATGTTTGTACACAGGGTGCCTCAGGTTCAACCTCGGACATCTTCTGCTAAAAGGGTATCAGCAGACCTAGAATGACCTTGAAGAACAACTGCCCCTTGGACTACAGAAAAGTGGGCTAAATGGACTAATGGGCCATCTGCATAAAGGTAGCATTATTTGTCAATACAGGTGTTTGGATGCTCACTAATTCTCACTGCATCTGCAGTAATTTTCACATCAGTGTTGATGGGAAACACATCAAATCTTTAATATTTACACTGACAAAGAAATGACAGCTCTTACAACTTCCTCCGAGATGGTAACAAGGCAACACTAATCCCAATATTTTGCCAAAGAACAAGGCAACATTTTAGAGCAATCAAATCAGATCTCTGAAAGACAGCACAAACTATTCAAAGCACTATAGCCTCTCAACTTTATTTCAAACAAGCACAAAAGTTTAATGTCTGCATTGTCTAGCCAATAAATCAAACTGGTAGACAGAACTTGTTCAGACTAGTTATGAAAAATTAGAAGGGATTCTCCAAGAAAACCACAAAGCAGCTCATTTAAGGTCAATTTAACAGTATTATTTTGTTTTTCTTCCAGCCCCAACATAGTATTTCAGTACCTCAAAGGAAATTGTAGGAGTATCTATTTGCATTCCCTGTAGGTGATTGGCAGTTCAACACCAATTAGTTCAAAATTACACTGTTACTAGTGCGCAATAAAAACAACACCTTTCATCTTTCTTACATAGGTTAGAATACCTTCAGAGCCAATAACTTTGATCAAATAAGCATTTTTGATCCTGCCCCACCCGTCTCCTTGGATTCAGGAAAACTAATAGCTAAAGGCAACTTTTCCCTTTTAATATAAAGAAGGTCCTAGCTTTATTCTTTTGGTGTAGGAATGATGTAGGTATTGAAATACAATATGCTAGAAATACGTCTGCCAACCCAGTGTCTCTTTCACAACAAGAAAGTTTAGGTAGACTAACAACTGTAGGGATGATTCCTCTCCCCCTCCCCCCCCCAAAAATAAGAAAATAAGAAAATATTATATTTTATAAAGGTATAAGTGCATTAACAGCTGGTGTTCCTTTTTTTAAAAAATGCAGACATTCTTAAAATCAAAAGATTAATAATAATTTCAGTCTATGCAGTTTGATTCCTAGAAGAATCCTGTAAAGTCAGCACTTAAGTAAAAATATAGCTGGTTCACATCCATCATCTAGGAAAGTATGAAGATTATCGCTACCAAAGTTTCTTCTTCATTGCAGGATTAGAAGCAGGTTGCATAGCCCTTCATTACCATAGTATCCAAGTTTCTGCCAACATCTGATTAACATCTATTATGTGTGTGTCCACACTTGCAATCTTGTGTTCAATATTTCCTTGCTCAGCATTTGTTCATTCTCACAAGCATACAAATACAGTATGTGCATTCCTTTCTCTTGGATAAATTAGTGGGGCATGTAAAGGTGCACAGTACAGCTAAGGTAATTATTTCACAAGCTAAGGAAGCTTCTGAAAAGGTTCCATGTTTAGGGAAGGGAATTTTATGTAAAATATTTTATAACATGTAAACCAACTAACCTATTCAAGAAACTAAGGGAAACATTTCTCATTTTGTGGTTGTGGCTCTAGCATCTTCAATCCTAAGGCTTGCAACTGTGGACAAAAAGAAACTGCAGCTTGCACAGCAATCAGCAGCTTTGGAGTTGCAACAGCAGTTTCAGGGAGAGGGCATTTTCATCAAGACTGTGGTAAGGGAGAAAGAGCGAATGTAGTGAAGTGGTTAGAATACTGGACTATGATCTGGGAAACCAGGGTTCAAATCCTCACTCGGACATGAAGCTCCTGGGTGTTCCTGGGCTAGTCACTGCCTCTCAGCCTAACCTACCTCACAGGGTTGTTGCTAGGATGAAACAGAGAGGGAGGAGAAACATGTACGCCACCTTAAGCTCCTTGAGGAAAGGTGGGATATAAAAGCAACAATTAAAAATAAATAAATAAAATAAACTTCTATTCACCCTAGAGTCCTGATTAGTCCCCCCTGTGGCTACTACTAAAAACAAAGAATCAGACACATTAGTTAAATGTGATCACACATTTAACTTACGCGTAGTTTGGCTCTCAGAAGCAGAATACCCATTACAGCAGGGGTGGGGAACCTTTGGCTCTTCAGAGGTTGTTGAACTACAACTCCCATCAGCTTCGGCCAGCAAGGCCATTGTTTGTATGATGTGGGGCAGCTAAAAAGATAATTGTGTCTTCTCCCTCCTAGACCATATGCCAGCAGCTCCCACCAGCAATGTGTTCAGCAAGTGCAACACAATATGAGCCCACTGGCAAACCCCTGCCATTTATGTCATCTTTTTGGCACCTACTGAAGACCTTCCTCTTTCAACAAGCCTTTTAAGTAGAGACCTTATCCCAGGCTGTGTCTGTTTTAGAACTGTTTAAGATGTTTTTAAAGATTTTTTAGAAGACATTTCAAACATGTTTTATTTTTTAAAATATTTTTAAGATGTTTTGTTTTTAAGATGTTTTGAAGATTCTTTTAGTGTTTTGTCTTTTCTTGGCCATCCTGGGCTCCTTCTGGGAGGAAAGGCAGAATAGAAGTTTAAATCATAACAACTGTGATTGGGACATAATCTAGCAGCATGTGTACACCGTTTGCTGATAAAGAATATCCTTTGGGTATTGTGCTGTGCTCTCAGAAAGAGTTTCCTGCAACATTTTCCGCATAGCATGCAAGAGAATATATTCTTCGTTTTGCCTTTTAACATGGCTGCCTACACCACTATGTATTCTAAGTGCAATACAAGTGATCTGCACTACTGACAATGACTCCCATTTTCTGAATCTCCTTCAGGTGAGAATGAAAATGGAAATGGACTGCCTTCAAGTCAATCCCGACTTATGGCGACCTTATGAATAGGGTTTTCATGGTAAGCGGTATTCACAGGGGGTTTACCATTGCCTTCCTCTGAGGCTGAGTGGCAGTGACTGGCCCAAGGTCACCCAGTGAGCTTCATGGCTGTGTGGGGATTCAAACCCTGGTCTCCCAGGTCATAGTCCAACACTCTAACCACCACACCACACTGCTCTCTAGGTGAGAATAAAGCTAACCTTAATTCTGATCTCTGCTTTCCATTCCTGGCCTATATAAAAAAGTAAATACACACATACATACACACATATATTTTGTATTTCTTCTAACCCTTGCCTCACATCTCATCAATAAGGGCATTCATTTTCAATAAAGCTGTCTCAGTATCAACCTACTTCCATTAAGAATTCTCCCACTACTAAAAGTATTTCTGCAAAAACAGGTAAAATCTAGCCTTGATTCCAATTTGCTTTGCAGCACTTCACTGATAAACTTCCAGAATGTATCCAGAAAACCAAAGCTACATCTCATTTGTAAATGAATAAATGATACAAAATTTAGTGACCCTAAGCAAAGGCAGACTTGTACTGAAAACAAGTAGAGCAGTTATAAAAGCTACAATTTCTGTGGAAATGACAAAATATTCAGATGTAAGAAGGTAAGAATCACCATAAGCATCAAACATACCCACCATTTAGCCTCCTTATGATGGCTTCTTCTTCTAAGGTGATTATATATATCTGTTCATCCAAGTCTTCAAGGATCTAAAATAAGAAATGTAGACATTAGATAAAAAATTTACTTGGGAATATGCATTATGGGCAGTTCACACCCAGCCCACCATGCATATAAAATAGAGAGAACTGGAGCCTACACATGAGGACAGCCTATGCTCCTGGGCCAAGTGTGAACTGGTCCTCAGCTGAGCAAAATTATAACATTTCCCTTTTAAACAGCATTTTTGCCCTTCTCCTAGGTTTTTCTCTTAGTTCCCAAACACAATGGATGATATTAAATTTGTATAAATAGATCCTAAGCAGATGAGTTAAATATGGGAACGTTTTTTGGCAAAATGGTAATGAATATCAGCTCTTGATCTGGACTACAGAACCACCCGTTTTGGGAAGCCCCTGCGGTGTAAATCCAAAGGTAACTGATCAGCCTGTAATGTGTAGACTCATTCTGATGTGCAGTTTCTCTTTAGACTGTAGAAACTGACCATACAGTAAAATGTTCTTCAGATCATGCATATCATTATATTCACCTCTTGTCTATGACTTGAAAACTCTTAACTTTTAGATCATAGTTCTTCAAGTAACAACCCTTTAGGTTCATATGACTAGGTACATGTAGAAGAATCATAATTAGCAGGAATAACATTCCTGAAAGGAAGAAATTGTTTGAAAGACATTTTTGAGGAAATAAGGGGGTTAATTACTGCCATCTATGAAAAATTCTCCAATTTGTTTCTGATGAAGCATGAAACGATATATAATCCTGGAGATCTTGTCAAACTATCTGTACTATTTTGAGAACTTCATTATTTTTATGTAGTGGCCACAGCTTGGACTACTTATATTTTGTAATTTTGTACACATATGCTTGCATATTATATTATGCATAGTTGTTTTATGCTCTAATAATCACTATCACTGTATTGTCATTTGGGTTCCTGTGACTTTGTCTTTTTTGTTACGTATAAATTTAAGTGGCTGTAATAGAAGTTGGTCAAATACAGGCTGCTTAGTTAAACCATCTTCTAATTTTGGATTCAGGGCCTAAGCATCGTCTTTTCAGGCCCTGTTGTTGTTGTTATGTGCCTCCAAGTTGACTACGACTTATGGCGACCCTATGAATCAGTAACTTCCAAGAGCATCTGTCATGAACCACCCTGTTCAGATCTTGCAAGTTCAGGTCTGGGGCTTCCTTTATGGAATAAATCCATCTCTTGTTTGGCCTTCCTCTTTTTCTACTTCCTTCTGTTTTTCCCACCATTATTATCTTTTCTAATTAATCATGTCGTCTCATTATGTGTCCAAAGTATAATAACCTCAGTTTCATCATTTTAGCTTCTAGTGATAGTTCTGGTTTAATTTGTTCTAACACCCAATTATTTGTCTTTTTTGCAGTCCATGGTATGCACAAAGCTCTTTTCCAAAACCACATTTCAAACGAGTTGATTTTTCTCTTATCAGCTTTTTTCACTGTCCAACTTTCACATCCATACATAGAGATCGGGAATACCATGGTCTGAATGATCCTGACTTTAGTGTTCAGTGATACATCTTTACATTTGAGGGCCTTTTCTAGTTCTCTCACAGCTGCCCTACCCAGTCCTAGCCTTCTTCTGATTTCTTGACTATTGTCTCCATTTTGGTTAATGACTGTGCCAAGGTATTGATAATCCTTGACAAGTTCAATGTCCTCATTGTCAACTTTAAAGTTGCATAGATCTTCTGTTGTCATTACTTTAGTCTTCTTGACGTTCAGCTGTAGTCCTGCTTTTGTGCTTTCCTCTTTAACTTTCATCAGCATTCGTTTCAAATCATTACTGGTTTCTGCTAGTAGTATGGTATCGTCTGCATATCTCAAATTATTGATATTTCTCCCTCCAATTTTCACACCTCCTTCATCTTGGTCCAATCCTGCTTTCCATATGATATGTTCTGCATACAGATTAAATAAATAGGGTGATAAAATACACCCCTGTCTCACACCCTTTCCAATGGGGAACCAATTGGTTTCTCCATATTCTGTCCTTACAGTAGCCTCTTGTCCAGAGTATAGGTTGCGCATCAGGACAATCAGATGCTGTGGCACCCCCATTTCTTTTAAAGCATTCCATAGTTTTTCATGATCTACACAGTCAAAGGCTTTGCTGTAATCTATAAAGCACACCGTGATTTCCTTCTGAAATTCCTTGCTCTGTTCCATTATCCAACGTACGTTTGCAATATGATCTTTGGTACCTCTTCCCTTTCTAAATCCAGCTTGGATGTCTGGCATTTCTCGCTCCATATATGGTAAGAGCCTTTGTTGTAGAATCTTGAGCATTACTTTACTTGCATGGGATATTAAGGCAATAGTTCGATAATTACTGCATTCCCTGGGATCCCCTTTCTTTGGAATTGGGATGTATATGGAAAGCTTCCAGTCTGTGGACCATTGTTTAGTTTTCCATATTTCTTGACAGATTTTTGTCAAAATTTGGACTGATTCAGTCTCAGTAGCTTGTAGCAACTCTATTGGTATGCCATCTATTCCCGGTGATTTGTTTCTTCCAAGTATTTTAAGAGCAGCTTTCACCTCGCATTCTAAAATTTCTGGTTCTTCATCATACGGTTCCTCCGTGAATGAATCTGTCATCCTGGCATCTCTTTTATAGAGCTCTTCAGTGTATTGCTTCCATCTTCCTTTTATTTCATCTCGGTCAGTCAGTGTGTTTTCCTGTTGATTATTCAACATCCCTACTCTTGGTTTAAATTTCCCTTTCATTTCTCTAATCTTTTGGAACAGGGCTCTTGTTCTACCCTTTTTGTTGTCCCCTTCTATTTCTATACAGTAACTACTGTAATAGTTCTCTTTGTCCCTATGTACTAGTAGCTGTATTGTTGCATTTAGGGTTCTGACTGTGTTTCTATCTCCTTTTGCTTTTCTTCTCTCTTTAACCATTTCAAGAGTTTCTCCGGTCATCCATTGAGGTCTTTCTCTCTTTTTAACTAGAGGTATTGTCTTTTTGCATTCTTCTCTGATAACATCTCTGACTTCATAGTTCTTCTGGTTCTCTGTCAACTAAGTTTAAAGCCTCAAACCTGTTCCTTATTTGACCTTTATATGCTTCTGGGATGTTATTTAAATTGTATTTTGGCATTATGATTGCTTTGTTGGTCTTCTTTAGCTTTACTCTGGTTTTCGATACAACCAGTTCATGATCTGTACCGCAGTCTGCTCCTGGTCTTGTTTTTGCAGAAAGTATGGAACTTCTCCATCTTCTGCTACCAATTATATAATCAATTTGATTCCTATATTGACCATTTGGTGATGTCCACGGTGTACAGTCGTCTTTTCGGTTGCTCAGAAAATGTGTTGGCAAGAAACAAATCATTGGCTTCACAGAATTCAATAAGTCTTTCTCCTGCTTCGTTTCTGTCTCCTAGGCCCCATTTCCCCACAATTCCTAATTCTTCTCTGTTCCCTGCTTTTGCATTCCAATCCCCCATGATTATCAGCACATCTTGTTTTGGTGTGTGATCAATTTCTTCCTGTACTTCTGCATAAAATCTCTCCAATTCCTCTTCTTCTGCATTTGCCATCAGAGCATAGACTTGGATGATGGTTATGTTGACAGGTTTCCCATTTAATCTCATTGACATCACTTGCTTAGACCTTGCGTTGTAGCTCCTAATTGCTCTTGCTACATCACTGCTCACTATTAAAGCAACCCCATTTCTTCTTAATTTCTCATTTCCTGCATAAAATATTTTGTAGTTGCCTGATTGGAAATGTCCCATTCCCGTCCATTTTATAGTTCACTCACTCCAAGTATTGCAATGTTCATGCGTTCCATTTCTTGCTTGACAATTTCTAACTTTCCCTGGTTCATGCTTCTCACATTCCATGTTCCTATTGTGTGCGTCGTACAACTCTGGACTCTCCTTTAGCATCTGTGCACATCAGCCTCTGGGCTTCCTCTTGGCTTTGACCCAGCTGCATCATTAGTCACAGCACTACTCGTACTTGTCCTTTGGTCTTCCCCAGTAGCTCGGTGAGTGCCTTCTGAGCTGGGGGTCTCATCTTCCAGCACTATCTCGTGTTGCATTTTGGATACTCAGTTCATAGGGTTTTCGTGGTAAGAGATATTCAGAGGTGGTTTACCATTGCCTTCCTCTGAGTTTGGATGCATCTTAGTCTGGTGTTTCAGCTTTGACCATTCCGCCTTGGGTGCCCCTGCTAGGAGCCTAGCCTCTTGGTCTAGACTCCTGACGGCATTGCTCTTAGCTTCTTCAACACTCTCAAACCCCCTCACCACATTAAGGTGTGCATCCAAAGAGGAGCCCAGTACAAACCTATAATATGGGTCAACTCCCACATACATACCATGATCCTATATATACAATTTCATGTGTCATGAATGAAAAGTTTCTAATTCAATTCTGAAATTACATTTTCTATATTTCTGAAATTGCACCATGCCCCCAAACACTCCCATTTTTTGATATTTTTGTTATAACTTAACATCCAGCCTGAATGAAGAGTTCTACAAAGCTTGCTGAATATTTTGTAACTTTGTTTGGTCCTAGTAAAGGTATTATCCAGTTGATGTTTTGATTTTTTAAAATTCTATTGTACCAACACAGTAGAAAATATTTTACAAATAAACCAATTCATTTTACAGCTTTATTTTTTGGTCCTGTTTGATTGCAAAGTCAATTTCGCATGCAAGATCACTCACTACAACTGACATTTATTTTTTTCAGTTCATCAGGCTCTAGTGTCAAATATTTTAGGACTGAACAAATATAGAACTTATGTTATCAGTTGCTTTTGATTACAATTTAGCTTCATTTCCCCCCTGATGGAAATGTTGTTGAAGCCTAGGCCAGGCCCCTATGGATCCCCAGGCCCTGGTAAAGAGTATACCGTTCCCTCCCACCCGTCCCATGCTTGGGACCTGTTTAGATTTGCTATTAGTTAAAAGCAAGTAGCACTTACTGTTGGCTTTACAAGCAACTGACCCATCACTGTAAACATTCGTGAAAGTCCCACTGGTGTGCATACTGTGAAAGAAGATACAGGTCAGCCAGCCTCAATCCACAGTTTGTCTCCATTATACAAAATTTGAAAGAAGCAAGAAAATAAAGCCTGATACCTCTGTCTGAATAAGACAATGGCTGTATCAATATCTAGAATGGGCACTTGTAGACAGCAAGTGAAATACAGCCTTACAAACTGAATCTAGTTTTAACTTTTTATCTGGCCAGTAAGACTTGTAGCAGTATATTCTACAAAACACTTTCTGAAAAAACAAGATTGACAGGATATTGACCAGTAACAGGGTAGACAAAACAAACTCAATTCACATTATTCTTAGTTCTAATTTCAGTGATATGAAAACAATAATGAAGACTAATAAAAATGGATATATGAAAAAGTTTTGGTCATCATGCAGACAACCATAAGACTGACTCCACACCACCACTGGAGCTTCTGACTTACTTGAGAACAGCAGCGCCCTCCGCACTCCCCATGTTGAATGGCAACCAATTTTGTAACTCAATGTAGTTTCAAAAGCCAGAGCAGCACTCTGTAACCAGACAGTTCTTCTGACTTGTGGGACAGACTGGGGCTTTTATGTTGGAAATTTTATGCTGCAAATTATTATTTTATGATATTGTGTTTTTAATTGTACTTTATCATTTTATGTTGTGAAGTGCTCAGACAGCAATGTTACTGAGTGAATTTACGTAAATATAGTTAGCAGATAAGTAAATAATAAATATTCCTCATTTTGAATATACACTAGGGTGGAAACGAAGCTTAGTAGTAGAGCATGCGCTTTCCCATGCAGAAGGTCTGGGTTCAAGACTTGGATGAGGAGGTGCAAGGAATGCTTATTAAATTTGCAGATAATACAAAATGGGGAGAAATAGCTAAAACCCTGGGAGACAGAAACAAAATTCAAAGTGATCTTGATAGGCTGGAGCACTTGGCTGAAAACAACAGAATGAAATTTAACAAGGTTAAGTGCAAAGTTCTACACCCAGGAAAAAGAAACCAGATGTACAGTTATGGGATGGGGAATACTTGGCTCAGCAATACTACATGTGAGAAGGCTCTTGGAATTGTTGTTGATCACAAGCTGAATATGAGCCAACAGTATGATATGGCTACAAAAAAGGCAAATGCTATTTTAGGCTGCATTAACAGAAGTACAGTTTCCACATCGCGTGAAGTACTAGTTCCCATCTATTCGGCACTGGTTAGGCCTCATCTTGAGTACTGCATCCTGTTCTGAACACCTTGTTTTAAGAAGGATGGAGACAAACTGGAACAAGTTCAGAGGAGGGCAACAAGGATGATCAGGAGAATGGAAACAAAGCCCTGTGAGGAGAGATTGAAAGAACTGCGCATATTTAGCCTTGAGAAGACAAGACTGAGGGAAAATATGATTGCACTCTTTGAGTACTTGAAAAGCTGTCACGCAGAGGAGGGCCACGATCTCTTCTCAATCATCCTAGGGAGGAAGACACGGAATAATGGGCTCAAATTACAGGAAGCCAGATCTCAACTGAACTTCAGGAAAAACATCCTAACTGTTAGAGCAGTATGACAATGGAACCAATTACCTAGAGAGGTGGTGGGCTCTCCAGCTCTGGAGGCATGCAAGAGGCAGCTGGACAGCCACCTGTCAGGTATGCTTTAAGCTGGATTCCTGCATTGAGCAGGGGGTTGGACTTGATGGCCTTATAGGTCCCTTCCAACTCTACTGTTCTATGATTACTGTAAACCACACTGATATTGAGTATATATATGGCGGTATAAAATACTGTTATAAATAAAATATCTCAGTGGTGGCACCCTAGCTGTCGAACTCCCTGCTCTGGGAGGTTGGCCCATTTGCTGTGTAGCTACATGCCATTGGTTAACTTGCTGCTGTTTCAGCATGCATTTGGACTGGACAGCAATTTAACTGTTCATATTGCTTACTGCTTTGTTGTTTCATTAGTACAGATGTTATATTTAGGATTTTTGAGGCAGCTTGATTGTGCTCTTTTAATGCTTTGCTTTGTCAGTTTGAGTTTTCATCCTGTTGTATTTTATTATTTGTCATTAGACATCTTAGAACTAGAAAAGGTTCTCATATGCAAAGATGTATCCCTGAACACTAAAGTCAGGATCATTCAGACAATGGTATTCCTGATCTTTATGTATGGATGTGAAAGTTGGACAGTGAAAAAGCTGATAAGAGAAAAATCAACTCATTTGAAATGTGGTGTTGGAGGAGAGCTTTGCGCATACCATGGACTGCGAAAAAGACAAATAATTGGGTGTTAGAACAAATTAAACCAGAACTGTCACTAGAAGCTAAAATGATGAAACTGAGGTTATCATACTTTGGACATATAATGAGAAGACATGATTCACTAGAAAAGACAATAATGCTGGGAAAAACAGAAAGGAGTAGAAAAAGAGGAAGGCCAAACAAGAGATGGATTGATTCCATAAAGGAAGCCACACACCTGAACTTACAAGATCTGAACAGAGTGGTTCACAACAGATGCTATTGGAGGTTACTGATTCATAGGGTTGCCATAAGTCATAATCGACGTGAAAGCACATAACAACAACAACAAGACATTTTAGGCATACCATTATGGATGGAAATATCGGAAAAAGTATTTTTCTTTAATAAATATATTATTTGCTAAATTTGCTGGGTATTAACACCATTTCATCATGACTTATAGGAAACTGGGTAGAGTATCAGCTGCTTCACATCATTAGGTTGCAAGGGAATCTTAATAACTCTGGAACTAATGAGTTCACTATGGCATAAGCATGTTACACTTGAGCAACCAAGACCAATAATGATGAATAAATCCCATGTCTGTAGTATAGAAGATGAATAAATTTATAATAAATATTTTTGTTAGCATCAATCTAACAAAAGTAAATACGCAAGAGGTTAAAGATGTTGCTACTAAAAGGCCAATAAATGCTTTGAACAATTAGATATGCACTACTTCCTCTTCTGGGATATATTGCAAGACTTACGTAGAAGTAACAAACATCCCATCAGTGATATACAGGAATATAAATAAGGGAGGTAGAATTCCCAAAGATCTGAAAGTAAAAATGCAAAATGGATTCAGTTTATGCATGCTTTTGTCTATTCTAGACAGTAACATTGGGGGGGGGGAGAGAAGAATGTCAATCCCTATATCCAAGAGAAAATGAACTACTAGCTTCAAATACCCAATCAATCTTGTACTATTGCTCTTACAAATTTTTGGACACAGATACTTGGGCACTTTAACAGAAACTGAATGGAGACATGGACAAATCTATCCTATGAATGCAGATATTCTTCAAGTTGCTTTACTCTCAATTAAGACTATTGCTGACCAAATAAATTCAATTTTCCATACTTTCTGTACACTGTACACTGCAGTGCGCTAGAATATAGAAATGTAAATTACAAAAAGCGGTCAGCATTCAAAAAAATGAGGACAAAAAAATCATTTTTTCTAGAACCAAGAAATGCCAGTTATTCTTAGCAATTTTTTCAAAACAGAATATGTTATAAAGACATCCCTACCATACAGAGACTCCATACTCGCAGCATCATTGTCTATGAGAGCTGAAGCCACCCACACTATTCCAAGGATAAGCAGTGCAAGAAGAATGAGCATAACAAGGGTTTCCAGAATGCGTGCTTTGATCCCCTACAACAAAAAATAATGTGCTTTTATAACACACACACACACGCACACATATATAGACAGCAACACACTACTAATTACAAGCTATTATCTTCCTTAAGTGACTTTTGAGAGCCTCTATTAGTTTTTTTTCTAAAGCTGCAGAAAACAGTTTACAGTTACTACCATCACAGTTAATAATTTTATTCCATTAAATAAATAACTTACAACTTATTTTCACAGGAGCATTTTAAAATGACAAATACTTGTATTAAGTCACTAAGCTGAGAAAACATATTGGCCAAATTTTATCTATAATCTCAGTCAAGGGAATGGAAAGCCAGCTATGGCAAATAATCCAACCACATTAGAGTTTGCCTAAGTATAATGTGCCAATCCAAATACAGCCTTCCACTGTAATTGTTTCTGCTCTATACCTTACAGTCTACAACACCCTCAAGAGTGCAACGTACCTAAGACACTGCACACACATCATTCCCAACTTATAATGTAAGACCAGACACCACATATGTAGGTTACTGGAGACAGGGCAGGTGTGTGGATAAACAATGGCACATTCTTCTGGGCCAGATATCCACATAACCTCTTGAAAGTTTCAGCAATGCTACAGGGCCACCTCCAATTCAGCAAGAGAAGGTTGCAAGTTTTAAAAGCTAAGCTTCATTTTCACAAAAGCACTTTTAAAATTATATATGCTTCCAAATCCAATTTCCATATGTCTATTCCATCTCTTTTCATTATTACAGCCATCCTACAGCAAAGGCTCGTCAAGGGCCTAACAATTAATCCTTTTAAATAAAGAAAACATGCCTGTAAAATAACTTTCAAGCTCATGTATGAATAGCAGTTGACTTTACAATCTTGTAGCAATGAGAGACTAGGAAGCCACAAAGCCTAATAACTAAGACGTCCACTCTCCTTCTCCAATAAATCTGTATTAAAGAAGATTACTAGTATGTCAATTGAAACACATTGATATACCCCAATAAGCTACCTAGAGGGTAGCTTCTCTCTGTTCATGAAGTATATGTTTTCTGATGATAGTTCCTTGTTGACTCTGGATCAATCTTTTGACTTAAAATTTTCAGATTTTGTACTTTCAGGAAATTTCAGGAATAAATAGTAGCATAAAGCAAACCAGGCTATCACACACAGAAAAATATACAGACTGTCCAACAAATACTAAGTATTCTTGACTCTGAAACAAACGCAAAATGTCCAGTCTTGTAAAGACCTATGTGTTGGAACTACAGATAATTGTACTGAACTAAGTTCTACTCAGAGTAGACCCAATGAAACTAATGAACCTAAGTTAGTCATGTATATTAACTTCAGTGGGTCTACGATGCATAGGACTAGCACCGAAGTCTACCCCAAATTTCTTTTAATTGTGAAAATAACTGGATTTAGAACATTCTGCAGCCATACTTGAAGCTTACGTTTATATACATTTGTAGCTAGCATTCTCAGGAAATTAGTGAAAATCACAGAAGCTGCTTTTGTTTCTACAATTATTTACCATAAGGACATGAGAGTCAAGAAACATGAGCCAGAGTTAGCAGACCTCAGGGTAAAAAATGCAGCAGATGTCAGGATAGCATACAGAAGTACCATATGATCTGACAAAAGTCATTGTCTCTTCCATTCATAAAAAAAGGTAAGAGAACACAGCTTCAATAAAGTCATTTTAAAAAACACCATTGAACACCTGTAGACCAACTACATTAAATGTGCTTGACAGGATGACTGGAACCTATATAGTATACAATGCCTACACAAAAGTGCTATTTATCAACAGAACTGTGTTCATGTATTACTGGAAGCAAAACATCATGTTGGAATACTAGTCTAAGTGAAGTCATATAATTTACATATTTATTTCAAAAGTATTTCTGTACCACCTCTCATGTCAAGTCGTGAGGTAATATTAAATATTAAAATGAGTATCAAATTGAGTATCAATATTAAAATGAGTATCAAAATGTTAAAAACCAGGAAGAAAATGCAACTGAAAAACTAGGGCAGAATTAAAATTATACACAGCAGCAAAAGTGAGGGTGAACACATGTGTTTTCGAAATACTCTTAAATATCCTAACCTCAGAGGGACGATGGTTCCATATTATGGTTGCCACCACAGAAAGGTCTCTCCTTTTAGTTGTTGTTAACCATACTTCCATAACTCAAAACATGACCTGGAGGGCCTAACCAGAGGATTGCAATGATCATATAGGGCAAGGGTGGGGACCTCCAGGCTATGGGCCAGTCTAGGCCCACCAGGAGGTCCTATTTGGCCCACAAGGCCATTTTCCCCAAGCCACGACCACCTTTGAATCAGGATGGGGTTCAATTATGCATTGGCTGCAGGTGCAGTAAGAGTTAACCCCCACTTATCAGCTGATGAGCAGGGGTTAGATTCTGCTCAGAGGCACACACAACCAAAGAAAATTTCTTTCTCCCCTTCATCCCTTTGCCCCTGCTGCTGCTTTGAAAGCCTGTAAAATGCAAACTTCTTTCTCCACTTTCCAAAGTAGCAGGGAGAACAAAGGGGGAAAGAAGCTAGCAACACCCCTTGTGCTGCAGTTCTAAAACATCTGCCAGCAATCGGATGTTGGGTGCTTGGGAGCCCTGTGCAAGGGATTTTGACAAGTGGGCAGGACAACCCATCTATCAATCGTGTGCCATCATAACGACATTGTGCAATTGGACCATTCGTCTCACCTGAAGGGTGATTTTCATAGGAGGGACGCCATCAAGCAGGTTATAGCTCCATCTATCGTCCGAAGGCAAGAATGTTTTTGAAGTCAAGACTAGGGGCGTCAGGCCCCTCCCACTCTCCAGTTCATTCACAGCGAGTCCAAAGAGAGATATCTAAAGATGCAGGAGAAAAGGTCAACGGGCCTACCAGCAAGAACATAACATAATAGCAACATTCATAATAATATGACTCTAACATAGAGAGATAACAGTAATAGCAGTCTTGACTTCACTAGTAAATCAAAATATAATAGCGTTAACAGGAATATATGAAAAATCCCAAAAAGTATCTAGGTATCCTCCAACTGGGAGGGTCGTGATGGCATTCCTCCTATGAAAATTACCCTTCAGGTGAGACCAATGGTCCATTTTCCATAGGAGGAATGCCATCAAGCGGGATGTACCAAAGCAGCCCATAACAGGGAGGGACCACCCACATCCTAATCATCATTAAGAACCTGCTGCAACACTCGTCTGCCAAAAGAGGCATCGGCAGAGGCATAATGGTCTATTTTATAATGCCTTATAAACGAGTGTGGGGTAGACCAAACAGCAGCTCTGCAAATGTCGGCAACAGGAGTGTTGGTAGCAAAAGCAGCCGTAGTGGCCACTGACCTAGTGGAATGAGCTGTTATACTAGCTGGAACTGGAAGCTTAAAGGACTCATAGGCTAAAGTAATACATGCCCGCAACAAGCGGGATAAGGTGGATTTAGCTACTTTAAGCCCCATAGAACGTGGATGAAAGGATACAAACAAAGACTCACTCCGTCGTATATCCTGGGTCCTGTTCAGGTAAGTCTTGAGAGCCCTCCGAACATCCATTGAATGCCAAGCCTTCTCCAGAGGATGGGTAGGATTCGGGCAAAATGAAGGAAGCACAATATCCTGATTGCAATGGAAAACTGAATTGACCTTGGGACAGAAGGCAGGATCAGTTTTCAGCACAACAGAGTCCTTGTGAAAAACACAGAGATGGCGGGCAGAAGACAGTGCGCCCAGTTCCGAAACTCGTCTCGCAGAGGTGATCGCGAACAGGAACAGGACCTTAAATGACAACAGACGTAAAGGCACAGACCGAAGAGGCTCAAACGGAGGGCGTTGTAAAGCCTGTAGGACCTTCGACAGACTCTATGAGGGAAAACGGTGGACTACAGCCGGTGAGCGTAACGCGGCTCCCCTCAGAAAACGTTTGATGAATGGATGCGAGGCAATAGGAGCACCAGCGGAGGACACTGAAAGAATGGACAACAGAGTGGACACATGTCTACGTAAGGTGTTGGGTCTAAGTCCCATCAGGAGGCCCCTATGAAGGAATTGCAGCACCTGATGTATTGTGGCCTGGGAAGGATCAAGGTGTTGGGATTGACACCACCTGGAGAATGCCACCCAAGTATGTTGATATATACGGGTGGTGGATGGTCTTCTCGAGGCCAAGATAATGTCAATAACAGCATCAGAGATGCCAGCAGCCGTTAAATGTCCCCGTTCAGAAGCCACGCTGTTAGCTTGAGCCAATTGGGATCCTGATGCAAGATTGGGCCCTGGGATAAGAGGTCTGGCCTCACTGGGATCGGCCAAGGGTCCGTCACTGACATTGCAAGGAGATCCGAGAACCACGGTCGACGGGGCCAATATGGAGCTATCAGAACCAGTTTGGCCCTCTCGCGTCGCACCTTCCTCAAGGTTCTGGCTAACAATGGTATTGGAGGGAAGGCATACAATAGCCCATCTGGCCACGGTAGCAATAGGGCATCCACAGCTTCCGCTGTCGTGTCCAGGTATCGAGCAAAGTACCTGGGTAGCTGGCAATTGCGACTGGAGGCAAATAGATCGATTGAGAAGACGCCGAACCGACACTGGAGAAGATGGAAGATGGTCGGATGAAGTTTCCATTCTCCCGGAAAGACCTGTTGTCTGCTGAGCCAGTCTGCTGTCACATTCCAAATTCCTCTGAGATGTTCTGCTTTCAAGGATTGCAGATGTTGCTCTGCCCAGTCGAATATGAGGGAAGACAGGTTTTGCAGAGGATGGGACCTGGTCCCCCCTTGTCTGTTTAAATGAGATTTGGCACACGTGTTGTCCGTTCGAATGAGAACATGGTCCAAGTGGAACAGAGATTGAAAATGGAGCAGAGCTAAGTGGACAGCCTTCAGTTCCAGCCAATTGATGCTCTGAGTCTGCTCTGCTGTGGTCCAAACCCCCTGAACGAACTGGGAGTTGCAGTGGGCTCCCCAGCCGAGGAGGCTGGCATCTGTGGTGACGACAGTTCTGCGGGGTTCTCTGAATGGAGTGCCCTGGGTGAGGTGTTGAACCCTCATCCACCAGCAGAATGACAGGCGCAGTGATGAGCTCAGGGGGATCGCTCGATGGTTTGAGTTGGCGATGTCCTGCTGAAATGGTAACAAAGCCCACTGGAGTGGGCGTGTGTGAGCTCAAGCCCATGGCACAATATGGATGGTGGACACCAACATTCCGAGGGCCCTGGCTAAAAGCATGATGTCTGTGGTTATGTGGCGCATCAGAGACCGAGCGATGTCTGTGATAGCAGTTATGCGGTCTGGAGACAGGAACACCGTCGCCTGCAGGGTGTCCAACATCGCCCCTAGATGTTGTAGGCATTGGGTTGGTTGGAGATGGCATTTGTCGAAGTTGACTAGCCAGCCGTAGGCCTGCAAGACATGGAGCGTGAGCGTTAGATGGCGATGAGCCAGCTCCTTGGAACTCGCCCATATTAAAAGATCGTCCAAGTAGGGGTAGATATGGACCCCTTGAAGCTTGAGGTAAGCCACTAGTATGAGTAGCACCTTGGTAAATACTCTCGGGGCAGATAAGAGGCCGAACGGCATCGCTCGATATTGAAAATGCTGGGGGCCGAAAGCAAACCGAAGGAATTTTCTGTGGGCTATGCAAATGGGCACATGGAGATACACTTCCTTTAGGTCGATAGAAGCCAGGAATTCTCCTTCTTGTAGGCTTTCTGTAATGGAGTGGAGGGATTCCATTTTGAACCTGCGATACTTTACAAAACGGTTAATGAACTTGAGGTCCAATACCGCCCTCCATGACAGATCTCGTTTGGGCACAGCAAATAGGAGGGAGTACACCCCTTCCAACCTCTCTGTTGTAGGGACTGGCTCTATCGTCGCTATGTCCAAGAGGTGATGTATGGCTGTCTGCATGATGCAGTGCCTGGCTGGTGCCCTGGGACAAGGGGAGGGATGAAACTTGTCTGGAGGTGTTGCCCAAAACTCAACTGCATAGCCAGAACAAAAAAGATCTCTGATCCAGGCGACCTGAGTCAGACGCAGCCAATGATCTCCAAACAGGAGCACTCTGCCCCCAACCGGTATTGCGTCAGTACTGTTTGTGCTGGCGAGACCCTCCCCTATATGAGGACGTTGAGGTACCTCTGCACCCTTGGTACTGACCTCTGCCCGGGAAACGTCTGTTCCAGGTTCCCCTGAAGGGGCGGGAATCGTAATTTCGGAATTCGCAGCCTCGTCCCCCGGGCCACGTTCCTCGAAATGGCTGGGCCATGCGGTATGGGGTGAAACGCCTGAAAGGCCTGTGATCAACGTTTTTAACAGTAGCCAAAACAGGCTTTCGAGCATCCTTGGGGTCAACAAGCACTGCCTTTAGGGCTTCCTCGCCGAAGAGTAAAGATCCAGAGTAAGGTGCCCTTGATAAATTAACTCTGGCTGTAGAGTCAGCTTGCCAGTGATGGAGCCATAGGGTCCGTCGAGCGACTACCTGAGCTGCCACAGCTCGTGCTCCCAGTTGATTCGCGTCCAAGGTGGCATCAGCTACAAACGCCGCTGTCTTGCGCAATTTTATCAGTGACCTCAGAGAGACAGGATCGGGATTAGTGTCCTCTAAAAGGTCATCCAACCACATCATCGCTGCCCTGGAAAAGATGGAAGCTGATGCAGAGGCTCGCATGGAGAAGGCGGTGGCCTCATGATTCTTGCGTAAGGCAAAGTCCAGCCTCCGCTCAGTGGCGTCCTTTAGATGGGAATCTCCTTCCCTCGGCAAAAGGGATCTAGAGACTAGACTGGAGATTGGCTCGTCAATGCCAGGGACGGCCAGTCTGCTGGTAAAGTCCGGAGCCAGAGAATAAAGTCTGTCTGCAAGGGCGTTGAAGCGGCGAGATTGTAATGGATGAGACCATTCGTCGTTGGCCAGTTTAACTATGGGATCTGGCACCGGAAGGTAGTGCTCTGCTGGTGCAGGGGATTTCAAGACCCTGGCCCCTTTAATAGCGGGAGCGGGAGCGGGAGCTGCCGGTTGTGTAGCTTGAAGGCCAAGGGTGTGCTATACTCTGCGAGCAAGAGGCTGATAATCTGAGGCATCAAACAGTCGATAAGAAGTATCCTCCTCATGTTCCGAATGATCACTCCATTCGTCTCCTTCGGCTTGTACAGCAAAGGGTGACTGTTTCCCACAAGAAACGTCATCAATAAATCTGCCTCTGGCGATATCAAAAGTGTTTGGGGAGCATGATGGATGTGCCTCATTACATACATAGTGGTCCATACTGTGCTGAGGTATGGCGGGGACTTGTGGCGGTGGCTGTGTTTGAGTAAAGAATGACAGCATGCCTTGTAGTTGAGATAGGAACTCATGAGACAGCTGCAGCCCCGGTGAAGCGGATGGTTGCGCTTGTAGAGGCGGCCCAGTAGGCTGTGACGATGGATAAGCCCTGGGCGGTAATATGGGAGGGGGCTGGCTGGTAGTTGGCTCTTCAGGAAACCCAGCCAAGTCCTCCTCGGAGGAGGAAGCAGTGGGAGAGTGAAATAGATTCATTAACTGTTCCTGGGCTGCTGCATTGGAAACCGGAACAGAGACATAGCGTGGGCGCCTGGCTTTGCTGTGGCTGGAAAGATGCTTTGTTTTGGCAACCGCTTTGGTATGCTTATGCTTGGCCGCCTTAGATTGTTTCGGCTTGGCTATCTGAGTCATCGCTGGTTGTTCCGCCATCTTATATTTTCTATGGGTTTCAGTACACGGCCGCGGATGGGGCAGAATGCACAGACCCTAACAGGCTCAGTACACGGCCGCGGATGGGGCAGAATGCACTGGCAGATGGCTAAGTACACGGCCACGGATGGGGCAGAATGTACAGTATAAGCAGGCTTGGTACACGGCCACGAATGGGGCAGAATGTACAGTATAAGCAGGCTTGGTACACGACCACGGATGGGGCAGAATGTACAGTTCAGGCAGTCCTGGTACACAGCCACGGATGGGGCAGAATGTACAGATCAAACAGCTTGTGTTCATTATCAACAGTCTTAGTACACAGCCACGAATGGGGCAGAATGTACAGGTTCAACAGCCTGGTGCACAGCCACAGCCTTGATGATACAGGCACAAAGGTACAGGTTCAAATAGTTGTAGTGATCAGATGTTTGCAAGAAGCAGCAGCAGTCGCAGATTTAATAAAGGAACCTGTGAAGAACTATAAGATCCTATCTGCAACACACACACAAAGGGTAGATCAAGCTGTGGGAGCTGACTGAAAGCCTGGGCTCTGCTATCCAAAGCCTTTGTAATAGAGACCCCCCTTTGCAGTACTGAAAAGGCTTAACAGAAAGAGCAAGAAAAAGGGACAAAAAAAGTGGCGCCCGCGAAAAGAGCGGGAAATTTGGCCAATCAGAAGGGCTTGTGGTGATGAAGGAGCAATGGCAGTCGCTGGGGAGCACCAGCGAGCCGAAAAATTGGCCTCCAAAAAAAAAATAAAAAGACGCTCTGGAGCCACGGGGCTGAGCAGCACGATCGCGGCTATAAAAGCCAGGAAAGGGAGTCTGCCACGGAGGCAAGACGGCCAGCAAAATCCCCTAGTAATTAGAATTAAGGACACAAAGAGCCGCAGCTGCAGGCTCCGGGGGAAAACCGCAGCGAAAGTAAGCGGCGAGTTGAAAAAGGAGAGCGGACGGACAGAGAGCTGCAGCCGCAAGCTCCTGGTTAAATCTGCGTCCGCCGGCGAAGGGAGGGACAGCCACAGCCGCGGACTCCTAGAATCGCCGTTTAGCTAGGGAAGGAACGCAGCCGCAAGCTCCTGGGGTGAGCTTGCGAATGCCGACTGAGGACAGGAGAACTGCAGCCGCAGTCTCCCAAAATTGGCGTATGACTAGGCAGGGAGCTGCAGCCGCAAGCTCCCTAACAAGGCTGCGTCCGCCGCCTTGGGAAGGGAGAACCGCCGCCGTGGTCTCCCAGGAAAAGATCAGGGACTGAGGGGAAAATTAGACAAAAAAGACAAACAAATACAGTCACACAAATAGACAAAGAACTTATCTAGACGCTAGCTTTATCTAACTTGCACGGACGAAGGCAAGAATGAACTGGAGAGTGGGAGGGGCCTGACGCCCCTAGTCTTGACTTCAAAAACATTCTTGCCTTCGGACGATAGGTGGAGCTATAACCTTCTTGATGGCATTCCTCCTATGGAAAATGACATGTGGGTAGCCCTGCCCACCTGTCAAATTTGGCCAAGGCCAATCCTGATAAGGATCTGACCCATGAATGTAAAAAGATTCCCCATCCCTGATGTAGGTAAATAGGGAGAATGGAGCTCCTCTTATGCTGGTCCCAAGGATCAGTACCAAAACCTTAAACCTGCTCATAGCTTAAACATACACATGCATGCATGCATGCACATACTAGCTATGCCTAGACTGGATTTATATAATTTACTTTAAAAACACCACTATTGTTAAAATGGTTGCAGATGGCAAACCAAAGGTATTAAGTTACAAAATTCAAACTGAAATTAAAATTTTCAAAGCACTTAATCTTAAACCTTCAGATTTAATAAAAAATGTAATCAGCAATGCAGTTCGACTACACTAAATTATCAATGAAGTTAAAACAGTTGTATTCCTCAAAGGAAAAAAAAGAACTGAACAATAAGCTGACATGTTTCTACAGAGCTCACAATTTAGCATATTTCTGGCAGAACATCTTGACCTCTTTCAAGGTATGTCAACATTATTACTTTTTATAAGCACTGCCTTCTGCGCAACTGGTTAACCTGAGAAACATTTTTATTTTCATGGCATGTTTAAAATATATATTAAGCCCATTGTATTTATTTGACTTTAGTTTGTTCAACAAGATATTCAAGTTGCAATTAAGCAAGCAAATCATCCTGAAATCCAAGCAGCAGAGGACTAGAGGAGTTATTTTAATCTATGAAACAGATCCGACCAGCAGTTGAATTGTTTTTCTAACCTATGTACATGGGAGAAAAGAATCGTTTCTTTGCTAAAATTAGCACAATTATAATTTAGCATTTGAACACCACTCCAAGACTTTTTTAAAAAAGGACTTTTGAGCCCATGTAGCTTTTCAGAAAGCAAGATCTCAAACGTCTTTGTCTTAAGAGAAGTTTATTTTGAAACTTTCTTCATAAACTGAGCTACCTGGTTCTGTTTTCAACTAAATCTTCATAACAGGTTTTTTTTGGGGGGGGGTGCTAGAGGAGGAAGAAAGAAGCAGAAATCAGACTAATGAGTTCTTTTCACAAACACTAATCCTGCTCAATGCCAGCATCTAATACTAGATGTTATACAAAAAGGTGTAAACCTATACGTAAGCATTCAGAAGAAGCTATTATTACCAAAAACTTTTGCCTTCCACTGTGTACCAAACTTAACATTCTTCAGTGCAAACCAATATTTGTATTAGCATAGACTCTTCCATCTGTGTTGTAAAGCAAAGTGAACCAATTCATAGTATTCACATGAATGCTATTTGAAAAATATTCTACAAATAATATATTTATATATGCAGTAAAGGTCACAAGAAAAATTAATCAACCTACAATTGATCAAGAAAAATTAGTCAATGACATATATTCATATGCAGCATACTAAATATAAAACAAACACAAATATGCTGGTATCTGCTATCTCCTCTCCCACTCTGTAGCCCTTTAATGCTCAAAACCAGTGCTGTTATAACGTAGGAAATCACCTTATGCTCAGTCAGACCATTGGTCCATCTAGCTTAGTACTGTCTAAGAAGAGCCTGCTGGATCAGGCCAGTGGCCCATCTAGTCCAGCATCCTGTTCTCACAGTGGCCAACCAGGTGCCTGGGGGAAGCCCGCAAGCAGGACCCGAGTGCAAGAACACTCTCCCCTCCTGAGGTTTCCGGCAACTGGTTTTCAGAAGCATGCTGCCTCTGACTAGGGTGGCACAGCACAGCCATCACGGCTAGTAGCCATTGATAGCCCTGTCCTCCATGAATTTCTCTAATCTTCTTTTAAAGCCATCCAAGCTGGTGGCCATTACTGCATCTTGTGGGAGCAAATTCCATAGTTTAACTATGCGCTGAGTAAAGAAGTACTTCCTTTTGTCTGTCCTGAATCTTCCAACATTCAGCTTCTTTGAATGTCCACGAGTTCTAGTATTATGAGAGAGGGAGAAGAACTTTTCTCTATCCACTTTCTCAATGCCATGAATAATTTTATACACTTCTATCATGTCTCCTCTGACCCGCCTTTTCTCTAAACTAAAAAGCCCCAAATGCTGCAACCTTTCCTCGTAAGGGAGTCGCTCCATCCCCTTGATCATTCTGGTTGCCCTCTTCTGAACCTTTTCCAACTCTATAATATCCTTTTTGAGATGAGGCAACCAGAACTGTACACAGTATTCCAAATGCGGCCGCACCATAGATTTATACAACGGCATTATGATATCGACTGTTTTATTTTCAATACCTTTCCTAATTATCCCTAGCATGGAATTTGCCTTTTTCACAGCTGCCGCACACTGGGTTGACATTTTCATCGTGCTGTCCACTACAACCCGAGGTCTCTCCCCTGGTCGGTCACCGCCAGTTCAGACCCCATGAGCGTATATGTGAAATTAAGGTTTTTTGCTCCAATATGCATAATTTTACACTTGTTTATATTGAATTGCATTTGCCATTTTTCCGCCCATTCACTCAGTTTGGAGAGGTCTTTTTGGAGCTCTTCGCAATCCCTTTTTGTTTTAACAACCCTGAACAATTTAGTGTCGTCAGCAAACTTGGCCACTTCACTGCTCACTCCTAATTCTAGGTCATTAATGAACAAGTTGAAAAGTACAGGTCCCAATACCGATCCTTGAGGGACTCCACTTTCTACAGCCCTCCATTGGGAGAACTGTCCGTTTATTCCTACTCTCTGCTTTCTGCTTCTTAACCAATTCCTTATCCACAAGAGGACCTCTCCTCTTATTCCATGACTGCTAAGCTTCCTCAGAAGCCTTTGGTGAGGTACCTTGTCAAACGCTTTTTGAAAGTCTAAGTACACTGTGTCCACTGGATCACCTCTATCTATATGCTTGTTGACACTCTCAAAGAATTCTAATAGGTTACTGAGACAGGACTTTCCCTTGCAGAAGCCATGCTGGCTCTGCTTCAGCAAGGCTTGTTCTTCTATGTGCTTAGTTAATCTAGCTTTAATAATACTTTCTACCAGTTTTCCAGGGACAGAAGTTAAGCTAACCAGCCTGTAATTTCCGGGATCCCCTCTGGATCCCTTTTTGAAGATAGGTGTTACATTTGCCACTTTCCAGTCCTCAGGCACGGAGGAGGACTCAAGGGACAAGTTACATATTTTAGTTAGCAGATCAGCAATTTCACCTTTGAGTTCTTTGAGAACTCTCGGGTGGATGCCATCCGGGCCCGGTGATTTGTCAGTGTTTATATTGTCCATTAAGCTTAGAACTTCCTCTCTCGTTACCACTATTTGTCTCAGTTCCTCAGAATCCCTTCCTGCAAATGTTAGTTCAGGTTCAGGGATCTGCCCTATATCTTCCACTGTGAAGACAGATGCAAAGAATTCATTTAGCTTCTCTGCAATCTCCTTATCGTTCTTTAGTACACCTTTGACTCCCTTATCATCCAAGGGTCCAATCGTCTCCCTAGATGGTCTCCTGCTTTGAATGTATTTATAGAATTTTTTGTTGTTGGTTTTTATGTTCTTAGCAATGTGCTCCTCAAATTCTTTTTTAGCATCCCTTCTTGTCTTCTTGCATTTCTTTTGCCAGAGTTTGTGTTCTTTTTTATTTTCTTCATTCGGACAAGACTTCCATTTTCTGAAGGAAGACTTTTTGCCTCTAAGAGCTTCCTTGACTTTGCTCGTTAACCATGCTGGCATCTTCTTGGCCCTGGCGGTACCTTTTCTGATCTGCGGTATGCACTCCAGTTGAGCTTCTAATATAGTGTTTTTAAACAACTTCCAAGCATTTTCGAGTGATGTGACCCTCTGGACTTTGTTTTTCAGCTTTCTTTTTACCAATCCCCTCATTTTTGTGAAGTTTCCTCTTTTCAAGTCAAATGTGACCGTGTTGGATTTTCTTGGCAATTGGCCAGTTACATGTATGTTTAATTTAATAGCACTGTGGTCACTGCTCCCAATCGGTTCAACAACACTTACATCTCGCACCAGGTCCCGGTCCCCACTGAGGATTAAGTCCAGGGTTGCCGTCCCTCTGGTCAGTTCCATGACCAACTGGTCTAGGGAATAGTCATTTAGAATATCTAGAAACTTTGCTTCTTTGTCATGACTGGAACACATATGCAGCCAGTCTATGTCCGGGTAGTTGAAGTCACCCATTACTACCACATTTCCTAGTTTGGATGCTTCCTCAATTTCATATCTCATCTCAAGGTCTCCCTGAGCATTTTGATCAGGGGGACGATAGATCGTTCCCAGTATTAAGTCCCTCCTGGGGCACGGTATCACCACCCACAACGATTCTGTGGAGGAGTCTGCCTCTTTTGGGGTTTCCAGCTTGCTGGATTCAATGCCTTCTTTCACGTATAGAGCGACTCCGCCACCAATACGTCCTTCCCTGTCCTTCCGATATAGTTTATATCCAGGGATAACCGTATCCCACTGGTTTTCTCCATTCCACCAGGTCTCCGTTATGCTCACTATATCAATGCTCTCCTCTAAGACCAAGCACTCCAGTTCTCCCATCTTGGTTCGGAGGCTCCTAGCATTAGCGTACAGGCACTTGTAAGCAGTGTCTCTCTTCAAGTGTCTTTGGCACTTGTGGTTAGGCCTGTGGTAATTTTGCTCTTCTGAATTTATATCCTGTGCCCCTGCTCTCACAATGCCTACTTCTAGGCCTACCCCTTTTAAAATTTCATCATTTCTTTGCTTTTTATCCCAGGGGGGAGGTTTATTCCGAACCGGACCTTTCTCAGCTCCTGTCGGGTTTCCCCCCTCAGTCAGTTTAAAAGCTGCTCTGCTACCTTTTTAATTTTAAGTGCCAGCAGTCTGGTTCCATTCTGGTTCAAGTGGAGCCCGTCCCTTTTGTACAGGCCCGGCTTGTCCCAAAATGTTCCCCAGTGCCTAACAAATCCGAACCCTTCCACCCGACACCATCGTCTCATCCACGCATTGAGACTGCGAAGCTGGGCCTGTCTGGCTGGTCCTGCGCGTGGAACCGGTAGCATTTCAGAGAAAGCCACCTTGGAGGTCCTGGCTTTCAGCATCCTACCTAGCAACCTAAATTTTGCTTCCAGGACCTCACGGCTGCATTTCCCCATGTCGTTGGTGCCAACGTGCACCACGACCACTGACTCCTGCCCAGCACTGTCTACCAAACTATCTAAACGACGGGCGATATCCGCAACCTTCGCACCAGGCAGGCAAAACACCTTGCGGTCTACACGCCCATCACACACCCCACTGTCTATGTTCCTAATGATCGAATCACCCACTACAAGGATCCCTCCACCCCCTGGAGATATATCCTCGGCACGAGAGGATAGCTGCTCATCCCCCAAGGAATGGGTCCCTTCTAAGGGATCGTTTCCCTCTTCCTCAGCTGGATGCTCTCCTTCCCCGAGACCATCGTTCTCCATGATAGCAGGAGAGCTATCATCGTTGGAGTGGGACACAGCTATAACGTCCCTGAAGGCCTCCTCCACACACCTCTCTGCTCACTCAGCTTTTCCAGGTCTGCCACCTTGGTCTCAAGGAAATGAAGTCGTTCCCGGAGAGCCAGGAGCTCATTGCACCGAGAGCACACCCACGACCTCTGTCCAACAGGCAGATAGTCGTACATGCTGCAGGCGGTGCAAAACACTGGAAAGCCCCCACACCCCTGCTGGCTTCTTACCTGCATAGTTTTGTTTAAGGTTTATTACGTCAATGGGTTGGAGACTGCAGTTTAGTTGAGGTCAGGGAACAGACGGGCAGAGTAGGGGGCCCTGGCCTCCTCGCCCTGCTGCCAAACTCGCTCTGCTGCTTAACTTGCCTTGACGCTTTGTCAGCTGGGGCTCCCTCTAGCTCGTGGAGCGGGCTCCCTCGCTAGGGTTCTCTGACTTTATATGTGTGGCTGGTTCCTCCCAGCTACTGCTGCCAGCCAATGACGTGTTACTTGAGGCTGATGGCTCACTATCAGCTGGGGCTTAACTCTTTAGGATTATCTCAAGCTTCCTTCCTTTGAAGGCAGGAAGGCAGGCTTCCTTCCTGAGCGAGGGGCAGGGCTGTTTAAGCTTTTGGCTGCTTTTAATCTAAGCAAGGGGCTGCGCCTTCCAGGCAAGTCTTTTTTGTTTGTTGTTTTCCCACCTAGAACAGCCTGACCTTTCTTTAACCTAGGGAAACAGAGCTTCTGGTTGTGTTTCAGGAAGGCTGAAGCTGCCCTTTTTAGCAAGGACTGAGCTGACTCTCTCCCTGTATGTATCGGTGGAGTTTCCTTTTCCCCCTTCTCTCCGACTGGAATTTAGCCTTGTTTACAGTGTCCCCTGAAGCTACACTGTCTACACTGATTGGCAGTGACTCTTCAGGGTTTCAGGTAGGGGTCTCTCCCAGCTCTACCTGGAGATGCTGTGGATTAAGCTTGGGTCTTCTGCATGCAAAGCAAGTGCTCTACCACTGAGCTGGGACCCTTCCCCCATAATATATAAGCTAAATAGAACACATGTGCCACAACAATAAAAGGAAAAGTTGAATTCAATTTGAAATCAAAGTCTCACTTGATGTTTGCCACTATGGTTGTGGTTGTATACGTGCTCCTCATGTGTGGATTCACTCCATAAGCACAGAATTCAGTCTCTGATATAGTTTTTTGGCAACTTGATTATCTCAGGGGCAGTTTTAAGCACGTTTCTAAACCTAATCAATATAGAAACACTTGGGAAAAACATGGGCAACAGTTGATGAAGAACTGGGGAGCCGGGATGTCAGATGGGACTTCCAGAATCAGTGAAAAAGTCTTTAGTGCACTGGTTCCCTAACCATCTTTCATAGTTGCTGCTGCTCCTTGTTGCCTGTACCTTCCTGCTCAACACCCAGCCCTACCGGTCATCTAACCCCAATCATCATATTTGCTTTTGAAAATTTGGAAACAGAATGATGTAAAATGATGTACATTCATTTGCTTCATGTAATTTGTTCGTATCAGAGAAGGAAAGGGGTTGTGGCATGGTGTAGACAAGGGGAAAATTACTTGCCCATCATCTGTGCTGATTACAACCCTGAGGTCACTGATACTGCTGCAGATTTAATTAGCAACCGCTGTATCAGATGCACTACTATGGCTTTTACAGTTTAAGGATTTTCTCATTTATATTTTTTAAAAAACCATTAGTCACTAGTTGCAAAGAAAGCCCTAAGCCAGCAAGGATGCCATTTTAAACAAAGCATGTATAGAAGTGTGTTTTAAATGTGCTGAATTTTAAAGAATTAACTTAGTATGTTAGCACATGTCAAAAAATCGTATAGTCTTTAATGTCACTGATTTAAATAACTTTTGTTTCTGGTTCTAGTAATGAAAGAATAAAGGGGCTGTAATACAGTGTAACACAATTCAGTTCACAATACCAGTAAACATTTCATTCAGATCAGAGCACTAAAATTTCAGTCTGTGATAAAGGATTTTTACAGAAAAAGAAATATAAGAGTAAATGCCAAATAAACACACACTCTTAATCACATTCTGTGACTCTATTTGGAGACCCAATATTCACAGTAGCTTGCAGTTACCCCAGCTTCAGACATTAAAGCAGGCAGAGAATGAGCTTCAGTCATATAAAGCAATACTCATCTCATTAACAGTTTTTCTAGGAAACCAAACAAAAAACCCTGCTTGGAAAAAAGACAGTTTAATCAAGATTTCCCATGAACAGCTGCCCTCTTCTGTAATAGTATTACCAAGAAACAGAAGTGACTGAAGTTATTTCAGGGTGGTTTTTTTTACAGGAACAAAATGTTTTAAATAACTAATCTACTAAGTGATGCACTACAAATATTCCATCATAAACACAATAATTACGCATTTAGAATACTTCTTAAAATATGTAGTCTGTTAAGATACTTGGCAAGAAAACCAAAATCTAAAGCATTTGCATTAAACTACATTCAAAAGGTGAGGCCAAACAGTACTCCCTCTAACCAAAAACCAAAACCATAAAGCCTATATGTAAGGCTGCTCCATCAATTTCTAAACCTGTTATATAGAAATAAACAACAAGTATGGCCAAAGTTTTAAATAATGCAGCTTATGAACTCCAAGAACAACTGCGAACTATCCTCTGAACTGAAGAGTCATGTTAAATCAGCCATCTATACTAAATAGCAGGTACTAATTTGTTACTTGATTTTTAAAAAATATATAGCATCTCTAATTACCAGCGAAGTAATCAACTATGTATCACATTCTTGATACATGTTTCAATGTAAATCCTCCTATGTGAAATGCCACCTTAGAACACATTCTATTGCTGTTTAACAAAAATTAGACTACTCCACGGTAGGGAGAGTACAAGAATTTTAACTGAAGTTAAAAAGATGTTCTTTTATCTGTCCACTACAATGTAGTCTCTCTCTCATTGCCAGTCTATTTAAGACATGATTTTGTAGAGAAATCTTTTGTACAGAAATGCTTAAGATAATGTAAACCACTTAGCTGTCATAAAGTGTTTGGCAGTGGGCCTCTCACATACCTTTAAAAAAATAAGGCTAATCTGTTTTATTTTTAAACAGTTTTCTTAGTAAAACAGTTCTACATGGGAGAAGAAAAGATGGAAGTGGTGATAGGGTTACTACTTAACACACAGGCTGGTGAAATATTGCTCTATTTTTTTTTTTGCAATGCGCACGCCAAGATCAAAACATTATGCAGGTTAAATTTCCTTGAAAGGTTCACAGCAGGCATCTTCCTTTTTGTATGCACAGCATTTGATTTCCTTTTACTCACAAAAAAACCTCACCAAGAACATCTATGTGCCACTAACACTAAGCAGCACTTCCTTAATCACTTATTTCCAACAATTTATGGATGATCAGTGGAAAAACGAGCAAAAATAATGAAAGAATGCTATGAAGCGTCCTTGAGACATATTGGCTTAGACTTCCTACTCATTTCTCTGTATCTTTAACATTGGGGGCCTGATACAAATTAGTCACTGGGGGGGGAGTCATTTGGTCATAAAATACAGTACAGGGTCACTTTTATGGAAGTTTGCCAAAAGGGACATAAACCAGGACAATTTCAAACTGTGACACAGGATAGAAGTATATTGAAACAATCTTTGTTCCTCCTCTATTGTGCTGTCATGTTGCTCAGCTTTACTGATATTCTCCACAGTAACACTGCTCTCTTCTCTTCTACCTGGCCTACCTAATTAATTAAGCAAGGAAGTTATCTCAAATTTTTCTACCATTTGCTTTTATTATCATGCACTCTTTTGACGTTCTCAGAGTTAACTTCTTAATCCACAGACTTTTTGTGCTGCATTTCAAACAAGATGTCTGGACACTTGGCATAATTGGTCAGGAAGTTGCTGTCGCTCATGGTAAATTTTATGCCACAACTTCAAGGATAAAAAAACCATATTAAGGTAGAAGTATGCTATAAAAATTTTTTAATCAAATTTATGTTTAATCAAATTTGGCTTTTCAGTAAAATACAAATTCTGCCTCTTCAGAAATACTTTGAGTAGGAAAATGGAAATAGACTGCCTTCAAGTTGATCCCGACTTATGGCGACCCTATGAATAGGCTTTTCATGGTAAGCGGTATTCAGAGGGGGTTTACCATTGCCTTCCTCTGAGGCTGAGAGGCAGTGACTGGCCCAAGGTCACCCAGTCAGCTTCATGGCTGTGTGGGGATTCAAACCCTGGTCTCCTGGGTTGTAGTCCAACACTCTAACCACTACACCACACTGGCTCTCAGTGAGTAGAGATAATGCTTTTGTTTTCTTGAGATACTTCTTAAGTAGTATCACTGCAGCTAGGTTATGAACAAACACACTCCACCTATCATGCAACTGAAAACACGCACTTTTTTTTTAAAAAAAAGAACAAACACAAATTGAGCTTATGGCCTTTGTATACATATTATGTACAATGCTGCACTCAATTCCTTTGGGAGGAAAGATAGGACAGAAATTTAATAAATAAACTTGACAGCTGCGCTTTCAACAAAGAGACTGAGAACCAAAGAGCTCCTTAGGCCAATGCAACAGGTTTATGGGGGACCAGGAAAATCTAAGGATTCTTTTTCTTTCCACCACTTCAATCTCCATGCCATATCATAATTCCCTCTAACAGTAAATTCATGTGGTTGAGTACTAACAGGATGGAGCCAAAACAGGGCTACTAAGAAACATGAGGGAGGTACTGGATTGCTAGGATGAATTTCAAGCTATGCAGAACCATCAAACAAAACGAAAAATAGAAAACAGCCCAGCGAAGCCCAAACATGCTCATAGAGTCACTGAATGTTGAGGGCCAGGTGGAAAATAAAAACAAAAAAACCAGGGTGTTAACACTGAGCAGGAACCACTGCTATTAGGGAGTGAAGCTATATTGCAATGTTTTATTGCAGATCCACTTGTCACAAACTATTTTTAAAACTGTGGAGAGTTTCAAAATCAGTCTGCATGTAGCATAGTTTATGCGGGGGAGAATTGTTATTTGAAGAGAACATGTCTAAAGATTCTTGGGATCAAGGAACTAGTTTCACAGTTTTTGGGGTTGTGGACTCAGAAGATAATGGTATTGGATACTGGGAACCATAAGGGGATGGAAATGTGCTCCTAGCACTATTTTGGAAATGCTTGCTCAAGACCTTGTTTAAACCTTCATACAGACCAATAAGTTGAGGTTCCATAGCAGTTCTCATGCTTCTGCTTGCACAAGCAGAAGAACATCTTTAACTTAGCTTCATTTTCTAATCCAATGCTTTAGGGCAAGGTATAAAACAGCCCTTCCATGAGCAGAACTCACCTTACACACGGGAATGATACCAAGAAGCTGCCATTTCACACAATAGGGAGACTTTTCAAAAAAAAAAAATCAGCTGAAGCACCAGCTATATATATATATATATATATATATATATTAAAAAAGACCAGCAGATGAAGAAAACTCTTCTTGGATAAACTATAAATTGCCATTGAAATTATAGGCAATGAATTATATTGCCCCTCTTCACATACATTATGTACTTTTAATGTTTTGTGCATCACAATAAGTGAATAGTGAAAAGGGCGAATTTTAAAAAGTAAGCCTAAGAAAAAGAATGTGGGTAACTATCATGGCTGTTGTTTACTATCAAAGCAATAATAAACTCCAAGACCTTTAACAAGGACATGAGTACTGAAAACCAACTTTCATAGTGAAGACTGATCTGTCTAGATTAAAATTTAAAGAATATATGGAAAACTGAAGGCCCAACAAAAAAATGAAACAGTGGACTAAGGAAAAAAGGCCATTTAAGCCTCTTTTAAAAAACAGTGAGTTAATCCCCTTAAGCCTAATATATCCTGTTGAATTAACAGAATGGTTTGATTAAAACCCTAGACAGAGAATCATGTTTAGTTTGATTATCAGAATAAACACTGCATCCACCCATGATGAGTGGTCAATTTTCGTATCTGACATAATGAGAAGACATGATGCACTAGAAAAAACAATAATGCTGGGAAAACAGAAGGGAGTAGAAAAAGAGGAAGGCCAAACAAGACATGGATTGATTCCATAAAGGAAGCCACAGACCTGAACTTACAAGATCTGAACAGGGTGGTTCAAGACAGATGCTGTTGGAGGTCGCTGATTCATAGGGTCACCTTAAGTCATAATCGACTTGAAAGCACATAATAAAATCTCTGTGTAATATGGAAGTACTTTTTTTAAAAAAAATTGCCCAAGGGAATCAACAGGAGCCTACCAGAAGAACCACATGCCACAGAGAATGAATGCCATCAATTAGAACAATAAATCTGCAAGCAGCAAGAGTTGGTAGTGGTGAGGATTAATCTTATTTAAAAGAACAGAAAAAATATGGCCAAAACCAAACCATATCACATAGAAAGCAAATTGAGTATCTCTTAATAGCAGCACACATGTTGATAGCTAAATGCTGGAAAGAGACAAAAGGATTAAACATTGGGAAGTGGTATAGCATAGTATGGGAAATAGTGCTCTCAGAGAAACTTACTCAACGTTTGAAAGTAGCAAGAGGACAAAAGAAAAAAGATAGTTTTGCTACAGAATGGTCGTGTTTTATTACACATACAAACAAAACATCAGCACCAATACAGGTTCCAATTGCCTTTAATAGCTTATGGCTACAATAGTTTCTCTGGAGATCTGGGATCTGTCCTCTTGTTAATTATTATCTAAAACTGCCTAATAACCAATGTTAAGTAATTTGTATTGTATGTGGATAGTGACAGACTGAGTAGTACTTTTATATGTAATGTACTATTCTTTGCGTATATGGTTTCTGTATTATGTGAATATTTAATATTCAATCTTTCTTTATATATTTCAAATAAAAAACATATTAAAAATTAGTCTAACAGTTATAAACATTACTAAAGCCAACTTTAACATTATCAAGTTATGCCAAAATTTACTGTACAATATATTATACTGATTGGGTGGGGGGGATAAGATCTAGCTGGTAAATGGACCATTGGTCTCACCTGAAGGGTGATTTTCCTATGAGGACGGACATCACAACGGGTTAAAGCTCCACCTATCGTGCGAAGGCAAGAATGTCTTTGAAGTCAAGACTAGGGGCGTCAGGCCCCTCCCACTCTCCAGTTCATTCGCAGCGAGTCTAAGGAAAGATATCTGAAAATACAAGAACAAGGCCAACAGGCCTGGCAGCAGGAAAATAACACAATATTACCATGCACAGTAACATGACTCCAACATAGCGGTACAACAGAACTAGAAGTCTTGACTTCACTTTTAAATTTAATATAATAGCTCAACAGTAATATAGAACACATTAGAAAATATATAGTCATCCTCCAACTGGGAGGGTCGTGATGTCCGTCCTCATAGGAAAATCACCCTTCAGGTGAGACCAATGGTCCATTTTCCCTATGAGTCCGGCCATCACAATGGGATGTACCCCAGCAGCCCAAACAGGGAGGGACCACCCACGTGTTAATCGTCATTAAGAACCTGTTGCAACACTCGTCTGCCAAAAGAAGCGTCAGCAGAGGCATAGCGATCAATTTTATAATGCCTTATAAACGAGTGTGGGGTAGACCAGACTGCAGCCCTACAAATATCGGCAACAGGAGCATTAGTGGCAAAAGCAGCCGAAGTGGCAGCTGACCTGGTAGAATGAGCCGTTATACTAGCTGGAACTGACAGCTTAAGAGACTCATATGCTAAAGTAATACATGCCCTTAACCAACGGGATAAGGTAGGATTGGAAACTTTATGCCCCATAGACCTTGGATGAAAGGATACAAACAGAGACTCAGTTTGTCGTATATCCTGGGTCCTAGACAGGTAGGTCTTGAGAGCCCTCCGGACATCTAACGAATGCCAAGCCTTCTCGAGAGGATGGGTAGGATTCGGGCAAAAGGAAGGCAAAACAATGTCCTGGTTGCAATGGAACACTGAATCAACCTTGGGACGGAAGGAAGGATCAGTCTTCAGTACAACCGAATCCTTATGGAAGACGCAGAGATGGCGAGCGGAAGACAATGCGCCCAACTCCGAAACACGTCTAGCAGATGTGATTGCGATCAGGAACAAGACCTTGAAGGACAGTATACGAAGAGGCACAGTCCTGATGGGTTCAAACGGAGGGCGTTGCAAAGCCTGCAGAACCTTCGGCAAACTCCATGAGGGAAACCGATGGACAACAGCCGGAGAGCGTAGGGCGACTCCCCTCAAAAAACGTTTGATGAACGGATGTGAGGAAATATGATCTCCAGGAGAGGACACTGAGAGAATGGACGAAAGAGTGGACGCATGTCAACGTAGAGTGTTGGGTCGAAGTCCCATCATAAAGCCGCTATGGAGAAATGGCAGCACCTGATGCACAGTGGCCTGGGATGGATCATGGTGGTGGGACTGACACCACTTGGAGAAAGCCACCCAGGTATGTTGATAAATACGGGTGGTAGATGGTCTTCTCGAGGCCAAAATAATGTCAATCACAGCGTCAGACAGTCCAGCTGACCTCAAATGTCCCCGTTCAAACGCCACGCTGTTAGATTGAACCAAGTAGGGTCCTGGTGCAGTACTGGACCCTGGGATAGAAGGTCTGGCCTTACTGGAAGTGTCCAAGGATCCATCATTGACATTGCCAGAAGATCTGAAAACCACGGTCGGCGTGGCCAAAATGGTGCTATCAGAACCAGCTGTGCCTTTTCGGTTCGCGCCTTCCTCAAGGTTTTGGCTAACAATGGTATGGGAGGGAAGGCGTACAGTAGACCGTCTGGCCACGGTGTTGTCAGAGCATCCACTGCTTCTGCTGTTGAGTCCAGGTATCGGGCAAAGTACCTGGGAAGCTGGCAATTGCGACTGGAGGCAAACAGGTCGACTGATAGGGCGCCGAACCGACACTGGAGACGATGGAAAATGGATGGATGAAGTTTCCATTCTCCCGGAAAGACCTGTTGTCTGCTGAGCCAGTCTGCTGTCACATTCCAAATCCCTCTGAGGTGCTCTGCTTTCAGGGATTGTAGATGTTGTTCTGCCCAGACAAAGATGAGGGAGGCTAAGTCCTGCAGAGGACGAGACCTGGTGCCCCCCTGTCTGTTCAAATGTGATTTTACACACGTGTTGTCTGTTCGAATGAGCACATGATGCAAAAGGAACAGAGACTGAAAATGACATAGAGCTAAGTGGACAGCCTTTAGTTCCAGCCAGTTGATGCTTTGGGATTGCTCTGTGTTGGACCAAACCCCCTGAACGTACTGGGAGTTGCAGTGGGCTCCCCAACCTATGAGGCTGGCATCTGTGGTTACAACGGTTCTGCGGGGTTCTCTGAACGACGTGCCCTTGGAGAGGTGTTGAACCTTGGTCCACCAGCGGAAGGAGAGGCGCAGCGCGGGGCTCAAGCGAACTTTGCGATGGTTGGAGCTGGCAATGTCTTTTTGAAAAGGCAACAGAATCCATTGAAGGGGCCGAGTGTGGGCTCGAGCCCATGGTACAATGTGGATTGTAGATATAAACATCCCGAGCGTTCTGGCGAGAAGCATGACGTCTGCGGATGTTTGTTGCATCAGGGACCTTGCGATGCTTATGGTGGCAGTGATGCGATCTGGAGCCAAGAAGACCATTGCCTGCAGGGTGTCCAACATTGCCCCTAGATGTAGTAGGCGTTGGGTTGGTTGGAGATGGCTTTTGTCGAAGTTGACAAGCCAGCCGTAGTCCTGCAAAACATTGAGGGTGATCATTAAATGATGATGAGCCAGTTCCTCCGACTTGGCCCGTATTAGCAAATCATCCAAATATGGGTAGATATGAACCCCTTGGGTCCGGAGGTAAGCCACTAGGATGAGTAGCATCTTGGTAAACACTCTTGGAGCAGAGGAGAGGCCGAATGGCATCGCTCTATATTGAAAATGCTGGTGGCCAAAAGCAAACCGAAGAAACTTTCTGTGGGCTATGCAAATGGGCACATGGAGATACGCTTCCTTAAGGTCGATAGAAGCCAGGAAGTCTCCTTCATGCAGACTCTCCGTAATGGAGTGGAGTGATTCCATTTTGAACCTGCGATATGTTACAAAACGGTTGACAAACTTGAGGTCCAAGACCGCCCTCCATGATAAATCTCGTTTTGGCACAGCAAATAGGAGGGAGTACACCCCTTCCGACCTCTCAGATGTGGGAACTGGCTCTATCGCCGCTATGTCCAAGAGGTGGTGTATAGCTGTCTGCATAATGTTGTGCCTGGCTGGTGCCCTTGGGCAAGGAGACGGGTGGAATCTGTCTGGTGGGGTTGCCCAGAACTCTATGGTATAACCATAACTGAAAAGGTCCCTGATCCAGGAGACCTTAGTAAGGCGCAGCCATCGACCTCCAAAATTAAGTAATCTGCCACCTATGGGGAGGGCGTTAAGACTACTTGTGTAGGCGAGGGCCTCCTTTATATGAGGATGATGAGTTGCCCCTGCGCCCTTGGTACTGACCTCTGCCCTGGAAGCGTCGGTTCCAGGAGCCCCTGAATGCGTTGGGGTCATAGGGTCTGAAGTCGCGGCCTCGTCCTCCTGGCCGCGTTCCTCGAAAGGGCTGGTTAGAACGGAAGGAAGGGAATCGCCTGAAAGGCCTGTGGTCGCTGTTCTTGACTGTGGCCAGAACCAGTTTGTGGGCGTCTTTTGGATCGACCAGCACTGCCTTTAGAGCTTCCTCACCGAAGAGTAGAGATCCGGAGTAAGGAGCCCTGGACAGATTCAATCTGGCCGCTGAATCAGCTTGCCAGTGGCGAAGCCAGAGGGTGCGGCGAGCAACTATTTGAGCCGTCATGGCTCGTGCCCCTAACTGAGTGGCATCCAAAGTGGCATCAGCCACAAAAGCTGCTGTCTTACGCAATTTCAATAGTGCTCTTCTGAGGGTGACAGGATCAGGGTTAGCATCCTCTAGAAGGTCATCCAGCCACATCATAGATGCTCTGGAGAAGATGGAGGCTGAAGCGGAGGCACACATGGCTAGGGCAGTGGCCTCGTGATTCTTGCGGAGGGCAAAGTCTATTTGTCGCTCAGTAGTGTCTTTTAGGTGGGATTCCCCTTCCCTGGGCAAAAGCGATTGTGAAACGAGGCGAGCGATTGGTTCATCTATGCCAGGGACATCTAACTTGGTGGCAAAGTCCGGGGCTAGGGCGTAAAGTCTGTCAGCCAGGTTCTTGAAGCGTCGAGCTTTGAGTGGATGGGCCCATTCTTCAGAGGCTAATTTGGTAATTAGGTCCGGCACCGGGATGTAGTGTTCAGTAGGTGCAGGGGATTTGAGGACCTTGGCCCCTTTGATAGCTGGGGCGGGCGAAGTTGCAGGCGTAGTTAACTACCCCGCGTGCTAGCGGCTGATAGTCTGAGGAATTAAACAAGCGATACAATGTATCCTCCTCATGATCTGAATAGTCGCTCCAGTCGTCTCCTTCAACATGGTCAGTGAAGGTTGACTCCTCCACATACGAGGCTTCGTCCGTACATCTGCCTCTGGCTACATCAAAGGGATCTGGTGAACCGGAAGAATGAGCTTCATGGCACGCACGTTGGACCATGTTAAGTGGAGGTATGGCAGGAACTTGTGGTAGTGACTGCATTTGAGTGAAAAATGCCAGCATGGCTTGAAGTTGGGAGAGGAAATCAGGAGACAGCTGCAGACCGGATGTGGCAGATGTATGTGCCTGAGGAACTATTGGAACAGATGACTGGGGCGGTAAAACGGAGGGAGGTTCGTTAGGCGAACACGGGGGAAAGCCAACAAACTCTTCCTCGTCAGAGGCAGTAGCAGGGGAATGGAGAATATCGCTTATGTGTGCCTGTGCTGTGGTGGTGGTTGGCACAGAGCCATAATGTGGGCGCTTTGGTTTACTATGGCTGGAAAGATGTTTTGTCTTAGCCAGTGCTTTGGTATGTCTGGTCTTAGTCGTGTTAGAATGTTGTGGCTTGGCTGATTGTGGCATGCCTGGTTGATCTGGCACCATATGGGTTGATGGCGACATGCCTGGCTGTTCTGCCATCTTATATTAACTTGGGTGCAGTACACTGCCACGGAGGGGGCAGAATGTAAAGACCCGAACTGGCACAGCGTACTACCACGGAGGGGGTAGGATACACTGGCAGATGGCGAAGTGCACTGCCACAGAGGGGGCAGAATGCACTGAGATATCAGCGTTAAGGTAATATAGGCTGTTTTAGAGTGGTACACTCAGATTAGTGCTGTAGGCTGGGTTTCAGGTTTGGTTCACGACCTCAGAGGGGGCGGGACCAATATAAATCAGATTTAGTACAAATCAGCCACTAAGAGTAAGACTTCAGCCTTGATCATACAATCCAGCCACTAGGATTAAAGCTTCAGCCTTGATAAAATAATCCAGCCCACTAGGCTTGGAGCTCCAGCCTTTATAATATAATCCAGCCACTAGGATTACAGCCACAGTAAAATTGTGTGTAAAGCAGCCCTGTGTAAGTCTGTCTGCAGCACTTATACAACACACATACGGATAGATAGCCTGCAAGGGAGGTATCCGATGGTTAATAAGGGTAACAAAAAAGGCGGGAAATTTGAGTTTGAAAAATGGCGCCCGGAAAAAAGAGCGGGAAAAAATGATCCAAAAATGGCGGAGGAAGAAGAAGCAATGGCGGTCGCTGGGGGAGGCGCGGGGTCGATAGCCGCACTAGCAGCTCTAAAAAACCCCAACAAGAAGATTGCCTAGAGAAGCCTGTGTCGGGAGAGGCAGCAGAAGGCAAGCCGCTGTCGCCGCCGAGAGAAGAGCTCTCCGCGGCGAAGATCAAAGCTCTCTGCGGAGAAAATCAATCTCTCCGCGGTGAAAGTTAAATTCACGGAGAGAGAGGGAGAAGGAGAGCCGCAGCACCAGGCTCCGGTGAGGTAGTACACCGGCAGGCTAAAAATGGGTGGCGGGGGAAAAACAAAGAAGAGAGCAGGGAGCCGCAGCCGCAAGCTCCCGCAGGGGAGAGAAACGCAGCAGAGGTCTCTCCAAGAGCTCCTCAGAGCGCTGCTTGAGACCGCCCGGCACAGGAAAAAATAGAGCCAAGAGCTCCCGATGGATGCAACAGAACCAGGGGAGAAAGCTCAAAAGCAGCCAAAAAACAAAGAGGACTGCAGCCGCGGTCTCTGTGGGAACCCGCAAAAAAAAGCCTCAAACAAGTAAGGGAAAAGAAGAAGCTTAAAGAAAAGCTCAAAATTGGCCAAAAACCTAGAGAACCGCAACCGCGGTCTCTGTGGGGACCCTCAAACTTAAATGGGAAGTTAAACACAGACAGGGAAAGGAAGGACTTGAAGACAAATAAACTTAGCTAAATGCTTCTTGCTACGCAATGGATCCAATCTTGTTCGTACAAAGGCAAGAATGAACTGGAGAGTGGGAGGGGCCTGACGCCCCTAGTCTTGACTTCAAAGACATTCTTGCCTTCGCACGATAGGTGGAGCTTTAACCCGTTGTGATGGCCGGACTCATAGGGAAAATCGTCAGGCAGTAACCAAAAAGAGACAATACTTTCTTTAATAACTGCATATTTAACATTGTCTGTTCTTTAATTGTAGTAACAGGGTTAGGAAAAGGTTGCACAATCGCACTAGCCATAACAACAGATAATATAGCTATGGTCCATAGGCATAGCCATGGTTATTGTTATCCAGGACTTATCTCTTCACTGGCTTTGGGAACAATTACACTGAAAGTCAGCACTAGAATTCAGGAAGTTCATTCACCATAGGGAGGGGCTGAGGGGAGTGTGCGTGTGTTTGTGATACATGGACCCCTAGTAGCCATAATTAGGGGGTCAGCACTGTTACATCTGTGCAGACCTTATTTACGAGATGCTGACTGAAGTCCTACCTGCAGCTAACTAGAGACCCTCAAGACTTGCTTGGGTATATCTAGCAGGAGAATTAGTTGCATCGTACAGAGCAACCTCATCAGAATTAATCTGAGTTATATTACAGAAGATATGCAAGACTCAGTGATGCTTTTCCTCAAATGGTTGACATACATGAACATCTACCCCAAACCCTGGCTTTCAACTTATTCAGCTCTTCTCTGAAAGAATTAAGACTGTGCCAAATTTCATCAATGCATTTTGTTGCACTTACAGACTATAAAGAACTTCCTTTAAGAAAACACTACCTTGCCAAATGTATTATGGTTTCAGTATCACTGCCTAAATTGTTTATCAGTCATTTACCACTCATTGGATGTGATTCATTTTTTATCTTTGTGTTCATTTGCTTTCAGTGAATGGCAAAAAGAGCGAGTCAGAAAGTAGTCAGCCTAGAAGTTTGTGTGTGCAAGAACTAGTAACAATCAATGTGTGGAGCAGGGAGTGGATAAATGACTTTTCAAGTGCTATAAAAATACTTAAAATAAAGTATATCAAACCTCAGTTCATTTGTTCTGAATTAGATAGTTCAATATTCATTCACTACATTACTTATGTCCTCAAATACATTCATCTGCTTACATTAACAGACCAATAAATGGTTTCAGAGCACCTAATCTTGTAGGACTGTGGATCACAGCAATACCTGTATGAGAGACCCCTGGAAGCCTCATGTAAGCTGCTCTGGGCTTTCCAAGAAAGAACAGAATGAAGCCTGAAATTGATCCTGGCATTAGGTTTTGTTTTCTGCAAAATCACGTAAGACAACAAGATCACAGCTCCACACAATTTGCCATTTTAAAGAAAGGTGCATGTCAGAACAATGAAAGCCACCACAGAAAGGAAGGCTTTTAATGTTTATATTCAAGCTGCAACATTTGATCGATTTATTCAGCAAGAGATTTAAACATTAAAAGCTCTGTATATATTTTGCACAGTAAAAAGACAAATTCAATGTTTTTTTTAAAACTACTTCCATTTCATTTACACAAGTCTCAGAAATATACAAAAAATGTCTTGTGATACAACACTTCCTCTGCAGTCATGGTACACAAATTTTCACACACATCACCACCTGGCTCCCTGACAACTCTGTGAAGAGCAGTGCAGATGTCAGATATTTGGGGAAGGGCTCAGTGATAGACAATCTGTTTTGCATGCAGAAGACTTTACTCTTTCAACTAGCCTTTTAATTTGAGACCTTATCCCAGTCTGCGTCTGTGTTGGAATTACTTATTCATATCTTTATAAAGCTTTTTTTAAAATATGTTTTTAAAGATGCTTTGTTTTAATTTGTTTTTAAAGATGTTTTGATTTAAAATGTTTTAGTCTTTTGTTTTTAAGATGTTTTAGAGTGTTTTTGTTTGCCACCCCAGGCTCCTTCTAGGAGGAAGGGTGAGATATATATTAAATAAATAAACAAATTAATTAATTTTAAAAAATAAGTTCAATTCCTGGCATCTCCAGGTACTAAGGTGACTTTAAGATGATATCTATGGGGATTCCCCTTGCTGGAAAGAGTCAATTTCAATGGCAGAGGAGAGGAATAACCTGCAGCAATACAGAAAACTAAGACTGGGAAAGAGACCACACCCATCAAGGTGTCCCCACCCTCAGCTCCTCTTATTTTCAGCAATGCTGAAAGTATAAGTCACTTCTAGTAAAGTGCACTTCTACTACCTCTTCAAAGGCCAAACACCAAGCCCTTTGACTTTTTAATGTAACACTGCACAATTTCTCAGAAGGCCTCACACATGCAAAATAGCAAGGTAACTTCATGCTGTGGAGCAGGCAGATGTCAGAGAACTGGGTAATACTGTCAGGCTAAATGCATGCTCAGACATGGAAGGTAGAGTCATAGTCAGCATGATGCAAAATTTTGGTAAATTGTTAAGTGTTGGTTACAAGCATGTCATATAGTAACTATCCAGGTTAAATCATCTTCAGCATTGAATATTCTTGATGTTTAATAAACCATGCTTAAATTATCAATGCATATTTCAGTTTAATATATTTCACAGAGTCATAACATATTTCAGATATACATTTCTTAAATAATTCTATCCAACTCATTTCACTCCTTCAAAAATATGATTTGTGTACTAGCTTAGTTACTATGTTATCAAACAATACAGTAAGAGGACTAGCCTGAATGTAGACCAGCTAGGGGTTTCTTTTGCTACCATAATATATTTTTAAATGCCTACTGCTTAAGTTTATAAATAATTATTGCCAGAGCCACATATCAATTTAGTTTAACATAGATTATAAAAGCTGGCCATTAGTTCTGTAAACATAGCTTTGAGGGCTGATCATAGTATTTTTGGCACAACATTCACATATATTTAATATCCACGCACCTTTTTTAAGCCAGCAAAGCCTTCCGACTCCAGAAAGAAGAAAGCAAAGGGCATCAATACAAACAAACAAAGGTTGGAAAAGAGAGAAGCAAGATTCCATAAGCCTAGACAAAACAAAACAAAACAAAATAAACATATTACTTGTGAAGATTGCAGAACCTTTAAAGAATAATACAAAATAAGTTCTAGCACTTATTAATGATTCTGGAGGATTCTTAGACAGCAGTTTTTTACAGCACCCTCATTCAAGTGAAGAAACATGAACAATTATTTCGAATGTTTTCAAGATTACTAGAGCTGAAAGGGCGCGGTACATTTTGAAAAATCATGACATATTCTCCTACAACACCCCTTCCCCGAGCTGTCAATTTGGAAGACCTATAAAAGAGGGCAAAAAATGTTCTCCAATTCAGAATGAGGACAGGAGCTATTGACCTTACTCAGATTTGGCTTCTCAATTGTCATGCAGTCAGATCTGATTGACTATGTAGCAGTATGATGACATTACACTGGTTGCATGATCCTCGACTGGCTGGACTTCATAGTCACCAAGAAATCATCTTATTTTAAAAAAGAAATATGCCAAAGCAGCTATCAAGTGAACATGAGCAAAATGGGACAAAAAAGGCGAGGTTGGGGAAGTCTTTGGAATAATTATTTTTGGTCCTGTGAAATTTTTTTATACCAGAAGTGTCTGTCCACAAAAAGCTCAGCTCGCTACTGAACTTTAGTTCCAAATGCCTATTAAAGACCACTCAATCACTTAGTAATTTATGAGCTTCCATTGTTACCAGCAGAACCCAAATGTAACATCCAATGATTCTTTCACAACTCTAATGTAAGTTCAGGGTACCAGGAATCCTGAATTACTTAGTTTGAAAACTAAATTGGCATCTTAAGTGGCTCAGTTCATGCCACATGTTGTCTAGCTCTCTTAAAAACTACTGCAAATAGGAACTCAGTATGGAACTCAACCTCATCTATTCAAAGCTCAATCCTTTGTCTTTAGAAGAGACTACGAGGCAAGCAGATTGTGCAAGATTTTGCTAAAGAAAAAAACAAACACCCTGAAAATCTGTTCTGAATGTTTTGCACACCTAATAGCTCTCCTATGCTCATCTTGCTCACAAATACTTGTGTGCAAGAACATGCATATCTATGTATGAAGAAGCATAAGCAGATTACTATCAGTAACCTTTAACACCGGAAGAGAGAATATCATAATGGAGGGGGAAAGGAGGGGGTAAATTGGCTGGGTGTGCAAAACATGGAGTAAACAACCACACCCTAAGCATTTATACGGCTGATGACATATGGCTGATGACAAACTACAATGCATGAAGGATTTTATTAGCAATCCACACTACTCTTGCCAACTTAACTCTGATACAATCTCAAAGCATTTAAGTAAAAGAAAACTGCAATTAAGCAAGCATGTTACCACTTCTGATAAAGCCTCACCCTTGCCTACAGTACTTTGTGAAACAGAAAGCAAATCTTGCTGATGTGAAATTTTCCCTGTATTCTACCCCCATCTGCTGGGCACAGATGAGATAGCAAAAGCCTGACAAGGTAGTTTTAAGCATTTAATTTCATATGCAGAATTTTGAAACTGAGCCAAAGTTACCTGCTGTTAGATGTACTTTAAAATGATTGTTTTTCACTTTGAAAGGTTATCTACTTTGACCTTCACAAACATTATAAATGAGTTACTGAATTATAATCACAAGTCAATAATAAATCTGGCATAAATATATTCTCAGTTTTAAAACTACTTCCATATTCAGTTAGATAGATAAGCTAGACATATCAATTATTCTTAAGAACCTAATTTATGAAGATTGCTGCCAAATAGATTGCAACATTATGGGTGGCATTCAACACTAGTCCTACACAGAGCAGACCCACTGAAGATAACGGACATGGCTGGTGGATGTACAACCTGTCCTGGATGGGGTTGCACTCCCCCTGAAGGAGCAGGTTCGTAGTCTGGGAGTTCTTTTAGATCCATCCGTCACTGGAGGCTCAGGTAGCCTCGGTGGCACAGAGTGCGTTCTACCAGCTTCGGTTGGTGGCCCAGCTACGCCACTCTCTGGACAGGGAAAACCTTGCTTCAGTTGTCCATGCTCTGGTAACCTCTAAATTAGGCTACTGCAATGCACTCTATGTGGGGCTGCCCTTGAAAACGGTTCGGAAACTGCAGCTTGTGCAAAATGCGGCGGCCAGACTAATAACTGGGACCAGGCGGTCCGAACATATAACACCGATTCTGGCCTGCCTGCACTGGTTGCCTATATATTTCCGGGCTCGATTCAAGGTGCTGGTTTTAACCTATAAAGCCTTGTACAGCATGGGACCACAATACCTGATGGAACGCCTCTCCCGATATGAACCTACCCGCACACTGCGCTCAACATCGAAGGCCCTCCTCCGGGTGCCTACTCAGAAAGAAGCCCGGAAGGTGACAACAAGAAAAAGGGCCTTCTCTGTGGTGGCCCCCGAACTATGGAATATTCTTCCTGATGAGATACGCCTGGCGCCAACATTATTATATTTTCGGCGTCAGATAAAAACCTTCCTGTTCTCTCAGGCATTTTCAGCATTTTAGTAGTATTTAATATGCATTTTAGTGTGTGTTTAATTATATTTTCCTGATACTTTTAAACTTATTTTTAAACTGCTTAATATGAGGTTTTAATTATATGTTAGATGTTTTTTTACCTGTTGTAAACCACCCAGAGAGCTTCAGCTATGGGGCGGTATATAAACTGAATTAATAAATAAATAAAATAAATATGGCTAACTTAGGTCTATTAATTTCAATGGATCTACCTGAGTAGGACTTAGCTGAATACAACCCAAAGTAATTTCATATAGATTACAGACATAATTACACAACAAACAAAAAAACGCACACAGAAACTTCTGGTTTGAAGCTACTATATATGCCACCAGATACCAAATCATTGAAGAATGCACAAAAACATTTTTATTAGTTCCATTTCTAACCCAACTTTCTCAAATAAGGACCCAAGGCAAGTAACAAAATCCAACACCAACAATTAAAAATATTAAGGATCTAAAACAGTACTTCAATCCATGATAGTGTACAGCAAAAACAGTATACCATAAAATAATTTTATCAAAATGATTAAGGACCCCACAAACACAAAAATTCAGCAGCTATCTAAAGTTAATATAAAGTGACATCCAATATTGCACTGAGATTTTTAGCTTTTGGCTAAGTAGTATGCACTACATATTCAGGGACTTAGCCAACTCACACTACTATTTTCCCAAATAAGATGACTTATCTCATTATTGGCTGTGGAAGCCAGGAATTGTTCAGTTTCCTTCTTATTCTTCACAAGCCAGTCATTTATTTATTCTATTTATATCTCACCTTTCCTTCAAGGAATTTAAGGTGGCACATCCTCAAACACCTCACAACAAATCTGTTAGACTGAGAGAATGTATCTGGTTCAACATTACTCAATGAGTTTCATGCCTAAGTGGGGATTTGAAGCTGGGTTTTCCCAGTCCTTGTCTTACCACTATACCACACTAGTTTCCTCATCTTCAAGGCAAGGAAACTGAATAATTCCCATCTTCCACAGCCAATAATGTTACTTTTGCACGGCAAACTGACGTACCAAAAAGAATATCAGCCTTTATATACATTTCCATACATCAGTCACAAGACATTACACTTGAAGCATTAAACCTTTTGAACTAGCACTGCCGCCTTCTGAATTTCATTTATTTTGTGCCTCCTTAACTCAACAATTCAGCATACAAGTGGAGTACATGTGGAGATACTCATATGCAGTTGCATGCAACTTGCTGCTGCTATCATGCTCCCATTGGAAGAATCCGTTTTGGAGAATGACCCGGAGCTCCCAGAGGCAAACATCATGGAGATGTAAGCCTGTGTCAGGGGTCTGAAATGCAGAGCAGGGGGATCTTCGGTCTTCAGAAGACACAACAACCCAACCACCACTTCCCCAAGACACAAACAGCCCTTTCACAGAATCGGAGGCAGAAGCCAAGCAGCCACCAAGTCCTAGGGAGTGTAGGTGCCTAAAGGTGCAGGCTCAGCCTGCCACCGCAGTGCCCAACTGAGGAACAAGGACTCCTCAGGATTAAAGGATACTCATGAGTGAGCTACTCCTCACAAGTGGATAAAATCCTCAGGCAATATGGATGGCCTGCAGCCATGCTTTGGATGGGGTTCTGAAGGCTCAGGTTTAAAAGTCTTCCATTGCAGGCACACAGCCTTTGCATCAGCTCCCTGACTTATGTATCCCTGTATACCTAGTTGTTTCCTAGGCCTCCCTGCATTTGGACTTCAAACTGCCTTTGATCTTACTTCTTGTGCTGGTCCTGAGTTTGAATGTCAGATTCCCAACAATGTGATTCTCATTGTCCATTGCTAACAGCTGCTTTGCCTTTAAGTCACCTGCATCACAACAGTTGTGTGTGGTCTGGAATATTAATGCAAACATTGGACACTGGGAAAGGAATAGATAAGGACATCTCTGACCTCTTCATAAAACCACAGAGACCTATCATTAAAACAAAGCAGCAGCTCCTCTTGAGTTTCCTTCTTCCCACATGGAACCAGAATGATGATGAATCTGGGATGAAGTCACCACACAAATCTAGCAAGGATAATTGAGAATTGTCTGGCAGATAGCATTCAATCCCTTTCAGCATTATAAAACTTTCTTTCCAAAAATAGTTAACTCGCATATATCCAATGGAAGTGCTGTTTCTTTGTTCAACTGGACTTAAAGTCTAACCCTTCCCACTGGGCTCAGGGTGGAAAACAGTATGCTAATTATTCTACCCTGTCCCTTGTCACCAAAAGCCACTTTGAATAAATCATCTTGCCCCAGTTCCAGAATAAATACTAGGTCCTGATTTGATGCATAGGTGATACACTTAAGATAATTTTGTGCTACAAATTCAAGTACCAATATGAAATTTCATAATACTAACCATGGATTAGAGAACCATTTAACCACTGAATATAGTAACTATGTGGAAAAGAGAGCAGGATCTCATTGCTGATTATTGAGAAAGGTAGAAGAAGGACAGCACCAGCTGAAACTGCAAGCGTAAATGTACTCAAGAATAGCCTGAAAGTAAAAAAGAGCATTATTATTATTGTTAATACAACAATTCAGATATTAATGAAAACAGCACATTTAAGAAGAGCTTCAACACATATTGCCATTGCTTTTCAGGCATCACCAAGCTAATATTCCACACGCAAAGTTTAATTTAAAAAACAGAATGGGGACACAATCCCTGACTTATCAAACTTTAGCAATCAGGGTACCATCATCTCATATAACTTCATTAGTTTTCCTTACCGAGGTTGCACCTCACAAAATACTGTTCTTGAATGTGTTAAAAGAATGTATACATTCATCGACACTCTCAGTCCTTGCGAATTTCCACTTATTCAAGAAGACTTTCAATAAAAGTCATTTAAGTCAGAAGGTAATAGGATTGCAATCAACTGCATTTACAAGACTGATTAAAAATAAACCCTTTTGAGAGCATATTCTTGTGAATCCCACTACAAAGCTAAAACAATGATTCCTTATACATTCAACTATATTTAAGGTGTAGCACTAAATTCTAGACAGGACATAATACAATTACAACATACTAAAGCAGCCCAAGCAAATAAAATGTGTCAAGATTAATGAAAGTGCTCCCTCTGCTGTGGAAGTCTAGTACTGCTGATGTGCTAAAATGTTAGCTCTGTGTAAAAGGAATTTCAGACAATTTTTGCTTTGCAGGTGAATACCAAAAGGGAAACACTCACACACACACCACCATCCAAAAACACAGCCCAACCAGATTAGCCTGCATAAAGAGGTTTTGGGCTTATAATTCTCAAATGGGAGCTCCCATGTCAAATGGCAAGTCAATTATGAAACTAAGGGTACATTTAAAATAGTTTATCATAAAGGCTATTCAAGAAGACAAAAATCAGTGGGCAGGTCCAAGGTACTGGGCACACCTGAAGAGCTCTCTGGGTCCCAGCCATAAACCTTGAGAAGAGGAAACACTGAGGGTTTCTGGAAGGCCGGAACAGACAGATAAAATTATCCTTACAAAACATTCCAAGGGTTTCACTTGGAGCTGGCTGTGAGCGCTTGCACCTGGTGTTAGGCCAAGGAGACAGTAAACTAGGATTGTTGCTGGTGTACCATCCACCCTGCTGCCCGGTAGCTTCTCTGACCAAGTTCGCAGGGGCCACCTCGGTTGTGGTATTGGAAGAGCCCAGAATGTTAGCCTTGGGTAATTTCAGTGTCCATGCTTAGGCTACCTCTAGTGTTCCGGCTCGGGACTTCATGACCTCCATGATGACCATGGGGCTGTCTCATCACCAGCCGGACACATAGGGCAGGGCACACCCTTGATTTGGTTTTTGCTCCAGATGGAGAAACGGGTGGTCTGGAGACAAGGGGTCAGACCACTTCCTGGTGAAGTTTAGACTTATGGCTCCAATCCTCCCCTGCAAGGGTGGTGGACAGATTAAGATGGTCCGCCCCAGGAGACTAATGGAATCCATACGATTTCTGAATGCCCTGGGGGAGTTCCCAGTATATAGATCAGGTGACCCTGTTGAAGTCCTTGTCATGCTGTGGAACAGCGAGACGTATCGAGCTCTTGACACAGTTGCCCCGACAGCCCTTCCGGCATTGTGGAGCCCAGTTTGCACCTTGGTACACCAGTGAGTTAAAGGCAATAAAACAGGCTGGACAAGAGATAGAACGCAAGTGGTGAAAGAAATGCTGTGAGGCTGATCGGGCATGAGTAAAACACCATAACCATGCCTACTGTATGGCAGTGAGGGCGGCGAAGAAGGCCCACTTCTCTACCACCATCGCATCCTCAAATGTCAGTGGGACATTTCTGTATTGTCAGAGTCTGCTGACATCAACTCCAGGAAATGGAGTTTTAGACCCTTTGGAGGCCTACTGTGAATTGTTTGCAAGGCACTTTGAGGGCAAAGTTCCTCGCCTCAGTAGCAATCTTGATGCTCCTTTCACATCTGGGCTCCTGCTGGGAGGAAGGGCGGAATATAAATCAAAGAATAAATAAATAAATCTACATAGTCCCCAGTGAGGTGTCCAGTGCAACATCTGTTGCAACTTCTTGGGAACAGTTGATGCAGCCCGATGACGTGGACAAGGTGCTTGTGACGATGTGGCCAACAACGTGTCCTCTCAACCCTTGCCCTTCTTGGCTTATTAAAGCTTGCCGAGGGGGTTTGACTGAGTGGATCCACGGTATGTCAATCCATCATTGTGGGAGGGAGTGTTTCCAGCCACCCTGAAAGAGGTGATGATCCGACCATTCCTGAAAAGGCCCACCCTGGACCCATTGGTTTGTGACAACTACTGCCCGGTCGCAAATACCCCCTTTTTATGGAAGGTGATTGAGAGGGTTGTGGAGCAACAATTGCAAGTACTCTTGCATGAAACAGATTACCTTGACCCATTCCAGTCTGGGTTCAGGCCTCGTTATGGGACTGAATTGGCCTTGGTCGCCCTGATGGATGACCTTTATCAGGAGAACAGGGGGAGTACAGCCCTGTTATTCTCTGCTTGATCTCTCAGCGGCTTGATACCACTGACCATGGTATCCTTCTGGGTCAACTTGGTGAGATGTATATTGGAGGCACTGTTTTACAGTGGTTCTGATCCTATCTCCAGGGTCATTTTCAGAGAATAGCATTGGGTGACTGTCTTTCAGCCCCCTGGCAGTTGTGCTGTGGGGTGCCACAGGGTACCATCTTGTCCCCCATGCTGTTTTACATCTATATGAAGCCCTTGGGAGCAGTCATCAGGAGATTTGGGGCAAGTTGTCAGCATTATGCCAACAATACCCAGTTCTATTTCTCAGTATGTATGTATGTATGTATTTATTTATTTATGAGATTTGTTAGACGCCCATCTGGCAGAGGTTAATCTGCCACTCTGGGCGACTTACAACCAAACACAAGTACATTTCATATAAACATAATCAAAATCCTAAAAATTAGAAATTAAAAATTAAAAGCTTAAACATTTAAACCCCCCAAGAACTGCAATCTGCCAGCCTAATCCCCTTCCCACGCCTGGGTAAAGAGCCAGGTCTTCAAGGTCCGCCGAAAGCATAGCAGGGAGGGGGCCTGACGGAGGTCAGTTGGCAACAAATTCCAAAGCGTAGGAGCCACGATAGAAAAAGCTCTAGAACTTGTCCTCACTAACCTCGCCTCTTTTACTGGAGATATAAGAAGTGAGCCATTCAAGAATGATCTTGTAAGCCGGCGCCCCTGGTGCAAATGAAGGCGATTCTTTAAATAGAGTGGGCCGGCCTCATGAAGAGCCTTATAAGTTAAAGCCAGGATCTTAAATTTGGCCCGCGCAACCACAGGTAGCCAGTGCAATTCCTTAAAGACTGGGGTGATATGGTCACGGCAGCGACTGCCCTTAATCAGGCGAACCGCCGCATTCTGCACTAGCTGCAGCTTACGAACTGTAGTCCAGGGAAGACCAACATATAAGGCATTACAATAATCCAGCCGGGATAAGACCAGAGCATGTACTACTTTGGGAAGCAAGTGGCTCGGGAGGTAAGGGCATATCCTTCGGACGAGATGTAGTTGATAAAGCGCCGCCCGACTGACGGCCGCTACCTGTGCCTCCATAGATAGCTGGGAGTCAAGAATGACCCCCAAGCTCCGGACTTGATCTCTTAGGGGCAATAATACCCCATTGAGCATCAAATCAGTAATCCCCAATTTCTCTTTATCACCCACCAACAGAACCTCAGTTTTATCACGATTCAGTCTGAGCTTACTCCTGCTCATCCAATCCCTCACCAACTCCAGACACTTAAGACAGCATTTCTATCGCCGCTGGTGGGGAAGATTTAAATGAGAGGAAGATCTGGGTATCGTCTGCATATTGGTGGAATTGCAGCCCGAATCTCCTAATGACATCTCCCAGCGGCCTGATATAAACATTAAATAACATCAGGGAGTGAAAAGAGCCCTGTGGCACCCAACACGTGAGAGGCCAGGGCTCCGAAACCTCATCCCTCAGTACCACTCTTTGGTATCTCCCAGAGAGGAAGGAGCGGAACCACCGTAGAACGGTGCCTCCAATCCCTAACCTCTCTAGGCGATCCAGCAAGATACTGTGGTCGACAGTGTCAAAGGCTGCCGAGAGATCCAGGAGAACAAGGAGGGTATATTCCCCTCTATCCAGTGCCCTTCTCATATCGTCCACCAGGGCTACTAACACTGTTTCTGTCCCATGTCTGGGTCTAAACCCTGATTGAAATGGGTCAAGGTAGTTCACTTCCTCTAAGTACATTTGGAGTTGGTTTGTCACTACCCGCTCGACCAATTTACCCAGGAATGGCAGATTTGAGATTGGGCAGAAGTTGTTTAAATCCAAGGGGTTTAAGGAGGCCCTTTTCAAAGTTGGAATTATTACCGCCTCCTTGAAGGCAGATGGCAGATGACCTTCATCAACCACTGCCCTGATCCCCTCGCCCAGTTTGTCTCTGCAGCTCACAATAAGCCATGCTGGACAGGGGTCGAGAATACAAGAAGATGGTCTCAGCACAGACAAGGTCTTGGCTACTTCCTCAGAGGAAGGGACCTGGAAGCTATCCCAGGACCCTGAAGGTCCAGTGGTCAGCTCAGGTTCCATTGTTAAGGTTGTGGCAAGTGGAATAGAGCTCTTGATGTGATCAATTTTATTCACAAAATGTTTTGCGAAGTCGTTACAGGAGGCCACAGTTTGATCTGACGGGTCCAGAGCAACTGGCCCTACCAAGCTATGGACCACCTGGAACAATCTCCTCGGGCAACATTCTGCGGTCACTATAGAGACCGCAAAAAAATGTAACATCTGAATTGGGAGAGGCTGTGCAAGCCCCGGACTGGTGCCTGGACTTGGTGGTGGGCTGGATGAGGGCCAATAAACTGAATCCTAGCAGAGGTGCTGTGGGTTGGTGGTTCCCCATATTAGATAACTGGTCAGTTGCCTGCTTTGGATGGTGTCGTACTCCCTCTGAAAGAGCACATCCATAGTCTGGAGGTACTCCTGGATTCATCTTTGTCACTATAGGCCCAGGTAACCTCAGTGACTAGGAGTGCCTTTTACCAGCTTCAGCTGGTAAAACAGCTGCGGCTGTTTCTGGACCAGGATAGCCTGACCACCATTGTCCACGCACTGGTAACCTCCAGGCTGGATTACTGTAATGCACCCTTGAAGTTGGTCTAGAAGCTGCAGCTGGTGCAGAATGCGGCGGCAAGACTGCTCACTGGGGCAGGGTATTGCCAACACATCACCCCTCTGCTGAAAGAACTGCACTGGCTACCTATTAGCTACGGGGCTAAGTTCAAGGTGCTGGTTTTGGTGTACAAAGCCCTATACAGCTTGGGACTAGTATACCTGAGAGACCGTCTTACCTCTTATATACCCAGTCGATCACTGCGCTGTGCCGGTGAGGGCCTCCTGCAGATACCATCTTAACAGGAGGTGTAATGGCACCTACTCTTTGGAATTCCCTCCCCTTAAATACTAAACAGGCGCCATCACTGTTATCTTTTTGATATCTACTGAAGACTTTCCTCTTTGAACAAGTCTTTTAAGTTGAGACCTTATCCCAATCTATGTCTGTGTTCGAATTACTTTTTAGTATGTTTTTAAAGCTTTTTTTCTTTTTAAAGATATGTTTTTTAATATGTTTTTAAGGATGTTTTGCTGTAATATATTTTAAAGTATATTTTAATATATTTAATATATTTTATGATGCTTTAGAGTGTTTTTAGTGCTTTTATTTGCAGCCCTGGACTCCTACTGGGACTAAGGGCAGCATATAAACAAACAAATAAAAATTTGACATACTTTACCAGCATTTAAAAATAATGGGAAATAGCTACTCTGAGGATTTTCAGAAGGCAATACTTTGGGAAAGGGGGATTATAATACAGGTTTAGCATCTCAAAAAGAGAGAAAGAGAGTGCAGTGAATATTGTTCTGATGAAGGTTAGATCTACTATTTCATACATTTAAGGGCTAGGTAATATGAAGCAAAAAGTGCCCAATACGGAATTTATCAAAATCGGGCCTTTCCCACAGTGTGGTTACATAACATTAAAAAAAAAGCTTTGCTATTTGTCTCCAGACACAGGAAAATCACATAGATCACATATTTTTGCTCAGGTAAATATGTGAAGGTTGACAATCACACACCCCAAAAGCAAAACCCTTATAACAAAAATGTTTGCTGTCAATCAACTATCAATTCAACAAGATTATGTACAATATTCTCCACCATGTCAAAATAACCGAGTGGTCATTCATATATGACTAGAATCCTTGGTGTACACTTTCCTGATCAAAGTCACTCAAAAATGCATTTGTGTATTCATCTATCAGAGTTCAAAGTTTTTCTCTTTCATTGAGAGAAATAAATTCACAAAAAAAGTAAGTTATCAAAGCTTATCCATCATGCATGTACAATTTCAAAACGCACATCCAAACCACCACTCTGGATGTTCCTCACTACCTACAGAAAATTGAGGTTGAGAGTGACTATCACACTAAATCTCCACTTATTTTGTATTTTACAATCCTGTGGCACTGAAATACAGTCAAGTTAATTTAACCCTATTCAATTCCAGTAGTTCTTTTGAACAGAAAATCTGACAACTTTTCAAGATATCTATGCACACAAATATATTCTCCCTTGAGCAACTCTGTATCAAAGAATAGTGTTTAAAGGTTGCCTCCCTGAAGTTTTAAAGAGAATTTAAATAAGGGAAATGCAGATCCTATTTTCAGATTTTCCCTCATTAAGCTATTCTGCGCACATACATTGCATACACTGTTATAAAAACCTCCTAAGCAGCACAGATTTTAGCTTTTGACTCAGAGTGGGATGCTTGGAAGGCGTAATTGTACTCCCTTTCTACATAACAAACATTTATATGACCTGGTTCACTCATTATACTAAGACGTGATTTATTAAACTATGTTTTATTAAACCATGGCTTAGTGCTCTGTGAGAACCCTGGCCTATAGCTTAGCTATGGTTTGTTTACTGTCAACAAACCAAGATACAAAACCATTGTTTGTTGTTGTTTTACAAACCTTAGTTTGCTTCAACTATGGGTTAGCATTACATGTAAACTCAGCACCATTCCTTAACCATGGTTTGTTCGATCATCCAATCTCTGACACTCTGACAAACTACAAAGGCGCAAGGAAGGCAAGAGCAGCTGGAAAACAAATCAAACTTTGGAAAAGCAAGCCATGGTTTGTTTGATAATCTGTGGGACAACTCACAGTTTTTTTAAACAATGGTTTCGTGTTCTGCAGAAACCAGGCCTGTATTTGGAAATGTAATGAAAGAGTAAACATGATATACATACGAAATTCTATTGACAATAGCATCTTCATCCTCTTGCTCATCTGAAAAACAATGCATATGTGTATTACATTTTATTACCAAGACTATTACCTGTTTATTACCTCTTGTCCAACAATTGTGTAAAGAAAAAAGTTAACATGATAAAAATGCACAGATAACAATTACAAGGCAGTGCAATCCTAGCACAGATTACCTTAGTCTCCATTTCAAGACAAGCCTTCACAGCAAAATAGCCTATCTTCATACTGTCATAATCCAAGGCTACTATATACAGCTCTTTTCCTCTACCAAATTCACAATTTCTTTCAGTCTCTGCTGCAGTTTACAAAATCTATTCTTCTTAATCTAACTCAAGTAACTCACTCTTCCTCTATGAATGTTTTTAAGTTTTCCATAAGCAAAAGACACATCTCCATGGCAAGATGCACACTGCATATTTTCAAGTGCATGGACAAAACAAACATCTCACCACTGAGGATGTAATCCATCTAGCCTTCCACCTTCACATGAGACCCAGAAAAGCCAACAGAGGAACATGAGACCCCTTGCTGCTTTGATAGAATGTCTAAAGCCATCCTATGCTAGTTTTGTTTATTTTATTTGCAAACATTTATATACCACCAACATTAAAAATAAATATCATGGCAGTGAACTGCACAAAATCAACAAATAAAATTACATTCATGAATCAGATGCATTAACACCAATAGATAAAACAGCTTGAATCCATCACAGAGAAGTAAAATTTCCAAGAACTTTGAAGCCACGGGTAAAGTTTCTTTTAGATGGCAGCACACATAACTTTGGGGGAAATTGGCATATATGCAATTCTTGATTTGTTATCACACCTACTTTACTACTTATTACATTGATTTACTTTACGAATATTAAAAATCATGAAATTTAGCACAAAATGTTATTGTTATTGTTCAGTTGTTTATGAAATTTGAAAGGGAAGGAAGGCAAATGAACAACATATTGAAAAGTGAACTATTTTTATAATTTGTAACAGTAAAGTACAAAATAATATGCAACCATATTAGTTATTAGGCATTTTATAAAGAAATTATATATATGATTTGACAAATCAGAGCAAAATTTAATAAAGAGAAAAAGAAATAACACTTCTTTAATTTTGAAACTATAGAAAGCTCCATTCACACATTGTCAGATAAAAATGAAAATGTGATCAAAATGTTATGTAAGTTGCTTTTTGATAATGATACTTCATTTCACATATTTGCTCCTTATATAAATATTTCATAAACGTTTAAGAAAAAGAGAAATTTTAAAGTTTAAAGGCATTTTTAAAATAAAACTGTATTTACAAATACATGAAATATTAGAGATGAAACTGTTAATCTGCTTATCGTGAGGTACCCAAATATAATTTTGCCTGTTAGGAAAAAAAGGAATATAATAAAAGCTGAAAATAGAAACTATCAAATTTGCAATAATCAAAATAGGTTTGATCCAAGCATCTCCCTCTGTGAGCAGAAAGGCTTCTTCCTTTTACAGAAGCTCCTGCTCCACTAACTGGATACTGCAAACAGAAGGGGGAGAAAGTGACTTTTTGCCTTTCCTGCACTGTTCAAGAGGCCCCCAATATCCCGAGCAGATTTTCAGGAAGGCATAGAAGGAACAATAATCAAAAATCATATTGTCCCACTTCCACCTGGAACATCCAAATCAGCAGAATTCCATCAAAGAAAAATCCAATCCAAAGGTTTTATTACTGGGGCTTAAAAACAGTCACCAGCACACCTGGATTTAGTTACACAGTTACATGCAACTAGTTGCACCAGAATGTGAATGCACCTTTTAATTCTGATCCGGTTGAAAGTAATGCAGTATAGACAGACAACATCTGGATTCAAATGCACATTCATATGCATATCAGTTACTCTTGCATTTCCTGCTCCAGAAAGTGGTATGTGCATAGAACACTGTACCTGCACATAGATCTTCGTATCTGGATCAGAACAAATATATAGCTCTGTATGATAATGCTGAGAAGAAGCTAAAAAAAAAAATCATGCTGTCATGAACTTATATATTTTTATGAATTGTTAAATTGATTTTTAATATAATGGCTCAGTGCAAAGAACTCTGGGAGTTACATCTTGTCAGAAGACAGGCCTCTGGAAAGGCAAAAATGTTAAGTTTCGTTTCCAGCTGAAGGCAGTTAGGGAGGCCTGAATAGAAACACCTGGTTATCTGTGCTAATCAGTGAGAGCCTGGTACTCAAGGCCATGCAGGCCTGTGAAGATTAAGAACACAGTTGGGAGGGGGGCCTGCAAGGCATGAAAAAGTGAAGAAGCATCGAGAAGGGATTACATCAGTAAGCCCCTGATTGGTTAATTAATCCTGGACCGTTGGGTTTCTTTTTCCTTAAGTATAGGGTTTGAGACCCATAGCCTTTGTTCCCTCTGAAAGGTTTCCTGGATGATGCCTATGGGTGTCCATCTTGCTGGTGGATACCTACGTAGGGTTCCATTGCTTTGTACCTGATGCTATTCTCTCTGAGGAGAGATGAGATTACAACCAACTACCTCCTAAGTAAGTAGACAGGCTAGTTAGGTTATTATTTTCTTGTTGTGTGTATGAATTCTCTTGTGTATACCTAAACCCCTGATTGGGTGTGTGGTTTTGAGGAATTGTTTTGCTGCTATATTTTAATGTGCACTTATATTTTTGAATAAAGCTACTTCTATTTAACCTGGTGTGTTCACTGAGGGTAAGGGTGGTTCTGAATTCAGCACCTTGACCATTCAACTACGCAACTACCAAAGGAAAAAGGAATTAAGCCTAATTCTATTTGTGGGGTTTTACCAGAGGCTTCTTGACAAGGAGTGTAAGTTTGGCTCTTATCTTATAGAACCTTGGTTTACCTATTTTCTGGGCTCAGAGTTCCCCTGGCTCTGAGTTGAACCAGTGAAGGGGTGGTGGCAGCCTATCTTCTACCTTGCAAGGTTGGTGTTAGTTTGCACAGCCTTGGCAAGGGGAATTTGGTGTTTGGGTTCCAGAACAATTGCCCTAAGGGTGGGAATTGGGTCTGAAGCATGGTCCCCGTGCTCTGAGGGGCGGTAGGTCATGACACATGCCTGTAAATATAACTGAGTAGAAATAAATTTGGGTTTTTCATTAAGCTTTAATATTAAACGCTTAAATATCATATCAGACACGTTAACTGACATAATGATAAACTAAATTAGCTGTCCTGAACCCATATTTATTTAGACTGCAAGCATAAACCTATTTGTACCACCAGGAGCCCTTCAGGCAGCTATTAATAAGACTGCCACTATGTAGTCTATAGAGAGCCAGTGTGGTGTAGTGGTTAAGGTGTTGGACTACGACCTGGGAGATCAGGGTTCGAATTCCCACACAGCCATGAAGCTCACTGGGTGACCGTGGGCCAATCACTGCCGCTCAGCCTCAGAGGAAGGCAATGGTAAACCCCCTCTGAATACCGCTTACCATGAAAACCCTATTCATTGGGTTGCCATAAACTAGGATCAACTTGAAGGCAGTACATTTACATTTATGTAGTCTATGGATGTTTGGAAGCTAGGTGGCAGCATGGCACAGTCTATAAGCTTTCATTTTGGCAACCACAGGAAGGTGCTTCAAAAAACTGTTAAAACACATTTATTCACTCAGGCTTTCCCCAACTAGGTTATTGGCCCATTTTAAATACTGTGGTGTTGCATCCCTACACAACTTATTTATTGTTGATTTTATTTAGATTTTATATATATATTAGTACTTACTTGATTTTATATGTAAAAAAATATAGTACTGTACTAGAATTCAATTCAGTATACCACTTTGGGATCCTTCCTACAAAGGATTTTCTAACTATATAATATTTTTGCAAGCTATCATGCAGCATGATAACAGCATTCCATTGCAGGGGCAGGTGGCAGTGTGAGGCAAGGGCATGAGGCAACCAAGGATGGTGGGTAGATGGGTGAGTGAGGTGGGCAGGTGTGAGGCCAGCAAGTAAGCAAGGTGGGTGAACAAGGCAAGCCATGGAAGAACTGTCAGGACCAGACGGGACAGCTTCTCAGAAACCATCCTGCTCTGTCACCACAGGTGGGGGAGGAGGAGGCTTGGCAACTTGTGGAGGGGAGATTAGGAGGCTTGGCAACTTGTGGGGGGGGGAGAGAAGGAAGCTTGGCAACTGACTGAGGAAAACAAGTGGGCCACTCACTGCCATGCAGAAGCACGCTGGAGAGTTTGGCAAGGGGGGGTACCTGGGGTTCTTGCTCGTTGGGTTAGGTGGTGGGGTTGGCATGCAAAACGCAGAGGGGCACTATCCCTAGTAATAAATAAAATGAACTACACATTCAATTCACCAATTAGTGAAGTTGTTAATAAAGCCAACAGATACAAATTAAGAGTGTTAAGATTAAAAGGTTAGAAAACTCACAATGCAAGAAATACAAGTTGGAAAAAGGCAACCATGGTGATATAAAAGGGTTAGGCTCTCTGGTCAAACACAAATTTGATAACTGGTTATTGCACAAACTGACAAGCATACTTTCACCTCATCACCCCAAACACCTTTTGGCACTTTGGTGGTATGCCGCATTCACTAACATATCACCAATAGCATCTCATCTATTTCCCATTTTAATTACAGGCAAACTATGAATATAAAAACCAGTTACCTCCTTTCCTCTTGTATCTTCTGATAATGAAGTAGGAAACAATATATAGAATAGCAAACAGAAGAAAACAAATCTGAAAGAGAAAGTTTTAGAGTGAAGAGGTTCACATATAGCAAGTGACAATTTAGTTTTCAAAAACAGCAATGTATGACAAGTTACAATAAATAGAAATAAAATGTTACACCTACAGTGCAACTACTAATATGCAATGTTTACTTTACTTGGGCTATTTTTGCAGCTGTTCCTAAGTACTAATTCTACTGCTGCAAGGGTCACACTTACAAAGGTACAACGGTGAATATTCTTAACTAGTGAAAATATATTTATCAGGCCAGGTTGCAAAGGTATCAGTTCATCATTATTCAGGAACAGAACATTCATAACAACATTGCATATTAATATAAAATGACTGCTGGACTACAGTTTCCTTTGAGCGTGCCAGCATAATTCTCAACTTCTGTTTGCTCGTATAACACATCTGCAGATATAAGAATCTGGCAACTTCCCCAGAAAAACAGCAGGGATGCAATACATGAAGACTGGTAATTAATTGTATAAGCCCAGGTATTTTTACAGAATCAGGCTTGTGAGAGAATAAACTATTCAGCAAAATGGTATTCTGTTATAATAACCATATGTATTTATTTCAAGCATTAATATGTAAAGAATTGCTATGCCCAGAATATAATGCAGGAACATAAAATAAATATGAACAAAGGAAAAGTCAAGGGAATGTTTTAAATCACTGAACTTCCTATAGTGGCTTCACAATCTGACAGGGACTCCCAATCCAACTATTCAAATTCGTAATTTAGGGGATGCCAACTCCCAATCATATTAATTCACTCAGGTTTGCAATCCTATACATAATTACCTAGGAACTTGCTTTTGAGTAAGCATGCACAGAATTGTGCTGTTAAGCTCCAGTCAATGTTAAACTCACCCCACCCCCATCAATCTGTGGGTTTACAAGTAAGCAAAGACTCCAGGGCTTAGGGCTGCAAAAGACATCACGCACCTCCTCAAACCATGGGGGAAAGTTTAAAGATGGCATTTTCTTTTTGTATCCAAAATTAGCAGTTTGCGCCATGTGGAAGAAACCAGTATGGCTTCCTTCTAACGATGACTAGCAACTGAAGAGAGTGATCAACTGAAATCAGTGACAATGCATTTTTCCCAAATGATTTTTTCCTTTTTTACAACCCTACCTTGAATTTTCATTTTAAAAAATCTTATCATTGTCATCAACATCTATACTAACAGAGAACTCAGGTGCCAAGTTATTATAGCTATGTCACCATAGGAAAACATATTTATGAAAAAAACCTAAGGGAGGTAAAAATGTTACACTTTTTGACAAGTTAGGTATGTTTTTCTGATGTATGTACTCATATACATTTTTTATATGTCAGGTAATATTACTCATATACATTCTCTCTTCATAAAAAGTCCTTAATGCCTCCTGCCAAGCTTCTAAGTATAAATCCTTTATCTTTTCTTGATATGTGTGAGGAATGCATGTTTAGCTTTAAAAAAAGATGGTAGGAAAGAAGCAACAGGCTTCCATTACTGGTGGAAGATGGATATCAAAACCCAAAATACCTAATCTCCTCAGGACTATAAGGAACAGTCCACAGTCAGGCCCCTGTAAGTGTGACCTCAGTCTGGAAGAGCACGCTAAGGTCAGCACATACCCAATCATGGGTGTTACAGAACTAATGTCTCTCACTGACAGCTTGTGTGAAAGGAGAATGCTTGAGCAAGTGATTCCCTGATGAGTGATCCTCCTACTGGAAGGGTGGGATAGAAATCTGATTAGAGAGACATACATACAGTAGGGCCCCCCACTCATATGGCGGGTTACGTTCCAGACCCCCGCCGAAAAGTGAAACCCACCAAAAAGTGGAACTCCGTCAATAAAATGGCACCCGACACCCAAAAAACGCTGTAAAAGCGGAACAAGCGCTGTATGAGTGGGGCCTTACTCTAATTGAAAGCTGCCGTATTAGCGGAATGCTGAAAAGCGGGCTGCCAAAAAGTGGGGCCCTACTGTAATCTAAGAGCCTGACCAGAAGATATAATCTTTTGGGCACGATGGAGGCAAGGACTCTGCAGCATAATGCATTGGATGCCGCAATCCTGTTTCATCGTCCCACATCCTCCTCAGTAGGACTCTGAACTCCCGGGATGGGCATCTAGCAGACAGAACATCTATCCCTGGTAATTATTTTATATTATTTTTTAACACTTCTGATTCTCTGCAGTGTTGGGGGGGTATTATGAGAGCTCTTTGATTTTCTGAATTTTATTCAGTTAGCATGGTTTAGTTTTCTTTCCCTCATATAAGAGCCTTGCTACAGTTTGGGGGTTTTTTTACGTTGGGCTTTATGCACAACAAAGAATCCCAATGAAGCGTGAATGCTGAGTGGTGGAGGGGACAATGTAAACCAGGAGAATGGAAAAGAACATGGACTGCCAATGTGATGCCCTACAGATGATGCAGACTACAATTCCCAGCGTCAGACAGCAGGATGATCAGATATGATGGGAGATATAGCCCTCTATTCCAGGGCTAGCACCAGGTTGGCTAGCCCTAGAATAGAGTATCCTGAAAGAAGACATAGTTGACTTGATGAAATACTTAATAGGAATGCTGCAACATTTTGTTGCAGGGTTAATTTGTCTCTTACTATAATTGAAATATTCCAATTCAAAATGTGATCAAAAATGTGACATGAAAGGTAGTCCTGCCTCTAATAATGAGAACCTGTGCAATGTAATGTTGCCCATGGACAACAATAGCCACATGCACAAATTCCACCTTACTGTTAACCACGATTAGTAGACACTATGTTGGTTTAGGAAAAACACTGAACAATGGTTTGGCTTACACGTACAAGCAGTGTGCAATGTGCTTATTAATAGTGATATTCAAAGTACAATTGTACCTTAAATCCCTCAGTAGAAAAGCAGGATATAAATTAATAAAACAAAAATAACTCTTTTTTAAAATATATTTTTATATTAAAGTGGAGTTTTACATTAAATCCTCATAGTGTATTTGATCCAAATACAAAATGCTTCCCCCACCCACCCAGCCAAGCATACATCAGGGCTTACTTTGACATAGATTGCATCTTAACAATATATTAATTTGCAATTTATGTTGACTGTCATCTTATTCACTGCTTTCACCCAAATTAGCCCTCCCTAAATGCCAATGACCAGTTAGATCAAATGACTGGTCACATCAGCACTCTGCAAGCCAACACTTGTCAGCATATAGCACTCCCTTCCTGGTTCAGGTCGTCTTTCCAAACACTCATCATTAAAAATCGCAGAGTGCTTTCATTATCCTTCGTTCTCAGGGTTTCAGGAATTTCCTGGAGATACTGAAAAACCAACTAGAGGCTTGTTTGTGCAGAGACTGTTTTAAAATACATTATATAGAACTAACTGGCTAACACATTACATTCTCATGCAAAAATACTTATAGATTAAAAATGACTTTGCCAAGTTCAGTTTCACTGGAAGGAGGGTTATATCTAATTCTGAAAGAACATGTCTAACCAACAATGATAGATCTATTATTCCAAATGAAATCAGTGTGATTTAAACACGGGATAAGTGTGCTCCACTTTTCTTTCTTGTTTTTGCAGAGAATACCTAACTCTATGTAGGGATATCCACATGCAATCAGTTTCTGCCTTTCAACTGGGGCTGTCCATAATTTCATCACTGATCTTCAAAATGCATTTTTAGTACAGATCAGGTAAGGGGTCTCAAACAGTTTCTCAGGTGATGCTATAAAGGATACTCAGAAACATTCCCATTCCTCACCTTTTTCATGTGCTAAACCTCTGCCAGGGATCTAACTACAAAAAGATACAAGTGAAATTAATTCTGTGTTTAACAGCATAAATAACTTGCTAGATTAAACAAAAGGTCTATCTACTCCAGTATCTCATCTCTAATAGCAACCAACCAAATGCCAGTAAGATATGCTGTCAGCTGCCATCTCTTATTACTTACAATAATTCATGCTAGGTGATTTATCTAACCATTCTGCAGTTCACAGCAATTTACATGCAATGTGTTCTGTAACAGGGCAAAGACAGGATGGCAACGCTATGATCACATTCCAAGCATACTGTGTGCAAGCAAGGACCAAAAAATTCCCATGGCTAGGGCTTGCAAAAGTAACACTGTCTGATCCCTACATCTTCTCAGTCATTCAATGCTACACTTTAAAAAGTTGGTTTAAAAAATTAAAATAAAGGTAAGCCTAAAGCAATCAAAACCCTAAATCTCCTTCCCAATACTCAGATGGTTCACAATAGCAACATACTGCTTTAGAAAAAATGCTAGAAATCATGCCAAATGATGCAGGACTGATAATAACCCATAGTAAGCCAATAAATGCCCCAGAAATGAGAGGCACTATGATAAGAACAAAAGAAGCCTATGGTGGGAGAATTACAGGAGACCCCGTGCAAAAGGAGCAAGAGGCTGAAGCTCAATCAAGCAGGGGCAATGAAACCATGCCCCACAACAAGAAGAATAGAGTACCGGTAGTGGGAGACTGTTGAGCCCCAGCTCTCCCTCGAAGGGCAGGGAGGGGGAAGGCATGAGTTGCAGGCACCTCAACTGCCCAAAGGCGCGGAAGATCCAGCTGTTGTTGTGTCTACCCCAGACCTTGAGGCAGAGTGTGATTTAGTCACCCTGCCAATTCCCACGGATGACCCAGCCCCCCTTGGGGACAACGCTCAGCCTTCAAGCACCCCCACAGAGTCGTTATGGGAGGATTCCGAGAGAGCAGTAACTCCTCCTTCACCAAGCCGTGAATTAGCAGTAACTTCCCCTTCGACTCGCAGTAACTTAGAGACGTCTGACGCTTCCCAGCCCTCTACTTCCTTGTCTGTTGATAAGGACCCTGTTTCGTCAGACGAGCCCGTGGAGGCTCGCCCTCCCCACCACGCTCCCGACGGCGGGAAAAGCGTACCAGGCAGAGGTGCAAAGCAGTGAGAGATTGCGCTCCAAGACTTTCCCTATTTAAGTCTGCTGCGTTTGAGGGGGGGGCGTTGAGTCAACTTTCCTTTTACGTCGCAGAGCATGACTAGAGAAATGTTAGGGATTTCTAGTGAGTTATTGTAGGGTTTCTATGAAGTGCACTTTGTGATGCGTCCTTCCCTGGCTCTCCCTGTCAGGTTCCTACCTGCTCGTGGTTACTGCCTGTCTCTAGGCACCACCAGGGACTCCACCAGTCCGGACCTCTCTCTCTTATGATTTCTCTCCCCGCTCTAGCACAGATCAACAGATCCCCCTGCTAGGCAACCACCAGTAACGTCCCAATACTAGTATTCCCAGAGACTCTGAATACTGGTATTGTTATTCTCTTCACCGCTGCCACCATTTGTTACAGTTCCCCTTCAGCCTTGGTCATTACCTTACCCTCCCTTCTGGTCTGTGAAACCCCAGCCAAGGATCAGGCCTTTGGTAAACCAAATTAAGTATTTATTACAGATAACAAAGCTAACAAGATTAACAAGATTTCTTCTTAAGGCACATAAGCATATGGTTTTACTCAATCCTAATCCGAACTCCACCTCCCTCCTGGTAAACAACTCTCTAAACCCCACCAAGCAATCCACTCTTTCTCTTCTCCCCCCAGATTCCACAATTCACCACCTCACATTCACCCAGATTTACCTGTCATCCTTTCATTTATACTGTCAGCCATTTTAAACATTCAGCCAATCATCAAGCATTCTACTGCCTATCCACTCCCCCTCCTCTTTCACTACTTACCATGTATACTCTAAACAACCAGCACTTACCATATATACACTAATATATAGGAACATCACACACTTCTTTTGATGTTTCTGTTACTTTAATAAAACGAGATTTAATTGCACCCGTGTCTCATTTTCGTGGTTCCGACTCTGGACGGGACAGAGACTCCCTACTGCGTGGGATCGAAACCCAAGTATGCAGAGAAGATCAGTGGACTCACCAGGTATGCTGTCTACCAGGAGGACGGATTAGAGATGTGACGGAAGGGTTGCCATCACTCATCAAGCCCACCGACAGGTATCCCTTTCTCCTCATCCATGTGGGAACAAATGATACTGCCAAATGAAGCTATGAAGAAATCACATCAAACTTTGAAGCTCTGGGAAGGAAACTCAAGGAATTGGGGGCCCAGATAGTTTTTTCATCCAACCTTCCAGTACTTAGAAGAGGAGTAGAAAGGGAAAGAAAAATACTCAGTGTGAATGAATGGCTACGAAGGTGGTGCCAACGTGAGAGATTTGGATTCTGGGACCACGGGCTATGCTTCCTGGAAGATGGACTGCTGGCAAGTGACAGGTTGCATCTCACAAGGACTGGAAAGAATGTGTTTGGCCACAGCATGGACAAGTTCATCAGGAGAGCTTTAAACTGAATCCTAAGGGGGAGGGAGATCTAAACTTGGTGGTACAGACTGATGAAGGCTTGTGCACAGGAACAGGAACAGAGAGATCGGCTCTAATAGGGCCCAGTAACAGTCCTCAGACAAATGTAGTAAGGAAGCCAAGCCACAAATCACATGGTCTTCAATGTCTGTATACTAATGCACAGAGCATGGGAAACAAGCAGGACGAGCTTGAACTCTTAATACAGGAGGGTAATTACGACTTGATACGTATAACTGAAACTTGGTGGGATGACTCCCATGACTGGAATACAGCAATTGAAGGATACAACTTGTTCAAAAAGAACAGAAGGAATAAAAAGGGAGGTGGAGTCGCGCTATATGTTAAAAATATATATCCCTGCACAGAAATACAGGAAGATGAGCTTGGTAGCTCCACCGAGAGTATCTGGATTAAAATTTAATGGGGCAAGTAATAAAAGGAATGTGGTGCTTGGAGTCTACTACCGACCACCCAATCAAGGAGAAGACGAGAATGTAACTTTTGAAAAGCAAATTGCCAATGTTTCAAGGAGGCATGATATAGTAGTAATGGGGGACTTCAATTATCCCGATATCTGTTGGGAGACAAACTCTCCAAGAAATGTCTGACTTGTGTTGCAGATAACTTCCTCCTACAGAAAGTGGAGGATGCAACCAGAGGATCAGCTATCCTGGACTTGATTCTAACCAATAGAGATGATTTGGTGGATGAAGTGGCAGTTACGGGAACTCTGGGAGAAAGTGACCACACCATACTTGAATTCTAGATTTTAACAGAAGCAAAAGCTGAGAGTAGCCATACGCGCACCCTGGACTTCAGGAAAGCTGATTTTATTAAACTCAGAACAATTATAAGTACGGTTCCATGGCAAGCCACCCTAATGAGAAAAGGAGTCCAAGATGGGTGGGAGTTTCTAAAAAAGAAAATTCTAAAAGCGCAATGGCAAGCAATTCCAACAAGGAAAAAAGGGGGGAAACAACAGAAAAAGCCAATGTGGCTTCACAAAAAGCTTAGAGATGACCTGAAAACAAAAAAGGACACATAGAGGAAGTTGAAAGAAGGCCAAGCCACAAAGGAAGAGTACAGGCAGGTATCACAGAATTGCAGGGATGGTGTCAGGAAGGCTAAAGCTGAGAATGAGCTACAGTTAGCGAGGAATCATAAAAGCAACAAAAAAGCTTTCTTCAGGTACATCCACAGTAAAAGACAGAGAAAGGAAATGGTGGCACAGCTACTCAGCGAGGATGGCAAAATGATAACAGATGACAAAGAAAAGGCAGAAGTGTTCAATTCCTACTTTGGTTCAGTCTTCTCCCAGAAAAGGTCTATGACTCTCCCGGGAAACATGAAGTAGAAGGGACAGGATTGGAACTTGAGATTGATAAACAGTTACGGAATACCTAATCACTTTGAACAAGTTCAAATTGGCAGGGCCAAAATAAACTGCATCCTAGAGTATTGAAGGAACTGGCTGAAGAACTCTCAGAACTGCTGTCTATTATCTTTACAAAATCGTGGAGGACTGGTGAAGTGCCGGATGACTGAAGGAGAGCTAATGTTGTCCCTATCTTCAAAAAGGGCAAAAAAGAGGAACCGGGGAACTACAGACCAGTCAGCCTAACATCAATCCCTGGAAAAACTCTGGAGCAGATTATAAAGCAGTCAATCTGTAAGCACCTTGAAAACAATGCAGTGATTACTAGAAACCAACATGGATTTATGAAGAACAAATCCTGCCAAACTAATCTTATCTCGTTTTTTGATCAGGTAACCTCCTTTCTAGACTGTGGGAATGGTGTGGACATAATATATCTCGAATTCAGCAAAGCTTTTGACAAAGTGCTCCATGATATTCTGATTAGCAAGCTAGCTAAATGTGGGCTAGATGGAACAACAATCAGGTGGATCCACAGTTGGCTCCAGAATCGTACTCAAAGAGTGCTTATTAATGGTTCCTTCTCAAACTGGGCAGAAGTAACGAGTGGGGTACCACAGGGTTCGGTCCTGGGCTTAGTGCTCTTCAACACTTTTATTAATGACTTGGATGAGGAGGTACAGAGCATGTTTATCAAATCTGCAGATGATACAAAACTGGGGGGCACAGCTAATACCGTGGAAGACAGAAAATTCAAGGGGACCTTGATAGGCTGCAGCATTGGGCTGAAAACAACAGAATGAAATTCAACAGGGATAAATGCAAAGTTCTACACTTAGGAAAAAGAAACCAAATGCACAGTTATAAGATGGGGGATACTTGGCTCAGCAATACGACATTTGAGAAGGATCTTGGAATTGTGGTTGATCACAAGCTGAATATGAGCCAACAGTGTGATGTGGCTGCAAAAAAGGCAAATGCTATATTAGGCTGCATTAACAGAAGTATAGTTTTCAAATCGCGTGAAGTATTAATTCCTCTCTATTCAGCACTGGTTAGGCCTCATCTTGAATACTGCGTCCAGTTCGGGTCTCCGCACTTCAAGGAGGATGCAGACAAACTGGAACAGGTTCAGAGGAGGGCAACAAGGATGATCAGGGGACTGGAAACAAAGCCCTATAAGAAGAGACTGGAAGAACTGGGCATGTTTAGCCTGGAGAAGAGAAGACTGAGGGGAGATATGATAGCACTCTTCAAGTACATGAAAGGTTGTCACACACAGGAGGGCCAGGTTCCCTTCTCGATCGTTCCAGAGTGCAAGACACAGAATAATGGGCTCAAGTTGCAGGAAGCCAGATTTCATCTGGACATCAGGAAAAACTTCCTAACTGTTAGAGCCATACGACAAAGGAACCAATGACCTAGAGAGGTAGTGGGCTCTCCGACACTGGAGGCATTAAAGAGGTAGCTGGACAGCCATCTGTCAGGAATGCTTTGATTTGGATTCCTGCATTGAGCAGGGGGCTGGACTTGATGGCCTTATAGGCCCCTTCCAACTCTACTATTCTATGATTCTATGAAACAGAAGCCGAGACAGATGAAGCTACTTCCACAGGTGCTAGAAAAAGCCCTGCCACAATTATGAATACACACGATGATCCTTCACGTGAATTTTTCCACGACATGGTTTATTTGACAAAGCATTTGACAAAGCGTTTGACAAAGTCCCCCACAACCTTTTGATTAGCAAACTGGTCAAAAGCGGACTAGATGGAAATACTGTCAGGTGGATTCACAACTGGTTGGAAAACCGTACTCAAAGAGTGGTCGTCGGTGGCTCTGCTTCGGACTGGAAGGAGGTTTCAAGTGGAGTGCCACAGGGTTCTGTTCTGGGGCCGATACTCTTCAACATTTTTATCAATGACTTAGATGACAGGGTGGAGGAAAGCCTTATGAAGTTTGCGGATGATATGAAACTGGGAGGGATAGCTAACACAATGGAAGACAGGAATAAAATCCAAAGGGACCTGGATAGACTAGGAAATTGGGCTGAAATTAATAAAATGAAATTCAATAAAGACAAATGCAAGATTCTGCATTTAGGCCACAAAAACAAAATGCACGGGTACAGGATGGGAAATACCCGGCTTAGCAGTAGTGCGTGTGAGAAGGACCTTGGAATTGTAGTTGATCGCAAGTTGAACATGACCCAGCACTGTGATGCTGCAGCAAAAAAGGCAAACGCGGTTTTGGGCTGCATAAACAGAGCTATAGTTTCCAGGTCGAGGGAAGTAATAGTCCCACTATATTCTGCATTAGTCAGGCCTCATCTGGAATACTGCGTTCAGTTCTGGGCGCCTCATTTTAAGAAAGATATAGACAAGTTAGAGTGAGTTCAGAAGAGGGCGACGAGGATGATAGCTGGTATGGAGAACAAGTCTTATGAGGAAAGGTTGAAGGAACTTGGCATGTTCAGTCTGGTGAAGAGAAGGCTGAGGGGTGACACGATTGCACTCTTTAAGTACCTGAAGGGCTGTCACATAGAGGAGGGTACAGATTTGTTCTCTGCTGCCCCAGAGGGTAGGACTAGGTCTAATGGTTTTAAGTTGCAGGAGCGCAGATTCAGATTGGACATTAGAAGGAACTTCTTGACAGTAAGGGCAGTTCGGCAATGGAACCGACTGCCTAGGGAGGTGGTGGGATCCCCTTCGCTGGATGTCTTCAAGCAGAGGCTGGACAGCTATCTGCGGGAGATGCTCTAGCTGTGGATTTCCTGCTGTGAGCAGGGAGTTGGACTCGATGGCCTACAAGGCCCCTTCCAACTCTATGATTCTATGATTTGCATACACAACCCACAGTGAAAGCATACAGACATGGTTATATAGTGAAGACTATGGAAAGAGAATATGCAAAAAAAGGCTTACAATTATTAAAACAAATGAAGGCATGGAATTCATCAGGGAGGCTCCTTTCACCTATCTCAAGGCCTTGGCCTCCTTCCAAAGCACCCACAAGAAAAAGGAGACTGTTCCTTGTCTTCTCCAAATATTATAATTTATAGCAAGGGCAGCCTCAGATATTTTAATCATAAACAGAAGAAATTGCTTTTCACATTCACTGTGTGGTGAGCAAAGCAGAAACTTGTGCTTGTTCTCCATAGTGAGATGCAAAAGTTCTAGACTGTGCAGGAAGTGAAAGTTACTTATCTTTCCTCTTGCTACCATAGTTTCGAATACCTGAAGTCACTTTAGGGTGTTATTGCTTAAACTGGAGGGTTCTTTACTTTAACTCCATATTTTGAGCCATAAAACATTAGTAACAACATACAACAAATCCTCACTAACTCCCAAAGAAAGCAAACTGCTTATTTAATGCCCCTAATTGTTTTTCAATGCCAGCTACTGCCCATTATAGCACAGCTGAACAACTTATCTCATAAGCTCCTAATAAATTCGCCAAGCAATGAATGTTGATTTTGAACCTTGCATCCTCCACTTCCAAAGTGCAGAAATACTATCATGCAGATCCTCTCAGATGCCACTCACACAAACCTCCCTCCAAAAAAAAAATGTCAAGAAGGTTGCTTCATGGTATGACATTTAAGGAATATTAACTATCTACTGGTATAAAATCTGGCTAATGTCAACACCAAGCATACAATTTACATTTTCTGTTTGCATCTGAAAGAGCTTAAGGGAGCAATATTTTGGTATTGATAATAAATTGAATGCTGATAAGTACCTAAAAATTTTCAGTGTTCCCATCCTTACACAGAAATGGACTGCAGAAAACCCAATGACCTAGAGAGGTAGTGGGCTCTCCAACACTGGAGGCATTCAAGAGGCAGCTGGACAGCCACCTGTCGGGTATGTCTTAAGTTGGATTCCTACATTGAGCAGCGGATTGGACTCGATGGCCTTATAGGCCCTTTCCAACTCTACTGTTCTATGATTCTATATTTTGTGAAACTGGTTATCTTTTAGAGCTTGGGACTCATGATACAGTACAACCCAAATGCATAGAATCTACAGCAGTGCCTTTCTTAAACAATCATTTGCAGTGGTATAACTGATAGGTCAGCATGGCACTGCCATTGCAAAACACATTAAAAGGTTTGACACCATTTATAACAGTTCCCCAAATTGAAAGCAATAAATATAATTATAATTAGCAATCTTTCTTCTATACAGCAAATGGCAACAGGCTGATTCTAATGCAGGAGTATACTCATAAGGAAATGCTTGTGTCATTCAGGGCCATTTGGCAACTAAATAAATACTAACACAGTACAGGAATACCCCGCATTAACGTACGCAATGGGTCCAGAGCGAGTACGTAAACCGAAAATGTACTTAAAGTGAAGCACTACCTTTTTTCACTTGCATCACCACTGTGCCACCTCTCCTTCACATGGAGCCTCAAAGCCCCGCACTAAAGCCTCTGCTGCTGCGCTGCCATGCCTCTCAGCTGATCACGATCGCGCCGCCCAGCTGATTCGCGGTTGCGTCTCTTTCCACCCCCCACCGAAAGAACAGGCCACAACCAAAGGTTAAGTGTCCGTTCTTGCAAAGTGAAGTACGTAAACAGGGGAACACTCTCTCTCTCTCTCTCTCTCTCTCTCTCTCTCTCTCGGGCCTGAACAGGAGGAACAGGAAGGGCAGACAATGCAGTCTTCTCCCCCCACATCCTAAACATAGCTTCTGCCAGGTTGAGTGGGTACACATTCTTTACTTCTATTCTCACTCCTGGAGGCCATAGTTCACTTGGCATAAAAGCCAGCTCTGTTACCCCTGCAATGTCCTCAAGTGATGGAGAGGGGTGGGGCAGAAAACTCCATTCCCAATTAGTTTGCTGCCATTGTGGAGGGAGCAGCAAATCTTTCCACTTCGGAAAAGAATGTGGTTGGTAAATTAAAAGGATTGCACTCTCCATCCTCTCAAGGCTTAGCTTACTATTATTGGTTTTAGAAGTGCAGCTCAGAATGGAAACAGGAAGACATTTATTTATTACATTTCTATTCCATCCTTCCTCTCCAAGGAGCCCAGGGCGGCAAACAATATAGTAGTAAAATAATGCAATTAAAAATAAAATAAAAACCTATTTAAAATATTTTTAAAATCTAAAAAGGGATCTAAAACCATCAAGATCTAATGTATAATAGTCACATAACCTCACAGTGGGGAGGACAGCCTGGCTGGGAGTCCAGAGTCTGCAAGTTCAAATCCCCGCTCGTGTCTCCTGGGTGTCAAGGGCCAACTAAAGATCACCCCACAGTGAGTGGCTCAGGGGTTACGTGCCCTGGCACCTCTGCAGCCGTGGGCAAGCTGCATAGTCCCAAGGAACCGAGTTGCCCCCCAGCTGGCCGTTGCGGACAAGGAAGGGGCTGACTTGTGCAGCTGTGGCAAGCTGAGCAGGCCCTAGCCAGCTGGGGAGGACTAGCCTCAGAGGGAAGCAATGGTAAACCCCCTCTGAATACCGCTTACCATGAAATCCCTATTCATAGGGTCGCCATAAGTCGGGATCAACTTGAAGGCAGTCCATTTCCATTTTCAACCTCATGCCTAATAATTTCAAGGTTGCCAAGAACCGTATCTTTCAGCCATCAAATGCCTGCAGGAATAGGAATATTTTTAAATTCCTCCTGAAAGTTAATAATGAGGGAGACAGACACAACTCCCCAGGGAAGGCATTACACAAACAGGGAACCACCACAAAAAAAAGCCCTATCATGGATCAGTGCCAACCAGGCAACAGCACCAACAAGGCCTCCCTTTCCAATTTGTCATAATGATTACGAGTAAAGCAGAGTGACCATCTTTCTGATGCTGGAAGGATGGTCAATTCCCTGAACTAAGGCCTTCTATTCAGCCTCCCTGTTTTCAGGAGTCACTTCATGTTTAAAATATTGTCCAAAATAACCCGCTTATCTAAAAGCAGTTATTTAAATTTTTCATGCCTTTGTATCCCTAAATCCTCCCATTTGAATATTTCATTTCCCCCTTATTCTTCAGTTCAAAGATTGAGGTTAATTTCCATAAGTACTTTGTTGTAAGTCAGAAAAAGACACTTTTATTTATCAGTTAGAATATATTTATTTTGCAGATTTATAAACCCCTTCTCAGCCAAAGAGAGCCAGTGTGGAGTGTTGTTTAAGGTGTTGAACTACGACCTGGGAGACCACGGTTCAAATCCCCACACAGCCATGAAGGTCACTGGGTGACCTTGGGCCAGTCACTGCCTCTCAGCCTCAGAGGAAAGCAACGGTAAACCACCTCTGAATACCACTTACCAAGAAAACCCTATTCATAGGGTGGCCGCCATAAGTCGGAATCGACTTGAAGGCAGTCCACTTCTTCTTCACAGCCAAACTCTACCAAAGTGGTATACAATTATGAGACTAGACCCAGAATTGTGCAGGGTTGGTAAGGGCACTATTAAAAAGTTGTAGTAGTAGTTATAGCACTCCTTTATTCTACAGCAGGGATGCAGGCCACCCACTGACAAAGGCTGTTTGCTGTTGCCCAAAATGGTGGCAGCCTCAGTGCATGCTGCCACGGCTTGTATTTTTAACCAACATCTTTTTCTCTAAGCAGACTGTCGGCGCTACCACACCAACTGCTCCTCCCATCTTCTGTACTGATTTTAATTTTTTAGAGTGCTCTGATGAACCTTTGGTTTGATCTTTAGGCATTTCATCGCTAGGTTTGGGTTTTTTCCTCCTCAGAAAAGTCTTCTCCGTAACAATTGAATCAATACATAGAATTCATTAGCTAAAATGGAATTTGAACACCTCAGCTAATTATCTGGCTAATTAATTCAGGGTATCAAATGCTTGGGCAATTAATTTAACAATATAATAAACTGACCAATGGACATAACAGCCACTTAACCACTGGAACAAATTAACCTTTGGTAGGACTTACTGCTCTACACAACTTGGTAACTTCTGTCTCTTATCCTTCCTTGAGGAAGTTCAGTAGCAAATTTAATGCATATTTTACGTCTAAGTTAATTTGTCTTTATTCCTTGTCATTTGGAAAAAACTATAAACGACATTCAAACACAAACCACTCAGAAAGGAATTCAGACACAACAAATCAAAAACAATAGCAAAAGATTTGGGATTCTAAATAAGGATATAAGCCAGACTGAACAGCAAGGCGAAAACAATACTGATCAAGCCAGGCAGGAAAACGAAGTGACACTCCGTGGGAGGGGCTAAGGTGAGAGTCCTTTGGAGTGTTAACTCTTTCCTGCCTCAAGCAACGGGTAAGGAAAACAATACTTGGGGGTGTCCTGGTGCCCACTGCAGAAGCAGTTGGATCCACTGCGCAACTCAGTTCCCTATGGGAAACTCTATCACAAAGCTGATTCCTGCAGAAAACAGCTTCACTAGCACCACGCTCTGCACTTTGCTGAGCACAGAACTGCCAAAGTCCTTTACGTTATGATTCCCAGGAGACAAAATGTCAGGTGCTTGGGAAGCACTGCACAAGGGGCTTTGACAGGTGAGTTGGCCCACAGTGTCAGAACAGATAGCGATCTGGCCAGCCAGACAAAAAGTTTCCCTGCTGCTGTGCTAGAGGAAGGCAAAAACAGTGGAATTTTTTTTCAGCTTCATTCCTATCCAGACATGTTGAAGTTGGCACAAATTTTAATATGTTTTTAGCTTAACTGTTGGTTTTAATTATATTTTAATTATATTTTTATTTTATTTTTAAAAAATACCTGTTTTTAACTTTGTCTTTTATTGAAAATTTTAATCTTTGTTTTTTGCAAACCACTTTGAGGTTCTATTTACAATCAAGCAGTACAGAAATTTTGTTAAATAAAACAAAATTCTGAGGTGGCATTTGTACAATAAAACATATAAATAACACTTCCATATATCAAATTATTCATGATACTATTCTCAAGTATAGAACTACACTCATACATCAGCATGTTCATGCAAGCTGAATTGTAATTCATCAAATTTTATCCCAGTGTATTGATTTTTCACACTTTTGATATGACAGATTTATTATACTCTACTAAAGCATTAAATTAGAACAAGTGCTATTTTATTTTTTCTTAAAACAAAAAAACTAGACATACATTTTACATACAAAATATATGCACATACAGAAGGATTTGGGATCACTACAAGCGTATTATTCTCTTTGCAGCATACTGACTCCCCAACTTAAATGGATAAGAACAAAATCAGCAGTGGTTTAGAGCACTGGGTTTTTGAACACCAGACTTAAGTTCAAATGCCCACTCAACCATAAATTGTGCTAATGGCATCAGGACAATCTAGCACCCCTAGGAGTTGTAGCAAGCATGGAAATAACCCCAAGTACTTCACAGAGAAAGGATGGGGTGCAAATAATAAAAGACTTTGAGAATATTAAGTATTCTCTACAATTCTTGTAGATGGCACCAGAGAGACAGATTACATTATTCTCACTTCCAGACAGGAATACATACTGAAAAACTTTGATGCTGCCCAGTTCTTAGCTGAGCAGGCATCTGAATTCTGGAGAACAATCATTCAAATTCTTGCCCAGCCAACAAATATCCTAGATCCAAGTCCAACACTTCAGGACTGCATTACCCTGGCATCTTCAGTGAAGAGGCCAAACAGCACTTTAAGCCAGTCATTCCAAAACTGTGGTTTATGGACCACCAGTGTCCACAAGCTTCCATGTAGCTGGTCCGTGGCATGTCTGTGGATTTGTGGTTGAAAATGGAGGATAGCACATCCATTGCATTAAACAGTCTTATTGATTTTAATTTTATTTTATTGCTTCTTTTATTTCTCATATTGCATTTTACTGTATTACAATTTGAATTCTGTGGAATTCAAATTGTAATACAATATATAAAAAATAAAAGAAGCAGTAAAAATACAATTAAAAATCATACAGCATCTGGTCAGTGTATTACAACTGCAACGACAGACAGAAAAATTGTTAAGTCATTCACCAAGACCCTCAGCAACTTTCAAGTGGTCCATCAGGAAAATATTTCGGAACCACTGCATGAAGTAATCCGATTATTAGTGTCTGCATTTGGCCCCCAAGGCTGTTCTGGCCAAGGCCCACTGACCCGCCCTATACCTGACATCATACATAATGTCAGGTATAGGGCAGGTAACGATAGAGTGAGCTCCCAATTGTTCTTTTGCTGGAGCAAGACACACTGGAGGAAGGGGAGGTGGTTTCCATTGAATGCAGATCACTACTTCCTCCCAGCCAGCACTGCTCCTCGAAGCTTTGAAAACCGAAGATTCAAAAAGCAATTCAAGACATTCTTCAACAGCCCTTTTGCAAACAGCCCTGTGTTGCTCTTTGAACCTTTCCGAGGTTTTCAGAAGTTTAAAGAGCAGCAGAGGGCTGCTTGCAATAGGGCTTTCAAGCAGCCCAAGACAATAGGGTCTTCAAAGTGCAGCATCATTTGACATCATAGTGATTTCAGTTTACTGGCAAATTTGGCCCAGCAGGGGTGGAGAGATAGATCCAGCCTGCCAACCAGAAAAAGTTCCCTATCCCTGTTGTTCTTGAACTTCCAATACACACTTCTAACAAAATCCAAGATAGATGGTTTTTAAATATTTGAGACAGGCACTACAATACTAACATACCTTCTTCAAACATATAGGTAAGAAACAAACACAGCTGTTGTGACTTAAGGATATTTTTTAAGCTTTTTTTAAAAAAAGATGTTTTGTTTTTATCTCTTTTAAAGTCTGTTTTTATGATGTTTTAGAGCAGCCTTTCCCAACCGGTGTGCCTCCAGATTTTGTTGGACCACAACTCCCATCAGCCTCAGCCAGCATTGCCAACGGCTGAGGCTGATGGGAGTTGTGGTCCAACAACATCTGGAGACACATCGGTTGGGAAAGGCTGTTTTAGAGTGTTCTTAGTGCTTTTGTTTGCCGCCCTGGGCTCCTACTGGGAGGAAGGGTAGGATATAAATCTAACAAATAAATAAATAATGTAACCAGAGGAAAAATTTAAAGGCAAGGGGAGAAACAACGCCTGAATAATTCAAAGAATCCACTTTGGTCCAGAGTCACAAAGAAAGAGAATGTTTTTCACCTTGATTTCAGCTGAACAAATCTCTATCCATTTTTAGCTTCTCAGGAAAGCAATTTCTGTGATGCAAGTCCTACAAGTCAAATAAAGGACCAATTGTACTGTTCTTTGGAATATAGCAACATGCCAGGTAGGCCAATCAGTCAAGAACTGTAGTGAGAACAGAGGAAGCCTTCAAAGCCATGATCTCTTAATATTAATACATTCATATTAACACTTGGCTTCTGCTTATGGTTTGTTTGGAAAGAAAACAAAAGTGTGAGTCCAGTTCTCAGATCCCAACAAGCCAGACTCTGGCTTGGCTTGGGCATGTTTTCTCCCCACACGGCAGTCAGAAGGAGGATAGGAGCAAAACACTAATGTGTATTATTTTATTTCAAACTATGGTTCAACATTATGTACAACCCCAGGCCAAAGAAAAACTAGCATCTCCATGTAGACATTAAAAATTATCTAAAAGATTATTGATTTTTGGTTTGCGTGGAAAAACTAAGAATAAACATCAACAATATCATCACCTGTCCATGCTATAGTGAGCAAGTAATTTCTACCACAGTTATTCAGGTATGTGACTTATTTCTGTAAATTTGAGGCTAAAGATCAGTTGCTATAAGACCACTGGATACCGAAAATGAATGTCTGTTTCACCACCCAGAGGAACAAGGGCTGCTAGGTAGGGATTTTGTATTACAGTAATTTCTTGTAAGCCAGTTTGGAGATCATTTAATCAAAAAGCAGAGTATAAATCTTAAAAATAAAATTATACAAATAAATGTGAATGCCCATCTTTTTCAATAGTTTTTGGAAGCCACATGCCACAATCACTGGACTCAATCTAACTGTAAACACACAATCCTATCAGAAAATCAGGAATTGTGTCAGTTTGCTGAACTTCAACCTCCATCATTTCAGGCCATTGGCTGGGGTTGATGGCAACATCTGCAGGGCCAAAGATTTCCACACCTGTGTTACTGGCATGCAACTCCTGGAAGGTTACCAATGACGGAACACAGCCCTCATGCTGAAAAAAATTCCCCAGCCCTGTTACAGAAAAAATCATAATGGTTATGATGTTATTTGCAATTAACAAAATAGAGGAAGAGAAGGAGCGGTTTTCTTTGAAGACCATACATTACTCTTGCTCTTTCCTTATTCTCAATGCAATAAACTCTATTTAACACAAATACATAGGGGGGGAAATACCCAGAGAGGATCTAATTTATCCCTGGGAGTTACAGCTAGAGAAAACAACTTACCATTTGCTATGGAAGAATGCCATTCACTTAGGCAATAAATAAGCATTGAAAATAGAAAAAAACTTTCCTTTAAATTGTATAAATTGTATATTATTTGAATCACATTTTCCAGAAAACTAATAAAGGATTTATATATAGGATTGTCATGAAACAATAGTACCATGAGTAGTGCTTCAAGCTTTAGCACTTCTGAATAAGATGAAGAGGATTGTTCTAGTAACCAGCACTGCTTGGAAAATTCATTTTAAAAAGAAACAAAATAGTTCAAGTTTACCCAAATCACTTTTAGTTCATAAAAATTTATGTCTGCCACACAGCTAGCTGTTAAAGGCACAAGAGTGCTCCTCTCCCCCAATGGCAACCCTAAACCATACAAAGAACTCAAGTGAAGAACAAAAAGAAAACACATATTTGGGCAACCTGATAATGTATTTTAAATTATTTTAATTTAAAATAATTAAAACATATTTAAAATGAGCATCTGTAATGGTTAAGAGTGTTGGATTAGGACCTGGAAGACTAGGGCTCAATTCTACACCCACTTAATGAACACAGTGGAGCTTACTTCTAAGTAAAAATTATGGGATTATTGAGTTACTACAGCTAAAGTTAACCATTACATATGCAAGAATATGTGTCACTTCTATGGAGAAAACAGCAAATATTATGTTCAATATTATTACATTTTATTTAAACTATGCTTATTCCTTGATATGCAAAAAGAACCTCCCTGACCTGGAGCAGTGCATTAAAGTATCATGAATAATAGTTTGCTTAAAGATCTCTTGATCTAATAAAACAAGCAATATAAGAAGGGTCACTATAATCAAAACCAAAGAGCTAAACAATCTGGTATGCCTCTATTATGAAAGGCATGCTTTGAATGAACAATTCCCATGTCACAGGAACCAGCCTGATTCCAGGAATAGTGTAACAAAGCTATTAAGTACACCAGGTTACAAAAAGCTTCCAAGAAGTTCAGAACGCTAATCTTATCCAATCTGGTAACAGATTTTTCAGTGAAAAATTAGAGGCCAAAACTGAGAATACAATTTGGGGAAAATATACCATAATATTCTAAGAGAAACATTATATATTCTATTCACTAGTAGGCAAAAAACCTTGCAGTTTAAGAATGTGCCTATAGCCATCAGATATTTCTATCAAACTTTAAAAAGCAGGGAAATTGGGCAGCTATAGTGAATGCACCAGGGGAGCAGGACACCTGACCTCCTCTCTGAGATATTGTACTGCCCTACAAATTTGTCAAAATGCAAACACAATTTGGGTTGGTCTTTCACAGTCCAATCTACTTCCTGTGTAGCTTGGAAGAATTTGGTAACATGCGCCTCTGAGAATATGGTGAGTGGTGACAGGGAAGGAGCAACAAGGAAGAGGGGAGGAGAGGAAGAAGGGAGGGAGAGGAGAAGGAAAGGAGGGGAAAAGTAGGTCTGATCATTTATTTATTTATTTATTAAACTTGTATACCGCCCCATAGCCGAAGCATTCTGGGCGGTTTACAATAACTAAAAACAAATACAATTTAAAATACATCTTTTAAAAAACAATTTAAAACACAATTTAAAAATTTAAAAACAATATAGAACACATGCTAAAATGCCTGGGAGAAGAAGAAAGTCTTGACTTGGCGCCGAAAAGTTAACAGTGTTGGCGCCAGGCACACCTCGTCAGGAAGATCATTCCATAATTTGGGGGCCGCCACTGAGAAGGCTCTCTCCCTTACTGAATTCAATGGCATGCTTATTGAATTCAATGGTATTTACTCCTGTGCAATCATGGCTAGGATAGGTAAAACTAACCGTGTGAGAGAAGGAGGGGAGGGGAGACTAGAGGGAAGGAAGAAGTGGGGAGAGGGGAGCAGAAGGAGTGGGAGGGGGAAGGAGGGGATTGGGAGAAGGAGGGGTGAAGGAAGAGGCAAAAGGGATGAGAGGAGGGGAGGGCAGGTTTGATTATTTGCATACTTACTGAGCTCAATGGGATTTACTCCTGTGCAATCATGTATGAAAATGAAACGGACTGCCTTCGAGTTGATTCCGAATTATGGCGACCCTATGAATAGGGTTTTCATGTTAAGCGGTATTCAGAGGTGGTTTACCATTGCCTTCCTCTGAGGCTGAGAGGCAGTGACTGGCCCAAAGTCACCCAGCGAGCTTCATGGCTGTGTGGGGATTTGAACCCTGGTCTCCCAGGTCATAGTCCAACACCTTAACCACTACACCACACTGGCTCTCTTTGGCTGTGAAGGGAGACCAGGGTTTGAATCCCCATACAGCCATAAAGCTCATTGGGTGACCTTGAGCCAGTCACTGCCTCTCAGCCTCGTGAAAACCCTATTCATAGGGTTGCCATAAGTCGGAATCGACTTGAAGGCAGTACATTTACATTTTTACTCCCAGGTCGTAGTCCTAGGAGAGGCAAAACTGACCGTGGAGAAGGTGGAGGGGGGATTGGGAGGGGAAGGGAGGAGTGAAGGAAGGGAGAGGGAAGGGGCAAGAGGGAGGGGATAGGAGGAAGGAGGAGAGCAGGGCAGGTTTGATCATTTACATGCTTTTTGACTTCAGTGAAATTTACTTCTGTGTAATCATGCTTAGGATAGTTGAAACTGACCTGGGAGAGGGGCAGGGGGGAAGAGGAAGGCAGGAAGGGGAAGATATTGGGTGGGTGGGCCTAGGCAGAGAGGAAGCCCCTTTCCTTTCCAAACGGAAAACATTATGAACAGTATCATTCTTTTTCAGGGTTTCCCCCACCTTTTTATTCTACAGCAGACATATGAAGCCTCCCACCCAAATTTAAACCAAAGATGTCACTGGCCACATCCACAGCAGACCTTTATTTCACTTTAGACAGTCATTGGTTTCCCCAAAGAATCCTGGTAAGTGTAGTTAGTGAAAGGTACTAAGAGAGGCCCTGTTCCCCTCACAGAGCTTTAATCAGAGCGGCTGACTGTTAAACCACACTGGCCACTGGAGTTCTGTCAGGAGAATAGGAGTCTCCTCTCAGCACCCTTCCCAGGATTCTTTGGGGGAAGCCATGACTGTCTCAAGTGAAAAAAAGTGAACTTGGATTCCTTGATTGAGTAGGGGGTTTGACTCCATGGCCTTATAGGCTCTTTCCAACTCTACTATTCTATGATTCTATATATTCTCTTAATTTGGCAAGGAAGATAAAGGCAAAGGATAGTTGGATACATCAGATACGCATTGGCTTTGGCAAAAGGTGATGGGCTGTACTGTGATGCTGCAATCTTACTTAGAAACTAATACCACTGATTATTAATGAAATGTACTTCAAGGTACTGAGAATCATGGTTACAGAGTATGAATACAATGTGTGCGGTGAAGTCAATCTACCTCCCATTCTTGGTTAGGTGTGTTTCCGAAAAGAGCGTTATGGGAGAATGAAGAACACTCTCCTGTTTGATGTAACAGTCCGCAGGAGTGTATGGTGCATATCGCTTATATATTCCCGTATGTGGCTGTAATGAATAGTACATAAGAGATATTTAACCTTCACTCACACATAAAATGCAAACCTGTGTGGAGGCAATCTAGGCAAGTACAATTTACAAGCCTATAACCTAGCTGTGGCAAAAGAAACCAGCATAATCAAGTGGTGACATTATAAACTCAGCAACCTCCAGAATCCAGCATGCCTGCGAGTGCTCTTCCCCTACCCTGTACAATCAAGAGTAAGGTTTTCCAAGGGAAAAAGATCTTGGTAAGCCAAATGTCAGCCAACCAGTATTTTATTTGCTGAAACGAAAGGTCACTGCAAATGTGTCCTATGAATGCATTTGACCTACATTACCTTTGCCCAGTAGTCAACCATGTTTGTTCATTTTATTTGTTTGTTTCATGTTATTTATAAACTTCCCTTCTCAAAAGGATCCCAGTGTGATGACCAGCAACTAATAAATATTAACCCAGCATATATTAAGCTATATCCCCCTCTAGAGACAATCTGGTCCAACTATTAGAAAGAACGATGCTATTACAAAGGTAGTAAACTGGTATTTATTGTTAAATCTCGTCTGCCTTGTGGCAGGAGAAAGAATTATATTCTCTGGCTCACGTACAGAAACAGGCCAGTCCTCCTTGGAGATGCAGACTCTGACCACACACTTCCAGTCACTAGCACCGGATAAGTGCTACCTGGTTAATGATTTTACCTTTTTATTCTTTTGCCTTCAACAACAACACAGTGCTTCAAAGATTGGGTTTCGTCACTAAGGCTGCAATCCAATAAACTACTCAGAAGTAAACTCCATTGGGTTCAATGGGGCTTATTCTCAGGTGTGTATTGGATTGCAGCCTCAGTTGTGACTGCGAAGAGGAAGTACACAAAATAAGCAAAAAAAGTGAACCAGTTTTCTTAAGTTCGGGGGAGGGGGTGCACTGAGGCGAAGCGATACCCGCGGAAGGCGAGGGACCTGCTGGATGCAATTAACGACAAGGGAAGTTTTTAAAAAAACTGCTGGTGTAAAACGCAAGGTGTAAAACACCCAACCACACTTGGCGCCGCTTGCACGGGCGCAATAAGCGAGAGCGCAGCACCCTCTCCCACCACGGGAGAAAGCGGTGTGGGCGGGCATTCTCGGGGCGGGGGCACTGGGTGAACGACATAATAAACAGGCAAATTGGGGTAAAGACGTTAGAGCTGACGGGGGTGAAGAGGCGGTGCCAGCCCTGAAAGGGCCCGCCGTCGCAGGCGGCTACGCACCGTGTACTCCCGCACTTGGCTGTGGAAGTTCTGCTCGCGGATGGTCACCTCGTCTGCGTCCATCCTTTCATAGCCGCCTCGGAGCCCCCTCCGGCAATGACGGCCGCCGCCCCAACTCCTCTTGCTTCCAAGGCGACGGGCGAGGGACCATGGCCGGGGGCGGGCGGCGGCAGCGCTCGATGCTCCCGACCCCTGACACGAGAGGAAATAGGGGGCGGGGGAAGCGGGAGAGGCGCAGACGCAACGCGCCGCTAACGACAACAACAGCGAACGGCTGCTGACGCCGCCTCCCCGCTTTCCTCGCCGCGGGTCTGTCACACCGTTCTGCGGCTGAGGGGGCGGATCCGAAAGACCGCCCAATCTCTCTCTCTGAGTATACTTCAGTCAGGGTGACGCTGCGCCTGCGCAAACGCTGCCAACAACAGGCAGGATCCGTCCTCGTGAGAAGGAAAGGGGAGGGAAAGAGCCTCAGTGACCGCAGAGCTCGCGGAGAAGGCGGGACTTAAGCGATTGAGGGTGTGGCTATCGCCGCCTCATCTACGGCAAAAAAGAACGGGCGCTTTCCAGACCTGTTTTTGGTCGCGCGAGCCTCCAAGGGCGGAGCTTGTGGAGTAGGCGCGGTCACCGCTGCTTTGATCATTAAGGAGAAGCAAAGGCTTGAAAAAGGTGTGGCTAAGGATGCAAAATACGCGTGCTGGGGCGGGGCTTTGGTAGACTTGGAGGAAGAATAGGGTGGGAAGTGTCGAAAGAAATGCTAATAAGAGCTGGGCTGCGAAGTTTTGCCAATGGCTGTTCAATGAGGAGCACCCGGTATAAACGGAAAACTCACAGCAAGCGCGAATTTATTTCCAGTACAGGGACCTTATGTTTGTATTTTTGTGAAGACAAAAAACCTTGGTCTGCTCTTTAATGAAAAAAATACAAAAATAACCATACTCTTCTCACATATCAACTCCACCGGCACTATTCCCATAGGTTGGTGTACTAGTATTGTAGTGCCCATCCTCAAGAAAGGTGACCCCCTTAATTATAGACCCATCAGCCTATTAGATGTGACATCTAAGCTGTGCGGGCGCTTTCTCTTAAACAAATTAATTGAGTGGGACTCCAAGAACTCCATCATCTACGAAGAACAGGCCAGATTCAGGAAAGGCAGGTGTACAATAGACCACGCTTTCGTACTTCATCACTTAATAAATAAGACTATCACAGGGCCGAGTAGGTCCTTATACGTGGCATTTGTCGATTTTACCTCTGCCTTTGACTCAATTGACAGAGATTTGTTGTGACATAAATTGGGGCAGTCCAGCATCAATAAAAGGCTATTGTGGTTAATTCAGTCCTTCACCAGGCCAACTTTTTGCAGGTTCACCTTGGTCTGAATGGAACTCTCTCCCGAGCCATTCCAGTCGAGAGAGGAGTCAAACAAGGGTGCATACTGGCCCCCTTCCTGTTCAATTTTTATTTAAATGACATCATTCCCGCAATGGCTTCTCCCACTTTTTTCCTCCATCACTTGGGAATAGGAAGATTTCCTCATTGCTATATGCAGATGACTTGGCCCTATTTTCTTTAAATAAAATAGGGTTAAAAAGAATGTTGACCCGCCTGGAAGAATACTGTAAAGACCAACGCTTGCTCGTCAACTATTCCAAAACTAAAATAATGATCTGTGGGAAGCATAAGAAGTCCAAATTGAACTGGACCCTAAATGGACAATCACTTGAACAGGTACAGACCTTTAAATATCTAGGCTTATGTTTTAATGACAAGCTTTCATGGAGTCACCATCTGGAGGACACCAAATTATCGGGTGCTAGAGCCAGTGGCCAATTAAGAAGGTTCTTTTATACACGTGGTGGACAATTAATGAACCCAATGCTAAAAATCTTTGTGACGAAAGTCCTGCCAAAAATCCTTTATGGGTCCGAGTCATGGGGCTGCCTAGTTAAATCTAGACTCGAGGTCCTACAAAATACATTTCTGAAGCAGATCTTGGGGCTCCCACGTGGAGCTCTGTCAGCCCATATAAGAGCAGAACTTGGCCTCCCCTCTCTGGCAGCTAATATAGATCTGGCATATTTAAGATACTGGAGAAGGATTTTCATCATGGACGATAGCTCCCTTACAAAGCTCTTCTGGCATGATCAGGGGGATGGGCCCAAGGGTATCAGGAAATACTTAAAATTTATAATCTTACTCAAAGGAAGTTTTTAAGCCTTAACCCCTCTGAGCTCCGTAATTGGGTTTTTGATTACGATTTTGATTAAGATAGGGCATCAATTGTTGCAGCCCCTTTTTCACCTTGGTTTCCTTTATTTAAACTCAACCACACAAAATCAAGCTACTTCGATATTTTGACACGTGCCTCCTTACGAAGAGCTTTTACAGAACTCAGATTTCATACGATGCCCACAGCCTACCTTGAAGGCAGATATTCGGGAATCCCTTCCAAAGAGCGTCATTGCATTTTCAGTTGTAAGGAACCCGAGGATATAGTCCATTACTTGCTTTTCTGCCCCTTGTATAAGAACCCTAGAATGAAACTCCTGGCCCCTCTTATTAATTCTAGAGGGGAGATTTTCTCTGGCGATTTGGTGGTGGAGCTCTTGGCTGACAAACACATCCAGGTTACAAGCGCGGTGGCTAATTTCGCCTTGGCCGCAAAAAAACTGAGAGCAAATTACATAAAAGCCCAAATGACCATCTTAAGATAACTTTTCTTCTTAGAGTTTGGTAACATTCAAGTGGCTTGCAGACTGACATGTTCAAAGAAGAGTTCCTAGTTACTGCAGGAAAGTGAGGAGACAAAATGAAACTGCTCCCACTTTGGATGTCCAAGGTGTGGCTCAATGGCAGAGCATTTGCTTTGCACGTAGAAGGTCGCAGGTTTGATCCCTGACATCTCATGGTAGGGCTGGGAACGTCCCCTGTCTGAAACCCTGGAGAGCTGCTGCCAGTCAGTGTAGACAACAATGAACTAGATGGAACAAAGGTCTGAGTTGTTATAAGGCAGCCTCCTATGTTCCTATTTACTTTGGCTTCGATTTTCAACTACTAGACAACCATTCAGCAAGAATTATTAATTATGAATCTCACAATTGGTCTGTGATTATTTTTACATTTAGCAGATGGATGATGCTGATTCCTATGTAGCTGTGCATTTGTAATATCATTACTTAAAGAGACTATACTTACTGACATCATTTCCATTACACATCACCAGTATTTTGATAGATTTGATAGCTATTGCTGAAGGCTGTTTGAAAGAGTTCATTTAGCTCTTACTTTTTACAACACTTTGCTTCCACGAATATGTTAATGAAACATCATGTTAAAACTCTCAAAACAATGTTCTACCAGTGATGGTTAGAATCACTGTTGCTAGCTTAACAATTCCTTGTCTGAAATTGACTACAGTATAGTTACTTATTTTCATTCATTCTCACTCACTGGTCACTTACATGTATACAAGTCCACACTTTTGCTCTAGACATATGTATCTAGAATAAATACCACATGCCAAAATTGCACTGGAAAAAATTGGGAAAAGATGTGCATTCTTCCTACTTAGAAGACCTGATTTTTGTGTACATTGTGTTCTCACACTGTACCAGCACAGCCCATGGGATCTACCAATCTGCATTTTGTGGGAATTTGTGATACGTCACCTCTGCAAATGTACATGTTTGCATCAGTGATTGAAGCAGCATATACATTGGCACTACAGCAGGCATTCCAACAAATTACTATAAAGAATTGCTGAAAGAGTTGGGTATCTTTAGTCTGGGGAAAATAAGCCATGATATCTGAAGGCCCAGGCTGATCTTCCCATGCTGGTGTTCTTGCCTGAGTACCAGTTGGTGGCTCTTGTTCCTGTGACTGATGGAGGGGGCCAAAGTGTCCTTTCCCCTTTCTTCTGCAGTCCCACAGCAATTGGCGAGATCAGGGCTGAGTATTCTTTTCATGCAAGGATGGGAGAGGCAAGCTCCCAACAACTGCTGCTCCTTTGGCCAATGGATGGGGGACAGCCTGGCCTCCCACTTGCAGTGATGTTCTTCCCGGAAAGGAGGCAGCCACCCCCTCCATTGGTCCCCTGCTATGTTCAGTTTACTGTCATTAAATGTATTTTGTATAACCTTGCGTTTGACTTAAAAATGGTGTTGAGATTTAGCATACACGTTGTACATATAAGGCACATTTAAAGCATCCCTACTACCACCAAGAGTTCTGGGAACTGTAATCTATCCCTCACAGAGCTCCAGTTCCCAGCACCCTTCACAAACTACAGTTCTGGTGTACAGTTCTGGTCGCCTCATCTCAAAAAGGATATTATAGAGTTGGAAAAGGTTCAGAAGAGGGCAACCAGAATGATCAAGGGGATGGAGTGACTCCCTTACGAGGAAAGGTTGCAGCATTTGGGGCTTTCGAGTTTAGAGAAAAGGCGGGTCAGAGGAGACATGATAGAAGTGTATAAAATTATGCATGGCATTGAGAAAGTGGATAGAGAAAAGTTCTTCTCTCTCATAATACTAGAACTTGTGGACATTCAAAGAAGCTGAATGTTGGAAGATTCAGGACAGACAGAAGGAAGTACTTCTTTACTCAGCGCATAGTCAAACTATGGAATTTGCTCCCACAAGATGCAGTAATGGCCACCAGCTTGGACGGCTTTAAAAGAAGATTAGACAAATTCATGGAGGACAGGGCTATCAATGGCTACTAGCCATGATGGCTGTGCTGTGCCACCCTAGTCAGAGGCAGCATGCTTCTGAAAACCAGTTGCCGGAAGCCTCAGGAGGGGAGAGTGTTCTTGCACTCGGGTCCTGCTTGTGGGCTTCCCCCAGGCACCTGGTTGGCCACTGTGAGAGCAGGATGCTGGACTAGATGGGCCACTGGCCTGATCCAGCAGGCTCTTCTTACGTTTTTATGTTCCCAGATTCTTGGGGTGGGGAAATGTGCTTTATATGTATGGTGTGTGTATGCAGCTTTATACTGTGTTAATTCTAATTGCAAAGCCTTCAAAGAAACCCAATGTTATATTGCAATGCTGTGTAAATGCAGTGCAACAGAACTTCTCCTCTCTGTATGCCCCCAAAATCTGCACTGTAGCATCCCCCAACCCTCTGGAGCAGATTTTGAGGCTTCACAGGGGACTGCAGGGGAGACGAGGGGATGTTCTGTTGCGCAAGCAGAAGTCTGCTATCCAGGTGAAATAGCAGCATTGGATACAACTCCTACCTTGTTATTTTACATCGCTCCTTCACTATGTTAGGAATTGAAAATCTACCTGCTTGCCATTGTCCTTGGATGTGGTTGCTATTTTACAGCCTCTCTCTGAAATCAAACCTTGGTTCCCCATTACCTATAGTTATCATGATAGGCACTAGAAATTTATCAAATTTTGGGATTTATAGTATGTGTCATGAAACAGAATTTCATTTTTGAGAACTGTTCTGGATTTCCATTGCATCGCATGATTCTTCTATTTTCCATCAATAACAGTCACAATAGAAATATATTATGATATAAATCTAAGATAACATCCTTTTGAAAATGCAAAGGTGAGTGATCTTAGGAAGTGTAGTCACTGTGAATTACTGGGCGGATCTCTTGAAAACAATTGACCAATAATTTATGAGTTTGGGATAGTTCTTGACATGTTTTTAATGTGGGAGTATGGATTTTTTAGAGTGAGCAATTCTGGGAAGTGTTCATCTTGAATCACTCTAATGTCCGGGTTATTGGATGTATTCCATTCTAACAGTTTAAAGTTAGTGGAAAGCTACTTTGTGTACAGGTTTTGTTTCAGAGTTAATGTCCTTTAATATCAGTCAGAGGGGGGAGGGGAGGAGGAAAAAGAGGAATAATGATTCTTGTAGGGATGCCACCTGGCCAGGCCAACCTATCAGGGATTGATCACATGGTTTGCAATGGGAATGGGTGGGCCAAAAGGGGTGGTTAGCCCATGCAAAGGCTGGAGTATTGGGCATTGCAGCATTCCTCCTGATAGGTTCAGATGTGCTTGGGTATATTACTGCTGTCATAGTTTCTGATTGGTGACTGGCAGCTGCTTCAGGGCAGCTGTGTGGGGTGGGGATGTTTCTGTAATTTTTTCACCACTTAATGTCATTGGTGTTTGCTAAAATTCTTGCTGGATGCTGTTCTCCAAGTGCCCCTACCAAATGAGGTGTAGTGAGTTTGCAACACATGAAGGTTGCAGCTATAGCAATACACACCATGTGAAAAGTTATGCAGCTGACTCCAGGGTAGAATGTTGCATGACAGCCCAAGGAGAAAACATTTTGCTCAGAGGGGAATAGTCAGCAAACTAAGTAAACATACACTAGACCAAAACAGAATTGGGAGCCAGTGTGGTGTAGTGTAATGGTGACCTTGTTGTATCCAATGCTAAGCCTTGCATCCAGTGCTAATCCTACTCAGAGCAGACCCATTGAAATTAATGGGTATTACTAACTTGGATCCATTGATTTCAGTGGGTCTACTCTGAGTAGAGCATAGTTGGATGCAACCCTGGGAAACCAGTCAGCCATGAAGCTCACTGTCCACTGTCACTCTCTGGCATAACCTACCCCACAGGGTTGTTGTCAGGATAAAATGGGGAGTGGAAGAACCATGTATGCCAACTTGAGCTCCTTGGAGGAAAGGTTGGGGTAGAAGTGTAATAAATAAATGAATAAATTTTGCCTCAAGCCATAGCAACCATTAGAGATCTGCTGAGATCAAGTGAGCCTCAACAATGGGGTGTTTCCATCATCAGCTGAAGACTCATCTGTTTAGCCTGGCTTTCCCTGACTGTTAATACCAGTCCCTGGTGCCCGTAGTTACTGAATGTTTATACTGATGAACATTGATTTTTATTTAATATTGTTGTGTTTTTATGGTGTGAACCATTTGGTATTTCCTTTGTCAATGAAAAGCAGTAAATAATATTCCTTGAGAGAGAGAGAGATGTTATTTTTAAGTTTATGGCGGTATTTTTAAATATATTACTGCTGTCTTTGCCAATCTGGCGCCACTCCAGTTGTTTTGGACCACAACTCCCAATAATCCCAGTCAGCATGTGCGAAGCCTGTATTACTGCTTTTCTGCGTCAGAATGAATTATTTCCCAATTATATATAAAAGAGTACCAAGTTGGAAACATCTTAAATTTATATAAAATTATAATTGAGATTTTCTCCACTATCCTAATTATGTGCATTACATATTTTTATAGGGCAATAATTTCAAAGTCTCATGTTTTGTGGGCAGCTGCTATAGTGGTAATGGCATTTTAAGTTGAGAAAGAGAGAGTAATCAATCTCGGGTCTTGGTTGAAAAAAGAATGTCTGCAACTGTCATTTAAGTGCCTGACATTCATCCTTATGCTTTTGTGATATGTTTAAGGGACACTTACCTTTAACACACCAAAACATCTTGTTTTCAGTGGATGAATTAACAGATAACACTTGTGACTATTGACTAGGCGTCTACCTGCATGGTAACATGTAACCAAAAAGTACACCACACTTATATTGTACCTTTCGTCTGTTCTTCAAGTTACTTATCTACTCTCTGGCATCAGGATTCGTACTGATTTCAATGGGATCGAAGCTGGCTGTCATATTTTCTTACTACACTCCAGGCCCCTGATTCAGGGCTCTGTAATGGATCTGATGCAGACGTAAAGCTCCTGCACAATGGGCTTTTCCATTCACTTCAGTGGAGGGAAGAGTGCCTTGTGTCCCAATAAGGAGACTGCAAGGCAGACCACCGTTTGAAGCACCACAGACAGCTCCAAGTGTTCCTACAAAGGCTAGATATGAACTCAGGTCTTATGCGCCTTGGCCTCCAGTCCGTGTCTTTCAAGGTCTGCTTCTCCTCGTTAGGCTCTTATAGGGCCACCCACCTGGACAGCTTCTTCTCTCCACAGCCTCCCATCTGGTACACTCTCTGCACTGTTTGACAGGCTCCTTGGGCTCAGGGGAAGGGGCTTGTGAGGGGTTCTGGCTCTACTTCGGCAGCTCTGGTTCAACTGTTAAACTTCAACAGGCTTTGGCTCTATGTCCTGAGCCTGATCCAGCTTTTCAGCCGACAGCACAGCAGTCTCAGACTCAGCCACATGAAGCAGAACAAAAGCAGGATCATTGTCCTTTATTTTTGTCCTTTAAGTTAAGTATTTATATTTAGTATCTGAACCATCAGTACTGTATGTACCTCAAGTCACTTCCGACTTATGGCGACCCTACAAATAGGGTTTTCATGAGGCTGAGAGGCAGTGACTGGCCCAAGGTCACCCAGTGAGCTTCATGGCTATGTGAGGATTCGAACCCTGGTCTCCCAGGTCATAGTCCAACACCTTAACCACTACACCACACTGACATCAGTAACTGAACTGAATAACCAATTCAATGATCAATCAAGCTGCTCGCTTCTACAGATTATTGTTTGTATTGTTGTGTGATTTGTACCATCAGATCAGCAAATCCACGTGTGATCTCTCCTTCTCTTCCATGAACCAAAAAAAAAAAAGGTTTTCCCCCTCCAGCTTATGGAAGGGGAGATTTTACATGAGTTTGCTTCCCTGAGGGCCAAAACAGATGTGATGCAAGCCATACGTAAAGTGCTTACCTTGTGTACACATTCCACAAATACCTCACCATGTTTTAAATGCAGGTACCATGAGTGCTGGTCCATATAACACAGAGGCAGGCTTTTTCACTGGTAGCCCCATCAGTCTTGGCATTCCACCGGCTCTAAGAGACATACCTGCTGGCCTGAACCTCCTGATCTAATCATTTTAATTGGTGTTTTAACTGTTGTTTTAATGGGCTTATTTTACTGTACATTTTCATTATGGATTTTTTAATGTTTGATGCGATTTTTATTGTTTATTTTAATTATGCGTCTGTGGATATATTTTTATAATGGAAAACTAAACAAATGCGCACAGACTGGAAGCGTTCCATATACATCCCAATTCCAAAGAAAGGGGATCCCAGGGAATGCAGTAATTATCGAACTATTGCCTTAATATCCCATGTACGTAAAGTAATGTTCAAGATTCTACAACAAAGGCTCTTGCCACATATGGAGCGAGAAATGCCAGATGTCCAAGCTGGATTTAGAAAGGGAAGAGGTACCAGAGATCATATCGCAAACATACGTTGGATAATGGAATGGACCAAGGAATTTCAGAAGAAAACCACCCTGTGCTTTATAGATTACAGCAAAGCCTTTGACTGTGTAGATCATGAAAAACTATGGAATGCTTTAAAAGAAATGGGAGTGCCACAGCATCTGATTGTCCTGATGCGCAACCTATACTCTGCACAAGAGGCTACTGTAAGGACAGAATATGGAGAAACCGATTGGTTCCCCATCGGAAAGGGTGTGAGACAGGGGTGTATTTTATCACCCTATTTATTTAATCTATACGCAGAACATATACGGAAAGCAGGATTGAACCAAGAAGAAGGAGGTGTGAAAATTGGAGGGAGAAATATCAATAATTTAAGATATGCAGATGACACCATACTACTAGCAGAAACCAGTAATGATTTGAAATGAATGCTGATGAAAGTTAAAGAGGAAAGCACAAAAGCAGGACTACAGCTGAACGTCAAAAAGACTAAAGTAATGACAACAGAAAATTTATGCAACTTTACAGCTGACAATGAGGACATTGAACTTGTCAAGGATATCTTGGCACAATCATTAACCAAAATGGAGACAATAGTCAAGAAATCAGCAGAAGGCTAGGACTGGGGAGGGCAGCTGTGAGAGAACTAGAAAAGGTCCTCAATTGTAAAGATGTATCACTGAACACTAAAGTCAGGATCATTCAGACCATGGTATTCCCGATCTCTATGTATGGATGTGAAAGTTGGACAGTAAAAAAAGCTGATAAGAGAAAAATCAACGCATTTGAAATGTGGTGTTGGAGAAGAGCTTTGCGGATACCATGGACTGCAAAAAAGACAAATAATTGGGTGTTAGAAAAAATGAAACCAGAACTATCACTAGAAGCTAAAATGATGAAACTGAGGTTATCATACTTTGGACACATAATGAGAGGACATGATTCATTAGAAAAGATAATAATGCTTGGAAAAACAGAAGGAAGTAGAAAAAGAGGAAGGCCAAACAAGAGATGGATTTATTCCATAAAGGAAGCCCCAGACCTGAACTTACAAGATCTGAACAGGGTGGTTCATGACAGATGCTCTTGGAGGTCACTGATTCATAGGGTCGCCATAAGTCGTAGTCGACTTGGAGGCACATAACAACAACAACAAACCTTTCTAAACCACTTAGAAGCCATTTTGGCAAATAAGCAGTATATAAGTTCAAGGTGCTCATTTTAGTATATAAAGCCCTATACAGCTTGGGACCAGGATACCTGAAAGATTGTCTTACCTCATATACCAAATCAATCACTGTGCTCTGCAGGTGAGGGATTCCTGCAGATACCATCTCATGAGGAGGTCCGTTCTGTACAACATAGGAAATGGACTGTTAGTATTGTGGCACCAACCTTTGGCATTCCCTCCCCTTAAATATTAGATGGGCACCATCTTGGTGCCTATTGAAGACCTTCCTCTTTCAACAAGCCTTTTAAGTAGAGACCTTATCCCAGTCTGCATCTGTGTTGGAATTGTGTTTAGATTTTTAAAAAAATGTTTTAAAGATTTATTTTTAAAGATGCTTTGTTTTTAATATGTTTTAAATATGTCTTTGCTGCCCTGATCTCTTTTTGGGAGGGAGGAGGGTTATACATTTAATTAATTAATTAATAATATACATGTCACATTAGTATGCCAGTGGTTTATCCACCTCAGTCACTGTTAATGTGGCAGCACTACTAGCAAGTGGTCTGGTACTGCAACACATTTACCAAGTGTTACCAAGTATGCCCCATCATCTTTAATTACACTTACCACATGAGTATATTTAAACATAATGGGGGACATGTGACAGAGGCAAAAGATTTACCTGTGGCACATTTGAATCCCCAAATTACATACTGTTCACACAAGTAGATGTCGCAAAACTGAATGTGTGTGCTGCACTCAGAAATCTAACATTTATCTAAAACATATTTTCCCCAAAAGGTTTACAAAATCACTGTTTGCCATTTTCTCTTAGGCAATAAGCCATACACTTTTTATTAAAGGCATTTCCCTCCCAAAAATGTTAGCAATCTTAAGGGCCATGAAAAATGGAAATGGACTGCCTTCAAGTCAATCCCAACTTATGGCGACCCTATGAATAGGTTTTTCATGGTAAGCTGTATTCAGAGGTGGTTAACCATTGCCTTCCTCTGAGGCTGAGAGGCAGTGACTGGCCCTAGGTCACCCAGTGAGCTTCATGGCTGTGTGGGGAGGTCGTAGTCCAACACCTTAACCACTACACCACATTGGCTCTCCATCTTAATTCTTACAATTAACAGAGGCAAGATTTATTCTTAAATCATGAATGCTCCTTTCTAATTAAATTCAAATGAGTTTAATACCTCTACAAGTTGTGCGGATAATAAATAGTCCCCTTTCTTTTTACCCTTAACATCCTTGACCCCTGTCAATAATTAGATTGCATGATTTATAAAGCATAATGCTTAGCATTTTTCAAAATCTTTATCTTCCTCTTCTGTCTCATTAACAGAAATGAATGGATTCCTGGCAGAGCAAACATTGAGGATTCAATGTTACTCAAGGACATGACCAATTCTAGGGATGGTGAATTATATCCTTCTGTCCTCCTTGGAATAGTCACAGATGAACAGGAGACCTAGATTTCTGAACTCATATTTCTCAACCAGAAACCCCAGATTGTATGATGAAGAGAAATTAAGCAAAAAAGTGTAAACTGATGTCATTTTCAGTATTTGTTTCTTTTGTTTTGAATTTCTTGGCAGAATGTTGTGAATGGTCAGAGCCTACTTAAGACATTCTGCTGTTCCAAGAAGCTATAATGCAGCCCAAATCTTTTGGGATGTCACAGGGAATTTTGGAACAATGGAAGAGCAAATCTGGCAATTTTGGCTTCCCCATTTCTCATTTTTCCAATCTTGTTCAGTTTTCCACATCAGTTTGCAACTTTTTAAAAAAGTCTTTATGAAAATTCAGTTAATTTCTTCTAATATACATGTTTGTATGCAATCTTGCCCAAAATGCATGTTAGCAAAATAATTTCTGCTAATATAAAACATTTATATCAGTTAACGCCATGGTATACACCACGGTTGCGTAATCTGAGACGGGAGGTGAGATGACTAGAACGCCGGTGGCGGAAATCACGCTCCGAAGATGTCCGGACACAGGTTAGAGTAGCAGTAGCTACCTATCAAGTGGCAGTGAAAGCAGAAAAGAAAAAGTTCTTTGCTGCCTCCATTGCGTCCGCAGAGTGCTGTCCCAGGAGGTTGTTCCAGGTGGTCCGAAGCCTGGTCGGTCCAGTTGCTCAGGAACCCTTGGAACAGTCAAAGGCCTCCTGTGACAAATTAGCAAAGCACTTTGCTGATAAAATAGAACACTTACGGAACTTGATCCCGTACGCCGTGGACACAGTGGATGAACCAGAGTTGGCCAGTTGCAAGCCGGTTAAATGGGATCTGTTTCGGCCTCTTCCTTCTGAGGATGTGGACAAGGTGCTCTCAACTGTAAAGCCTACCACATGTCTAAATGATCCTTGCCCGTCGTGGCTCCTAGTGAGCTGCAAAGAGAAATTGGGCGAGGGGATTAAGGCGGTGGTTAATGCATCCCTAGAGGAGGGTGTAATGCCATTAGCCCTCAAGGAGGCAGTCGTGAAGCCCATCTTAAAGAAGCCCTCCTTGGATCCCCAAGTTTTGAATAACTTTCGCCCTATTTCAAATTTACCATTTCTAGGCAAGGTCATTGAGCGAGTGGTGGCTAATCAGCTGTTGGCACACTTGGATGAAACGGATTATTTGGATCCATACCAATCGGGTTTCAGGACTGGACATGGAACTGAAACAGCCTTGGTCGCTCTGGTGGATGATATGAGGAGGGCATTAGATAGGGGAGAATTCACCTTTCTTGTCCTCCTCGATCTCTCAGTGGCTTTTGATACTGTTGACCACAGTATCCTTTTACATCGCCTGGAGGGACTGGGAATAGGAGGCACTGTACTGCAGTGGTTCCGCTCCTTTCTCTCCGATAGGCATCAACAAGTAGCATTGGGGGAGGAGGTTTCAGACCCTTGGCCTCTCAATTGTGGTGTGCCACAGGGCTCTATCCTCTCTCCCATGCTATTTAATATCTATATGAAGCCGCTGGGAACTATCATTAGGAGATTTGGGCTGCAGTGTCACCAGTATGCAGATGACACTCAGCTCTATCTCTCGTTTAAATCCTCACCAGAGTTGGCTGTGGAGACCATGTCCAAGTGCCTGGAATCCGTAAGTGGATGGATGGGAAGGAACAGGTTGAAGCTAAATCCTGATAAGACCGAGGTGCTACTCGTGGGGGACAAGGGAAGGTTGGGAGATATTGACTTGATGTTCGACGGGGTGAAATTGCCCCTAAAGGACCAAGTCCACAGCCTAGGGGTTGTCCTTGATTCCAAGCTGTCCATGGAGGCTCAGATTTCGGCAGTGAGCCGGGCGGCTTGGTATCAATTACACCTCATACGTAGACTGCAACCCTACCTCCCTGTTCATCAGCTCCCATTGGTGGTACATGCCCTGGTCACCTCTCGTTTGGACTACTGTAATGCGCTCTACGTGGGGTTACCCTTGAAAACGGTCCGGAAATTACAACTTATACAAAATGCGGCGGCTCGACTACTCACAAACTGTCGTCGCCGGGAGCACATCACCCCAGTGCTGTCCGATCTGCACTGGCTCCCAGTTGTTTTCCGGGCCCAATTCAAGGTGTTGGTATTAACCTTTAAAGCCCTACACGGTCTCGGCCCAGTTTATCTGATGGAGCGCCTCCAACGCCACCAATTATGCCGCCCGACAAGATCAGCCACACAGGGCTTTCTCTCAGTCCCACCAACTAAAACAGCTAGGCTGGTGGGAACAAGAGAGAGGGCCTTCTCAGTGGCGGCCCCCATTCTCTGGAACTCCCTCCCATATGATCTTCGGCATGCCCCTTCCCTGAATGTATTCCGCCAGGCCTTGAAGACCTGGCTTTTCAGACAGGACTTCGGGACTTCCGGGGAGGGTTAATCTTTTTGACTAATTGCCTGCTACTCTGAACTGTCACTGTTTTACTGTTTTATTGTTGTACTGTATTTATTATGATATATTTTTAACTGAAGTGTACGTCGCCTAGAGTGGCCATCGGCCAGATAGGCAACTTATAAATTAAAATTATTATTATTATTATTATTTATAACGTGATGTGAAAATTAATTTTACGCACAATTTATACTAGTATATGCATTTTTGTGCACATTACTTGGCTGGATAACCACTGAAAAATTCAGGGAAGTGAATTTTGAAGGAAGCCTCTGTTCAGTTCTCATATTGTTTCAGAAAGTGTGCATTTGGTACGTTCACTTTTATTCGTGAATCAAATTTCTTCTCCATCCCTAGCTAGGACATAACATCAGGAGTTTCTGGATCTGTGATTGTAGAGGGCAGCCTTCTCAGTGAGGAACCTTGAGGCCCTGAGCTGACTCCACCCATGCAGGCTGATCACTGGCCCCTTCTGGGCAGGAAGAAGTATAAAGGGCTTCCTGTTCCAGCTGAGCCTTGCTTGAGCAATGTGCTCTTCCTGAACTTTGGCATGTTCCTGTATCTTCTGTTACTCTTCAGTCCTGGCTTGCTTGTTCTTCAGCTCTGCCTCCTAGTTTGCCCTTTGGTCCTAATGTGTTCTTCACGTCTTATTACAAGCTTGTCTCCTCCCCACAGCTCAGCCCAGTTCTGACACATAATGATAAGGTTGAACTGTGTATACCAGTGTGGCATAGTGGTTAGACTATGACCTGGGTAACCAGGGTTTGAGCCATGAGATCTTCGGCCAGTCACAGTCTGTCAGCCTAACCTACTTCACAGGGTTGTTGTGAGGATAAAATGGAGAAGGAGGAGAACCATGTACACCACCTTGTTCCTTGAAAGAAAGGTGGGATAGAAATGTATATAATAATAATAATATACCATGGGATTGCCAATGTGGCATCTGTGGGCTCTGTGACACTCTTGTGATCTTCCCCTGACACCCGCAAAGTCTCTGAGCCCCACTACCACCATTCACTACCCCCTTGCTCATGAAGTGGTGGGGATGGTTGCCTCTTTTTTCCCTGAAAAGGGGGCAGAGCTGAAGGAGGAAGTTGAAAGAATGATGCTCCTTTCCCCTTTATCTTTTACCTCTATGTGCTTTTCAGGGCTTAGATTAATTCTAATGGATCTGACTTTTATCCATATCCCTTGGAAAAGCAAAGTCTGTGTCTGCATGCACGTTCTGTTTGGGGGAGGGCATTGATCCAGGGGAGAAACCTGACCAGAGAGGGTGGTGTCCATAGCACTTGCTCAAAACTCCAAATGTGCCCACAAATCTAAAAATGTTGGTGACCCCTGGTGTATACAAATTGACTGATCTCCCCAGCATCTGTCTCTGCAGTCACGTTGCTGGTCTTGAGTGACTGCTTGCCTGTTTACCCATCATCTTCTCACTTGATTGCTCTACTGTTTCCCTGTTTGTTACCTGCCTCGCTAGATTCCACAACTGTCATAGACTAAGCAACTGAAAACTGCACTGAATGCCCTGTTGCACTGATGCCATGGGATTGAACACTCTCCCCAATGACACCAAACAAAGGCATTCCTATTCTTCCAGGCTTTGGGGTGTTAATATAGTACTATTTTCTATGGCCATATTTTTCTGTGCTAGCTATTGCTGTTCCTGTGATTGGGTGGAGATTTTTTTCATTTATATTTCTGTATTGTGAATGAACATTTTAAATGCATTTTTATCTAATATATTGATATATGTACTTTTTATTCTACATGTTGCTGTGAGACTTCAGATAAATGAAATTAAAGTGAGCAAAACATAGGCATCATACCTATTAAGTTGGTCTAGTGGGAGAAGAAAATATAATAAACTAGCAGCCTTGTAGCTGGTGTTTTTTTGGAATTCTAAGAAACCAAGTGCAATTCTAAGTGCACTTTTGAAATTAGTGGTTAAAATCAGTGCTCTTTTGAAAGATTAATTCCACCATCTTGATTTCAAATTGTGGCTAATTTTATCCATATTTGGAGCCATTATGCAAAATGTTACGGTATCATAAAAGATATCCAGATGCATGATGTTCAGTTCTATAATTCTAGGAGTTTACAAGTAGAATCTTGGGGTTCTCACTACAGAAGTTCTTCTAATGCTATTCATAGCATGAACGCTTTTAAGATGTGGTCTGTTGTGAAAGATGTGCTGGTGTAGTTGTTAGAGTTTTGGACTTGGACCTGGGAGACCTTGGTTAAAATCCCCACTCAACTATGAAACACACTGGATTACCTTGGTCCAGTCACTATCTCTCAGCCTAACCTACCTCACAGGGTTGTTGTGAGCATAAAATGGGGAGGGGAAAAACCAAGTATGCCACCTTGAACTCCTTGGAGGAAAGGTGGGTAGAGTTATAATAATAAAATTGGCAAATCAACCTAACCAATAAGCAAAATACAAAGTGCTTTAAATCTGGTGAAGTTTGTTAACATATTTGCATTACACACACACCCCACAAGCCCTGCATTTATAGGGGCTGGTTCTGAATGGTACAACATTCTGTCAGGGCCCCTTTTGTGACTTTGCTAAAGGCAAAGGACAAGCTTGTGTGGCTCTTGTCAGACAGCTCTAAAAGTAGATCTGAATTAGATTCTGACTCATTCCAAAGCACTCCAAAGAGATACTGAAGGTGAAAGAGGTGTAATTTGTTGCAGACCTGCTCAAAGTGGTTCTACAGTACCACAGAGAGAGAGAGAGAAGGGGAAGCTATATTTATGGATTTTGTGTGAATATTACTTTACATTTGTATGGTTCTTATTTTGCTCAGTACAGTGTGACATACATAATGTACCTCTGCCAACTCTGCCGCTTTTCAGGACTGTCATGTGGCTGACATGTGGAAAACAATTATTTGATCAGCAAATCTAACTAGTCAGCCTTCGGTCTTTGGATCAGGAGAACTTGATCCAAGCTGAGGTCAGAGCAGTCAGATTTCCCAAAATAAAAGACCAAAAAAAAATTATTTAAAAAGTCCCCACACCTATCATGCCTCCACTAGAAGAGGCCCCTATCAGAGAAGGACCTGAAGGGAACCATATCAAGGAGCAGGTGGGGTCAGGCAGCAGTGAGACCAAAGCAGGACCATCAGGCCTTATGGCATCCTACCTGCCACCATCTCCAATAAAGTGCCCAAAGGCAGAAGCTGAGCTACTCCAAGCCTGAGAGAGCACCGGCATATGCAGGTGCAAGACCAGGCAGCAGCCAAGCACCAGAGAGCCCACTTGAAAGCCAAGACTTCAGGACTAATGGGCTGCTTGTAAGAAACTGCTTCCTCATGAGTAGACTTAACTCCTCCGATAGTTCTGCTGACCATCAGGGGCACAGGGAGAAGCTTAGCAGGCTTTTGGCTAAAACCCTTCAGCCCCTTGGAAGAGTTGCTGGAACAGCTTCTGTTCTCCTTGCTGGGAACTCAACTTTCCTGTGTGTATGACGTTGGCCTGTGACTGGACTTTGCTTCCCTTGTTGACCCCCCCCCCAACAAAACTTGACTTTAGAGTGTGACCTGATCTAGCTGTCTGGACCATCCTGTAGGGGACTCTGACTCCCAGTATCCTGATTCCATGAAGCAGGACAACACCCAAGTGCCTAATGCCCAGTTAGTTTTATCTTCTGAATCATAGTTGTGCAATTCAGATTAAAGGATAGTCCAGCTGTAACCATTCAGGTCCCCTTCTTCAAATACAGGTTTAGAGAAAGCCATTCCCAAACAGGGTTGCCAGGTTCATGGCCTGAGACTGATCCTGTATCTTTAGGAGAAGAGAAAGTCAGCCAAGTGCTGGAGTTCTTGCAACACTGTAATGGGAAAAAACACAGGGTGGAATTCTCCCTTCCCCCTGCGCAACTTTTAAAGATACAGAAGACCTCTTGGATCCTAACTCAAAGTACCATACTCCAGCCTAGGGATGGGGGAGAATATCCACTAAATCGGACCTGGTACCGGATCGGTACCGGATTCCACCTGAATTCAACAGTAGCTTAGATTGAGCTCTTCAAAGCATCCTATCCTACTGTTATCGAAGTCGCCCAGCGCAATCCTCCTAAGCATGTTTACTTTGAAAGAAATCCTCCTGTGTTCAGTGGGACTTCCTCCCAAGAAAGCATGCCTAGGACTGCAGTCTTTATATCCTTCCCATGATGAATCCATAGCAAGAATCCCAAACAATAGATATTTATGAGCCAGTAGATGCACTACCGGGCTGTGAACTGCATGTTCTACTAGAACTGCAGGTTCTGGGCCCAGAGCACAGCATCTATCACGCATTTGACAATGATGTCTTTACATGATCTCACTTTAATCTGCATATGTTTGTTGAGAGATGAGATTTAATGGGTGAGTCTAACCTTGCTGCCTATTATGTTATTGCTGCTTTCATATTTCTTTTTAGAAAGACTTGTGAAGGGAATTGGGCATTTCCCCAGAAGGGGAAAGGTTTTGTCTTGACCCACAGGAAACATTTATACTGAGGTCTGGAAGAATTATGAGTACGGGTAAGGTAAATCCAGTCATTAAAACAGAAAAATTATGTTTATATGTAAATACGAAAGCCACATTAGCCAATGCATTATGTTAATTATTTCTCTGCAACGGTGCTAACCCACTTTGCAGAATATACATGGGTGCCAGAATGTCATACATTAATTGCAATTCCAATTAAAGTGTGCACTCAGAAATGCAGGTATCTCCCTGTCTGGGTCCTTAGGGTTAAACCACATGTTATACTCTGCAGCTGTGTGTGTAACATAACCACAGTGGCTAGTTCTTCCCTGCAAAAGAGCAGAGGCTTGCAGAGGAGAAATGTTTGGCTAGGCTGTGGAGGGGATGTTTAACTCTTCCCTGCCTGCTGCTTTCTCCCTGCCACCCTTTACCCCCCAGCTGCTTTTCTACTGGTGGGGATTCCAGACTCAGGTTTGTGATGGAAACCCAGGCTTGGAAGTCCAGCAAAGCAGGGAGGGAAGCAGCTGGGATAAGAGTTATGTGGGGCAAGCAGTAGGTGGAGGGCTGAAGCACCCCACCCTTTTGCTTCTTAGACTCATCAAATAATAAGAGCTTGGAAGAAAACTCACTCTACAGTGCTGGAGGCAACTACAGTGTCCCTGACAGATGGCCATCTAACCTCTGCTTAAATATCCCCAGCAAAGAGCAGCCCAGAAGCTCCCAATGAAGTCTGTTCCGCTCTCTACAGCATGTACGATTAAGAGGCCTCTCCTAACAATTAGCTAAAAGTTGCTTCCCTGCGAATTTGTCACATTGGATCTGCCCTTTGGGAGCAACAAAGAGCCAATCTGCTCCATCTCCATCTTCCATGTGATGGTCCATTGCAGAAATACCTCTAGGCTGCTCCATCAGCACAAATGGGGCACTGCCCTGCTAACCTCAGTCAGCCCCCTCTTACCTGCCTTCCTACTTACAACCAGTCCAGGGGTTGGCACTGCCTATCTGCCTCCTCTTCCTTAGTCTCAGTGTCGTCTGTGTAGAACTCAACAGGGAGGAGGATGGCAGCAAAACTAGAATTAGTTGGCTCTGGCTCTACCTACTCTCGGTCTCCCTGCCTTCCGCCCTACCAGTCCCAGTGAGCACCGGCTGCCACTGGCCATTGCTGTATCTTAAAAGTGGCTGCAGGGTAATATGTAGTTTAGCCCTGGATTAGGCAAATAAAAAGATGGTTTTATTATTACTGAGCACAGCAATCAATTTGTAATTCTGATCCCATTGATCCTCATGACAACTCTTTGATATAGGTTAGGGTAAGACACAGTGACTTGCTTGGGGCCAGCACATGTACTTCATGACTGTGCGATGATTTAAACCTCACACTTCCACTTGCAAAACAAACATTGTATCCATAGTACTGACTACATCTACTCTTAGGAATGCCACTTGCAGCCCTTTGCCTAATTTCATGTGTTCTGGGTTGATCCAGAGAGTGAGAGACCTATGCAATACTGCAGACTTGGATGGCCTCTGGATCTAGCTCAGCCCTTGAGTCCCCCTGTGGGTCAGTGGCCTTTCACAGGAAAAACAGTCTCCATTCCTACATGCTATTATTATTATTATTATTATTATTATTAGTCACCTGATACCCAGAGGTCCTTAAGCGACTTACATAATGTTAAAACAACTAAAACAGACTATAAAAACATAACAATAAACAACAACAAAACAATAGCAATACCACCCACACACAGCCACAGGAAGGTTTGGCAGCATATTAAAACAAAACATCATTAAAACAATATCATGCAGGACATGGAATAATGGGCTCAAGTTGCAGGAAGCCAGATTTCAACAGAATATCAGGAAAAACTTCCAAACTGTTAGAGCCATAAAACAATGGAACCAATGACCTAGAAAGGTAGTGGGCTCTCCAACACTGGAGGCATTCAAGAGGCAGCTAGACAGCCATCTGTCAGGAATGCTTTTATTTGGATTCCTGCATTGAGCAGGGGGTTGGACTTGATGGCCTTATAGGCCCCTTCCAGCTCTACTATTCTATGATTCTATGATCTCAATCTATGAAATACCAGGGAGAAAATATACATCTTTACCTGGCTCCAAAAAGATGTCAATGACAGCTCCAGGCAGACCTCACTGGGGAGCAATGGTTCTCTCCTACCACCACCACCCTCATTTAGCTTTTTATCACACACACCTCCATCCCTCTTTCTAGGTACAATTCAAATAAAAGCTACAAGCACAGAGACCAGCAGTTTTCTCGCTACTCTTATACAGGAGACAAACTTGCATGTGTTCAAATTTTCTGCTCTCTACATTCATTCTGTGTAAATGGAAGAGCAAATCTACAATGGAAGACTGAATGGAGGAGATGATGAGCCACCAAGGACAACACAGTATGGTTCTTAAACTGTGGTTTGGCTATAACGATCTCTTGCTATATGTTTTCTGGTGCTTGGACCACTGTTTGTCAGATTTTTTGAGAAACTCAATCCCCGTTTACTTTTTAAAACTCTTTTACCTTCTTTTACCAATCCAGCACCAATTAACTAATCCATGTGCAGAGATCCTTGCATTCTGCAGTCTACATTGGCAAAGTCCTGAAACCATTTAAAGAGGTGGAAATAGCTCTTATTCTCAGTCAGGCTGGGTTAATGGAGGAGGAGTTATCCCCACAAGTGCACTGCAGATCTCTAAGGGCATTCAACACACCCTGATCTTTGTTAGGTGGAGGGAGGTTCCACCCACCGTAGGATCCTGTCCATCCCTTGAACTTTGTGCCCCTATTCAGATATCATAACGCTCCCATTACAGTGGGTTCCCATCCTGCAGTCTGAGGATTTCTGTTTACCAACAAAACATAAACATGAATGGTGCTTTATTACAAACACACTTGCCAATAATAAATGGATCCATTATGGCAGCCTTCCCCAAGTTGGTGACCTCCAAGTGTTGTTGTACTACAGTTCCCATTATCCCTGACTGCTGGTGATGCTGTCAGAGGCTAATGAGAGCTGGAGTCCAACAACCTCAGGAGGGCACCATGTTGGGGAATGCTGCATTTAGGCAATAAGCAAAAGTCACAAAATGGCAGCGGCCAGGATGCTGACATGTAGGGGAAGGAACCAGCTGGATCAGGAAGATCAGCAGTGTAAGCCATGGAGCCGGTGAATCCCCAGACCCTGAAGGTGAGCCTATCAGCCAGGAGCCCTTCGAGTCAGTGATGCATTAAGCTATGACTACCACCCCAAAAGGGACACCCTGTGAACCAGATTTCAATGAGGAACTAGCCCCCTTTTCATCGGGAGCTTTGCCATCTGAGTGCCTGCTTGCCAGCACAGGCAAAGCAGTAAGTGAGAGCTATCTGAGTGTCAGCTAGATTGCAGACCAGGGGACTGCACTTTCAAGGGTCTCCACTCTTCAGGAAGGGAGTGGAGGGTGGGAGGGGTGGTCTGGCCCAAGAGGAATAAAAGCACTTCCTTAGGGCAAGTTGGCTGCTAGGAACTATCCAAGGTCCTGTGACTTCAGCCTGAAACAATCTGCCTCCTGGTTAAAACACGTTCCAGTCTCTGTTGTGCCCCGTGGGTTCCTTCTTGTGGTCAGGACAGGGCACGGCTTCAGACAACAAATCTTGTAAGGGTGCCCAAGAACATCAAATATGTGTCTACAGAGCTCAGATACAGAGTTTACAGTAATCCCCATTTGTGTTTAAAAAACTAATTCATGTTCTTTTTCCATGAACCATCAAATCCATGTCAGATACTAACCTTACTTTCACTCCCAAAGAAGAAATAAAACAAGTATAAATCAGGGCAGGGGAACTTGATCTGATGGGTGGTGACTTCAGACTGGCTTTCTGGAGGAGTCAGCTGCACACCTGAGTTCCCCACAGGAAGTGGAGGCTGGTCCATTAGGAGAAATGGGGCACCAACCTCAGTCTACCCCCAGCCAGTGCCCACATGCCTACTTTCTTTCTTACAAGCAGTCCAGGGGAAGTACTGTCTGACACCTTCCTCTTCCTCCCCACCTCAGTCTCAGTATTGCTCCTCAGCAGGGAGGATGATGGGGCAAACTAGGATTAGCCGGCTCTGCCTCTCCTTCATTTGGGTTCCACCTCCTGTTGGGTTTCTTGCCTTCTGCCCCACCAGTCTCAATGGGCACCAGCCACCAATGCCCATGGGGAACTCGGCAACACAGACAATCCAACCACGTTGCTACGTGCCCCACACCTGACATCACCTATGATGTCAGATGTGGGATAGGTGGGTGTGGTTTGAGGGAAACAGCCTTGAGAGCCAAACTGGGAACAGCACTGGGCCAAATTGGTCTGTGAGCCGGAGGTTGCCCTCCCCTGTCAGAAATGAGGGGTGCCACCACTGTAGCATGGGGTGTTGGTTTGCTGCTCTTTGTTCTACTCTGACTTTTCCCCACTGCAGTCATACAAAGCAATGGCTGCATGAAAATGACAGGCATCGGTTGTAGCTTAGTGGAAATAAGGACTGACATCGAGAGCTAGATCAGAAGGGACTGACATTTTTTGCACATAAAAATAAAGCCATTAATTTAACAAATATGGAGAAAGGACAGAGGAAAAAGGAAATGTCCCCTGTTAAATACTTACCACTTGAGCTTTGATGAAAACCACTCTATAAATGGCAATATAATACAAGTAAGTGTTCCCAAGGTTAGGTCAACTTTCATGTTAAAGTTAAGCCTCTCCTACAGGAAAGAATTACATTTCTTGGCATGGACGCATTAATTATATAAATTTCATAAAGGAAATGCAAAACCGTATAATGTGTGATGTTGATTAATGATGCTCTTCTGATTTATAGTGGTATATTTTCGAACTGTGATATTTAACAAGCAGCTAATTTAAAAGCTAGGTTTCCGTCACAACTTTTTATGATGTTTCCAGCAATCCTATCACTAACTTGAAAATTATTCTGTTAACACTTCTATAGCCAATCTATGGCTTTTTTTCTGTTGAGAAAATTAAAACTGCAGTGGATTAGCAAATTGTATTATATTTGCCCCGTCCATTACTTGCATATTTCAGAAGGAGTGTCTCTCCCCACTATAATGCTGGCCTTTACTTTTTGGAAGACAGATTTTGCTTAGGGCCTAATTTAGATGTTACACTGGACACGTGGTTACCACTAAAAATAGCAACCATACATCACCCTCCTCATCAATAATGTCCAGTAGAACTTGTCCATGTTGTGACATCATGATGCTCTGGATTTCCCCAGCCATCTTCATGTCATTGGCTGCTCCTGGCAGGGGGCTAAAAATGTAGAATACTATCCTAACCTTGGCTACTCCCCAATAGGGCTTAATGGAGTGGTGGGGCCACCATCCATCGGCAGCCCTGCTGAGCATTGTTGACCAAGATGGAAAGGGGGGACAGGCAGATAGCTGCCCCACATATTAGAGCAATCTATCATGGTTCTTCCTCTGCAAGAATCCTGGGAATTGTAGTTAGATATGGGTGCTGAAGATTCTGTATTAGAGATCCTGAGCCTCCATAAGAACGTAAGAAGAGCGTGCTGGATCAGGCCAATGACCCACCTGCTGAAGCATCCTGTTTTCACAGTGGCCAGCCAGATGCCCATGGGAAGCCTGCAAGCAGGACTTCAGCGCAAGAGCAGTCTCCCCTCCTGTGGTTTCCAGCAACTGATATTCGGCAGCATACAGCCTCCAACTATGGAGGCAGAGCATAGCCATCATGGCTAGCAGCCACTGATAGCCTCATCCTCCAAGAATTTATCTAAATCTCTTTTAAGCCATCCAAGCTGGCAGCCATCACTACCTCTTGTGGGAGCGAATTCCATACTTTAACTATGCAATGTGTGAACAAGTACTTTCTTTTATCTGTCTTGAATCTTGCAACATTCAGCTTCATTGAATGTTCCTTGAATTTACAGAACTACAATTCCCAGGATGCCCTTGGGTGAGCAAATGCCTATTAAAAACAAATTTGAATTTGTGACATTCAGTAGGTTCACCCTTTGTTCCAGGCTGATGGGGTGGGGGTTGGGCTGGGCGGAGGTGTACCCTCCACCCAGTCCTGACAGGTTCCATGAGAGGTTCCATGGATCCATTCCACCTGCCAAATAGGCAGGCAGAAATGCTGCCAGTAGGACTCCTGGCATCAGCAGCCTGCAGAAAGCCACAAAATAGGGTGTTCTGAGGACATGGAGGGGCTGACCTGGCCAGGGATTCTCTGGATCCTGAGTTAGTTCCATTGCCATCACATGACTGCATTGGGTATTACTTGGGCCTGATTCCTGCACCAGCCGCAGCTTGGCACAGCAATTTGCTCCCTCCCCATGGCCTTCTGCCCTCGCTGGCATGAGCAGCAGGGTTGCAGATGCAGCTGTGTCCCCACCATTCCATTTGTTGGGGGTAAAGCACTAATGCATGTTACAAGTGACCTCAACCAGTCGGGATGGGGGGGCAAAGGCAATCTATTCTTCCCTTTGCTGATTCCTCCTCTAAACTGTTTGTTGATTTTGCAGGCTTTGCTCCTTCATTTCCTCCCTTCTTTTCCAGTCTTTCTTCTCTGTTAGTTAGTAATGGCTCCCTGAGTACAAATGACATGGCTGCTTCAGCATGTATGATTTTACCTCTTTGTAGTAATAAACCTTACATTTCTTGATTCTTTCAACTACCAGTCTTAACAGACCAGTTATTTCTGCACTCCACAGCAATATATACAGGGCCAATGGCAGGCATGCCAGGGCCCTTGGGCACCAGCCTGCCCCGGGCCCTGGCACACGCTCCACCTACCTCCCTTTCCCTTGGTGAATGCTGCCCACGCTGTGCACACATGCCTGTCATCAACCAAGATGGCGGCAGGGGAATCAGCCCCTTAGGGAAGCCTCAGCCACCATCTTGGTTGATGGCAGGCTTGCACCTGCAGTGCAACCAACATTTACGTCAAGGGAGAGGTAGATGGGGCATGCAGGCAGGTGTCGTGGGCCTGCTCAGCAGTGGGGGGGGGTGCCTGGGAGCTCTCTTGTGCAATCCGTGCCAGGGCTGGGAGCTGACGCTAACACGGATCATGAAAAGGAGCACTACCCACCCACCCTAAGGAGGGGCCCTTTAGGGGGCCCTTTGAATTCAGGGGCCCTCGGCCAGAGCCCGACCTGGCTGCCCTCTGGCACTGGCCCTAAATATATATATCTACCAAAAAGTCTAACACCATTAACCCCCCTCCCCAGCCAGAGTTTGTACCACAGCCTCTGCCTTATTTTATGACTCATGCAAGCTTTATTCATTATTTGCCTCTTGCTTTCCATCCTTGAAGTCTTTTGTTATGAGAATTTCCTGCCACTTTGTTTGCTTGTCGGCACTAATTAATCATAGCTACTGAACCTCTCCCCCAACCCTCTCTCTCTCTCTCAACCCCACTCACCCTTCATGATATCTATGTGCAAAACCTTGACTTAGCCTGACTTTATCTTGCAGAAAGCAAACTGGCCAGAATCTACTAGTCCCCAATGCTAGTAATAAAATATCTTCAGCAAAATACTAATTTGAATGTTGATTTCATAAGTTTCCTATGCATAAGCAAAGTGCAATTTAACCTTGGAATCTTCCAGGAAAAAACACCATATATAGTTAGAAATATAACCTCTAAATACTTTGACAGATCAGCAGGACCTCTTGTGCCAATGAAGGAGAAATATCCATTAGGCCTAAATGTCTTGGAACTGGAAAGCTATAGTTTGGAGGCTCGTGCCACCTAAGATACATGATGTAATGACTGAAAAAGGAGAAATGCATTGAAGGTAACAAACCATCTTCTGAAAATTAATGAGTTATTAAAGTTTCTCAGCCAGAGCTGCATGCAAATGTTCAGTACTTAGGAGGACAAGAAATGACAGTCGTGGGACAGGAGCCCAGGGACACCGAGTCCACGCTAGCTAGACACCGCAGTGGATACAAATAAGACAAATCTGGCAAGTGGGCTTCTCCCTGTTGGCAATGATCAGCAATATGGCTGAAGTCTGGCCAGACAGAGCTACTCAGTTTCCTCTTCACCTTCAGCGCCTTACCTTGGAGGGCAAGAACAGAGCCCTCCCAGTGTACTCTCTCACACACGTACACTCCATTTGCTTGGCTGTGCTTTTATCACTCACTATATTCTATGAAAGGCTTTGGCAGGAAAGAGCAGGTGCTGATGGCCTAGTTCTCTAAATCCCCACCCAATGCACCCTGCACAGTGTTCCGGTCCTCCCCACATCCACAGGATTGCTGGAAGTTCTATCAGCCTCTCGGATCTCCAGTTGCTGCTTCTTAATGCCAGATCGGTAAATAATAAAGCTTCCCTCATCCATGATTTAATTGTGGATGAGGCGGCCGATCTGGCGTTTATTACTGAGACATGGGTGAGCGATCTGGGAGGCATTAATCTCTCCCAGCTGTGCCCACCTGGGTACTCGGTTCAGCATCTGGGTAGATCCGAGGGTCGGGGAGGGGGAATCGCTGTGGTCTATAGAAGTTCCATCCCTCTCATTAGGCACCCTATCCAGGTAGCTAATGGTCTGGAGTGTCTCCATATTACGTTGGGCCAGCGAGACAGACTGGGAATACTGTTGGTGTACCGTCCACCCTGCTGCCCAACAGCCTCCCTAACTGAGCTGACAGAGGTGGTCTCGGGTTTGGTGTTGCGATCCCCCAAATTTATGGTATTGGGGGATCTCAACATTCCTGCCGCTTTGTCTGGGGCGGCTCAGGACTTCATGGCCTCCATGACAGCCATGGGGCTGTCTCAATTTGTTACTGGCCCTACGCATATTTCGGGGCACACTCTAGACTTAATTTTTGCTACTGGAGCAGGGGATGGTGATCTGGGAGTGAGGGATTTTACATCTATTCCTCTGTCATGGACAGATCATCGCCTATTGAGGTGTAGGCTCACAATGTTTTCTCCCCTCTGCAAGGGTGGAGGACCTATTAAGATGGTCCGCCCCCGGAGACTAATGAACCCTGAAGGTTTTCAGAAGGCTCTGGGGAGTTTTCCGGCTGATAAAACTGACGCTCCTGTCGAAACCCTGGTCAATCTGTGGAATACGGAAATGACCCGGGCAGTTGACACGATCGCCCCGGTGCGCCCTCTCCTCTGCAGAGCTCAATTGGCTCCATGGTTTACCCCGGAGCTAAGAGTGATGAAGCAAGAAAGGAGACGGCTTGAGTGCAAATGGAGACGAACTCCCGACGGCTGTGGTCTTGCACTTGTGAAGATCTCTACCAAGCTCTATGTGAAGGCGGTGAGGGCAGCGAAGAAGCAGTACTTTGCTGCCTCCATTCAGTCATCTTCTAACCGCCCAGCGGAACTTTATAAGGTTGTTCGGGGACTTTTACACTCTGGTCCTCAGAACGCAATAATACCATCAATAGCCCGCTGTAATGAGTTTGCGAGACACTTCCAAGATAAGATCGCAAACATCCGCCGGGACCTTGACTCCAATATTGTAGCAGTTGAGCCTAATGAGGTGTCCGGAGCACAGTCCTGTCCTGTTTTATTGGATGAATTTCAGTTGGTTCAGCTCGAGGACGTGGACAAGGTGCTTGGACAGGTGCGGGCGACCACTTCTGCTCTGGATCCTTGCCCCTCATGGCTAATAAAAGCTAGCAGGAACGGAACAGCCGGATGGGCCAAGGAGGTGATCAATGCCTCTTTACGAGAGGGAGTGGTACCACCCTGCCTGAAACAGGCGGTGGTGAGACCGCTCCTAAAGAAAACCTCCTTGGACCCTGAAAATCTTGACAACTATAGACCGGTAGCAAATGTTCCGTTCCTGGGCAAGGTTTTAGAGCGTGTGGTCACTCACCAGCTCCAGGCTCTCTTGGATGAAACTGATTATCTGGATCCATGTCAATCGGGCTTTCGGCCGGGGTTTGGTACAGAAACAGCCTTGGTCGCCCTGTATGATGACCTCTGTCGGGAGAAAGACAGAGGGAGTGTAACTCTGTTGGTTCTCCTTGATCTCTCAGCGGCTTTTGATACCATCGACCATGGTATCCTTCTGGGACGTCTTGCGGACTTAGGAGTTGGAGGCACTGCTTGGCGGTGGCTGTGCTCCTACCTCAAGAATCGTCTCCAGAAGCTGGTGCTTGGGGAGCATTACTCGAGTCCCTGGATACTCCAATATGGGGTCCCACAGGGTTCAGTTCTGTCCCCCATGCTCTTTAATATCTATATGAAGCCGCTGGGCGAGGTCATTAGGAGATTTGGAGTGCGTTTCCAGCAATATGCTGATGATACGCAGCTCTACTTCTCCTTTTCATCTTCTTCAGGTGAGGCTGTTAATGTACTAAACCACTGCCTGGCCGCGATAATGGACTGGATGAGAGCTAATAAACTGAGACTCAATCCTGACAAGACTGAGATGCTGTTGGTGGGGGGGCTCTCTGCCCAGATGGTTGATGTCCGACCTGCCCTAGATGGGGTTACACTCCCCCTAAAGGAGCAGGTCCGTAGTTTGGGGGTCTTATTAGATCCGCTCCTGTCACTGGAGGCTCAAGTAGCCTCGGTGGCACGGAATGCGTTCTACCAGCTTCGGCTGGTAACCCAACTACGACCCTATCTGGATAGGGAGAACCTTGCCACAGTTATCCATGCTCTGGTAACCTCTAGATTGGACTACTGTAATGCACTCTACGTAGGGTTACCTCTGAAGACGGTTCGGAAACTTCAGCTGGTGCAGAATGCTGCGGCCAGAGTTCTTACTGGGACAAAAAAAATTGATCATATAACACCTGTCCTGGCCCAGCTGCACTGGCTACCAATATGTTTCCGGGCCAGATTCAAAGTGTTGGTTCTTACCTATAAAGCCCTTAACGGCATCGGACCGCAATACCTGGCGGAACGCCTCTCCCGCTATGTACCTACCTGGTCGCTGCGCTCGACGTCGAAGGCCCTTCTCCGTGTCCCAACGCATAGGGAGGCACGGAGAACGATAACTAGAGCTAGGGCCTTCTCAGTGGTGGCCCCCGAACTATGGAACGCCCTCCCTGATGAGATACGCCTGGCGCCTTCTTTGCTATCTTTTCGGCGCCAGGTAAAGACCTACCTCTTCACCCAGGCATTTTAAACATTTTAAAAATTTTAAAATTTGAATTTAAAATTGAAAATTTTTAATTATGTTTTATTGTGTTTTTGTATTTTAACCTGTTTTATTATGCTGTACACCGCCCTGGGAGCTTATTGCTATAGGGCGGTCTAAAAATGTAATAAAATAAATAAATAAAATAAATAAATAAATAAATTAGGGAGAAGCATAAAAATTAGCTGTTAGGGGTTTGCAAATGGGTCTATCCATGCATGTTTGTTAACTAGGGGTGTAGTCATCCAAGGCCTCGAGGGGTTCTAGACTCCTCACTTGTTGGGGAGGAGGGTCCCAGCAGGGTTCGTATGTCTCCAGCATCCTACGAGTCAATCAACATGAAAGAGGAGTGTATTAGCCACTGAAAAGAGTCTTCTAACATGCTTCTTTGTTCTTTCCTGCTGATTAGAGCCAATCAGAGTATAAGGAGGTGAGTCAGCCACTGAGAAGACGCTTTCCAGTAGCTAACACTCTCTCCTTTCATGCTTATTGGCTCCTAGGGACGTTGTGGGAGAAGGCATTGACCCAACAGCAAAAAGGGGGGGAGGGGCATGGCTGTGACTACCAGGAAGAGACCTTGCACTTCTACATTTCCTGCTATGCTACTGATGTTAACCACCTCAGAAAGTCTAAGAGAGCAGGTTGAAATATTTTCAATAAACAAATCCATCCCCTTTGTGTCCAGTTAAGAATGTATGAATGAATAAAAAATATATATGTTCATGGAAGCCCACCTAGTGCTTATGTTGACATTTACAGAACGATAAGGAGATTGCAGAGAAGCTAAATGAATTCTTTGCATCTGTCTTCACAGTGGAAGATATAGGGCAGATCCCTGAACCTGAACTAACATTTGCAGGAAGGGATTCTGAGGAACTAAGACAAATAGTGGTAACGAGAGAGGAAGTTCTAAGCTTAATGGACAATATAAAAACTGACAAATCACCGGGCCCGGATGGCATCCACCCGAGAGTTCTCAAAGAACTCAAAGGTGAAATTGCTGATCTGCTAACTAAAATATGTAACTTGTCCCTCGGGTCCTCCTCCGTGCCTGAGGACTGGAAAGTGGCAAATGTAACACCAATCTTCAAAAAGGGATCCAGAGGGGATCCCGGAAATTACAGGCCGGTTAGCTTAACTTCTGTCCCTGGAAAACTGGTAGAAAGTATTATTAAAGCTAGATTAACTAAGCACATAGAAGAACAAGCCTTGCTGAAGCAGAGCCAGCATGGCTTCTGCAAGGGAAAGTCCTGTCTCAGTAACCTATTAGAATTCTTTGAGAGTGTCAACAAGCATATAGATAGAGGTGATCGAGAGGACATAGTGTACTTAGACTTTCAAAAAGCGTTTGACAAGGTACCTCACCAAAGGCTTCTGAGGAAGCTTAGCAGTCATGGAATAAGAGGAGAGGTCCTCTTGTGGATAAGGAATTGGTTAAGAAGCAGAAAGCAGAGAGTAGGAATAAACGGACAGTTCTCCCAATGGAGGGCTGTAGAAAGTGGAGTCCCTCAAGGATCGGTATTGGGACCTGTACTTTTCAACTTGTTCATTAATGACCTAGAATTAGGAGTGAGCAGTGAAGTGGCCAAGTTTGCTGACGACACTAAATTGTTCAGGGTTGTTAAAACAAAAAGGGATTGCGAAGAGCTCCAAAAAGACCTCTCCAAACTGAGTGAATGGGCGGAAAAATGGCAAATGCAATTCAATATAAACAAGTGTAAAATTATGCATATTGGAGCAAAAAATCTGAATTTCACATATACGCTCATGGGGTCTGAACCGGCGGTGACCGACCAGGAGAGAGACCTCGGGGTTGTAGTGGACAGCACGATGAAAATGTCGACCCAGTGTGCGGCAGCTGTGAAAAAGGCAAATTCCATGCTAGCAATAATTAGGAAAGGTATTGAAAATAAAACAGCCGATATCATAATGCCGTTGTATAAATCTATGGTGCGGCCGCATTTGGAATACTGTGTACAGTTCTGGTCGCCTCATCTCAAAAAGGATATTATAGAGTTGGAAAAGGTTCAGAAGAGGGCAACCAGAATGATCAAGGGGATGGAGCGACTCCCTTACGAGGAAAGGTTGCAGCATTTGGGGCTTTTTAGTTTAGAGAAAAGGCGGGTCAGAGGAGACATGATAGAAGTGTATAAAATTATGCATGGCATTGAGAAAGTGGATAGAGAAAAGTTCTTCTCCCTCTCTCATAATACTAGAACTCGTGGACATTCAAAGAAGCTGAATGTTGGAAGATTCAGAACAGACAAAAGGAAGTACTTCTTTACTCAGCGCATAGTTAAACTATGGAATTTGCTCCCACAAAATGCAGTAATGGCCACCAGCTTGGATGGCTTTAAAAGAAGATTAGACAAATTCATGGAGGACAGGGCTATCAATGGCTACTAGCCATGATGGCTGTGCTGTGCCACCCTAGTCAGAGGCAGCATGCTTCTGAAAACCAGTTGCCGGAAGCCTCAGGAGGGGAGAGTGTTCTTGCACTCGGGTCCTGCTTGCAGGCTTCCCCCAGGCACCTGGTTGGCCACTGTGAGAACAGGATGCTGGACTAGATGGGCCACTGGCCTGATCCAGCAGGCTCTTCTTATGTTCTTATGAACAACCTAGGATTTAACTGTTGGAGTGAACATCATCACCCATCCCAACCTATCTGGTCTTTAAATCAGCCACTGAGACTTGACAAGGACGAGATTAGCAGTGTGGGAACCTGTAGCAGAGCTTTCTCTCTGACACTTCCAGAACTTTGGAACCATCTCCTCATTGAGGTAAATCTTGTCTCAGTTTTAAGAGGAAGGTGAAGACATACCTCTTTTGCCAGGCGTTTAGAGGTGAAGAGGTGTAATTGGCCTTTGGGTGGCTTTGGATTGTACCCTTTGCTATTTCATGTTGTTTTTATGTTGTGCCTATTTTGTACTGTTGTTTTAATTGGTTTGAGAATATGCGCTGATGTGTTTTAATATGCTGTATGCCATCCTCTGACTGCATAGTGATGGGCAATATAGAAATAAGGAAGCAAGTAATAAATAGCGGACCTTCTCAAGGATAACATCCACCCTCTGGAATGCTGTCCCTTAGGTCATTTGTGAGGTGAGACAGTAATGAGCTTTAAACACCTCTTTAAAACGTTGATGTTTACCCAAGCATTCATTGACTTGGACTCTTACTTTTTAATTCTCTGCTTTGTACACTGCTCAGTTTTATTTGTGATATTTATTATTAGTAGTAGTAGTAGTAGTAGTATTTATCATGAGAACAGAATCTTTAGAGAACACATGTTATATGAGCACCTCTCCTTAAGCACTGTGGTGTAATAATCAGAGCTATATTTGAGACCAGGGTCACCAAAGCTGTGCTCTAGAACTTTTCTTCAATGCTTATGAAGCATCTTCTCTTACCACCAAATACCAGGGTGTTACCAGTTTTATTTATTATTTGACATTACATTTACTGTATATCCCACCATTCCTCCAAGGAGCTCAAGGTGGCGTACGTAGTTCTCCTCCTCTCCATTTGTATCCATACAACAACCCGGTAGGGTAGGGTGGGCCGAGAGGCAGTGACTGTCCCAAGGTCACCCAGCAAGCTTCATCGCTAAGCGGGGACTTGACCCCTGGTCTCTCAGGTCTTAGTCCAACACTCTAACCGCTACACCACACTGGCTCTCTATTACATAAGCACAGGGGTGGACAATAGTTTTCTTCAAGTAGTGCCGGGATCCAGGTTGGCATGATCAGGCATCCGCCACGGGGCCACACCCCAGCAGGGGATTCACTGACAACAGCCCCCTCAACCTGCTCCTCCTCTTCAGTACTGTAACCTATTGGATTGTTTACCTGAGTTTTCTTCTGGTCCAGGCAGCAGTGGTGGTGAGAAGGAAGAGCAGTAATTGCTACTGCTTGCTTGTTCATTAGCATTCTGCTTAGCAAGCAAGCCGGCTGTAGCAGTGACAGGAAGAGGAACAGCAGCTGGTGACAATGGTGGTGAGGAGGTAACATAAGAGCATAGGAACAGCTGAGCTGGATCAGACCAAAGGCCCATCTAGTCCAGCATTCTGGTCTTACAGCAGGCAACCAGATGCCCATAGGAAGCCTGCAAGTAGGATCTGAGTGCAACAACACTCAACTTGTGTGATTCCAAGCAACTGGTATATATAGGAATATTCCCTCCAAAAGTGGAGGTAGAGCCGTAATGGCTACTAGTCATGATAGCCCTATCCCTCCATGAATTTGTCTACCCCCCCCCCGAAAGCGATCGGAGTTGGTGGCCTTCACTACAACTTGTGGGAGCGAATTCCATAATTCAGCTATATATGTACTTCCTTTTGTCTGTCCTAAATATTCCAACATTCATCTTCATTGATGACCTCAGGTTCTAGGGTTGTGAGAAAAAAGTCTCCCTTTCCACTTTCTCCACACCACGCAGAATCTTGTCGTTGCTAAACTAAAAAGCCCCAAATGTTGTAATCTTTCCCCATAAGGTTTGCTCCAGCCCCTTGATCATAATGGTTGCCCATTTCTGAACATTTCCCAGTTCTACAATATCCTTTAAGGTAACAGGACCTGAACTGTACACAGTATTACAAGTGTAATTGCACTTGGTATCACTCAGTAGATTCATTGGCTTATCTCACCCACAAATAACTTATTCATGGTTTGTTTAAGAAACCATGAGTTAAACACTTGTTGTCCCACAGATGATCAAACAAGCCATGGATTGTTTCTCCATAGTTTTGTTTGTTTTCCAGCTGTTCTTGCCTCGAGCCTTGTCACTCTGTGAGTGTCTAAGGAAGGGTAACAAAACAAATCATAGCTGAAGAAGGCTGCTGAGTTTGTACATTAACACCAAGCTATCATTAATACAAGTTCATAAGCCAACAAGAAACTATGGCTTCAGATGATGATTTGTTGGCAACAAACCAGTTAAGCTGCTGGACAGTTTGGACAATCAAACCAACCATGTTTTAATAAAACATAGTTTATTGTTGTGCGAACCAGGCCACTGAGGAAGGGGGACCACGGAAATCTCATTCCTGTTGCCTGACCAGTAAAATCACTTAGCAATGGCATCACACCAGAGGGAGAAGTGTCCAATTTTCTTAGGGGCTAGCAGGTTTCTTGCAGTGAGTTGGCACTATAGAGTTGGCCCATGAGCCGTGGTTCACAAGCCCTTGTTTAAAGGTATAGGAGCCTGGACTGCCAGGGAAGAAAAAGCTGGCTACCCTTAACAGTCTACTGTCTGCACAAAGAACACCTCTGTACAACAAACCTCAAGGAAGCCTAACAGTAAATGTGTTTCATTCTGAAGCAAGCCCCAAGGGGTTCCATACAGCTTAACCTTGTAGTAAGCACGCACAGGATAGTTTGCAGCCGTCGTGGCTCAATTTCCGGTTTCTCTCAACCAATTCACCAACAGCCACTAGGAGGCTGCATCCATTCCCTGCCTCTCAGGAAGAACATCACTGCAAGTGAGAGGCCAGCTTGTCCCCCATCCATTGGCCAAAGGAGCAGCAGCTGCAGGGAACTCACTTCCCCATCCCTGCATGAAAGAAAACGGGCCAGATTCAAAGTGTTGGTTCTTACCTATAAAGCCCTAAACGGCATCGGACCGCAATACCTGGTGGAATGCCTCTCTCGCTATGTACCTACCCGTTCACTACGCTCGACGTCGAAGGCCCTTCTCCGGGTCCCAACTCATAAAGAGGCCCGGAGATCAACAACTAGATCTAGGGCCTTCTCGGTGGTCGCCCCCGAACTATGGAATGCCCTCCCAGACGAGATACGCCTGGCGCCTTCTTTGTTATCTTTTCGGCGCCAGGTAAAAACCTACCTTTTCGCCCAGGCTTTTTAAACATTTTAAATTTAATTTTAAACCTAATATGGATTTTAATTTATAAACTCATGGCAATTCTATTTTGGATTTTTATCATGTTATATTTTTCACACTTGCTCATATTTTAATTGTGATTTTATTTGTTGTACACCGCCCTGAGAGCTTTCTGCTATACAGCGGTCTAGAAATGTAATAAAATAAATAAATAAATAAAATAAATAAAACTCAGCCCTGATCTCACCAGTTGCTCTGGGATTGCAGAAGGGGAAAAGATGCTCTGGCGCTCTCCATTGGCCAAAGGAACAAGAGCCACCAACGTCTATTCAGGCAATAACACCAGGATGGGAAGATCACCCCAGCCAGAACCAGATATGTGGTATATGGTGTGTAAAGGGTTAGAGATTATCTGCAACATCTCTCTGAATTTACTCCATGAACAACAGGATCTCTAACTGAGGGAGTCACGCAAAGTTCCAAACACCTAAGTTTGTGCAAGCATCTTAAAATCTATGACATAGTGATCAGTATTTTCCCTTTTGGTTCTGGTGAAGAACTTGTGTCTCTTGTCACATTTTGGGATTGCAGTAAGCCTCAAATTTACTGGTAATGGCTGTTATCTTTTGCTTATGAGCCGCATCACTGAACGATACTAAAAACCTTCCTAGCCTCTTCTTCAGCCACCTGCAGAAATGGGAGTTTGGAATTTGTCATCCTTTATATCTGCACCACAAGCAATGCTGTATACTTCAAAGCCCTGTTTCCAACTAGGGTTGCCAGGTTCCTGGCCTGAGACTGATCCTGTAGAAGAAGAAAAGTCAGCCAAGTGCAGATGTTCTTGCAACATTTTTATCCCTTCTCCCTGCACAACTTTTAAAGATACAGAAGACCTCTTGGAGGCCGGGCCTGGCAACCAAGAGGTCTTCTGTATCTTTAAAAGTTCTGCAGGGGGAAGGGAGAATTCCACCTTGTGGTTTTTTCCCATTACAATGTTGCAAGAACACCTGCACTTGGCTGACTTTCTCTTCTCCCAAAGATACAGGATCAGTCTCAGGCCAGGAACCTGGCAACCCTATTTCCAGTTGTTGGCTGCATTGCCCTGAAGCATCAGCTTCTCTGGAGAGTCTATTTGTGCCATAACTACTGTGCTGGAATGTTAATGGAGAACATGCTCACTTCTGACATCACCCAATATTCTTAAATGGGTCTCTCTCATGCATTTCCTCACACATTTTGCACATGTTCCAGTTGACTACATGCCACAGCAGACTGCAGAACAGCTGTACAGTTGCTTTAATTAAACAGCTGAAAACACAGCACTAGCTGCAAGGCCACTTTACACAGAACTGACCTGGCAGATGGCTGAAACACACACACACACACCATAAATCCCACCGAGTCATAGGAGGGGTAGTGGTTGCAGTTCATCTCCTTTAACTCTTTACATACCATATACCACAAGATATAAATGATTATCACAGTCTTTCGTTCTGGCCTTGAAGAGCTGGTCTCCCTTCTTAACTTTTTTCCTTCACTCCTTTTGCACGGCTTTACTTTTAGTCTGAAGGCTGGGCTTCTTTTATAATTGATGTATGTCACTTTGGGTGACAACAATTTTATTGTGTGTTGATGGAGAACAATGTGGCTTTTGCCGAATATTTGGGTTGCAAACCACCGTGACTACAGCATGTAGCAAGGTGGCAGACAGATTAAAAAATGTAATAGTTATTTTTTAAAACATATCGTCATAAATAAGTAATTACAGTTTTTGATGAAGGGCAACGATGCATTCCCTTCATAAGCCCTTCACCGAAGGAACTACATTTCCCAGCATTCAACTGAGGGCAAACATGTCGACTCCTATAGTTTTTTGGCTTCAGCCCTTGCTGCAATGGTTCTGCAGCAGGGGGCGCTGTTGCCCCTTCCTCTTCCACCAGTACGGAAACAGCCGCCGGGCTAAGATGGCGGCGCCCATGAATCACGGAGCGTGAAGAGAGAGAGGCCTGGATTGTGTACAGAAGCAGATGCCATGAAGCGGGCGGCCTCTATCTCCTCAGCGTCCGGAATTGGCCGGAGCCGCAATGGGAGACGAGGGCGGCAGCAGCAGAAGGCCGACAACCTACAGAAACTGGGGCTGGCGGTGAGGGAGTTCGTGGAGGCGGCTGCTGCGGGGGGAATCGAAAGCGGCGGCGGGTTCTCCTCTCCTCCCGGGGTACCGCTGCAGCACCAGCAGCCCCCGTCAGCGTTGCGGAGCAGGAAGAGCCGCCGGGAGCTGCGGCGAGAAAAACGCAAGCTGAAGCGAAGGCGGCGGCGGCTCTTGGGCGGCGGTGAGACGGCAGCGGAGGTGAAAACCTCTGGAAAGAAGGAGCAGCCGCCGAAGGGGGAGAAGAAGAACAACAAGCCGGTGCTGCCTCCGCTTCCTCAGGCCCCCGAGCGAGGGAAGAGTCTCCCCGCCTCCGAAGGCCAACGAGAGCGACCCGGGAAAGCCTCCCCTTCCGCCTCATCGGCCCTGGCGCGCAAGCGAGCTTTGCTGGCGGCCAACGAGGCGGAGGAGAGGAAGATCCGGCGGTTGGAGAGGCAGCTGGGGCTGAGCAAGCGTCGGAAGAAGAAGCAGGAGCAGCAGGAGGGGCGGAGGGGAGCGGCGGCGGCTTTGCCTCCAAGCTTCGCCAGGGACGGGCTGGGCTACGTGTTGGGAGCTCTGGAGTCGGGAGCCACCTTCTCCGGCCTATACGAGAGCAGCGAGGGAGAAGGAGAGGAGGGAGAAGGGAGGGAAGAGGAGGAGGAGGAGGAGGAAGAAGAGGAGGAGGACTTAGTTGTGGGGGAAGACCCACGAAGCTCAGACGAATCCACTGTGGAAGGAGAAAGTGAAAGCGAAGAGGAAGAAAGTAGGTCCCTCAGCAGCTCAGAGCCTGGAGGCAAGGAACCCACCTCCCCCAGAGACAAGGATGAGGTGTGTACAAAGGTGCCTAAGGGCTGCTTAGGAGGTCTCTGGGATCTGGTGCCATTCAGAGTGGAGAATACTGAGTGAGATGAAGGCGAGTGGTTGCTGAGTGGTAGAGCAGCTGTTTTGCGTGCAGAAGGTCCTTGGTTCAATCCCCAGCATCTTCAGGTAGGGCTAGGAGAGAACTCTACCTGAAACCATGGAGAGCTGCTGCCAGTCATTGTCAGAGATAATGGGCTAGATGGACCAATGCTGTGACTCTGGACCACTTCCTGTGTTTCCTAAGTAGCCTGATTCAAAGCACCTTCATACCTTTTACACATAAGCAACAAGAAGCTCTCGCCCTGGAGAGCTGCAGCCAATTCCCATTTCTTTGACGCATGTATCTGTCAAATGTACATACGTTACCAAATCTGCATTTGTCACAATCACCATTTACGGTTTTAGATACACCTATCGATGTAAAAATTGGAAGATTTTTTTTACCGTATTGGCTAATCACATAATTCCGGAACATTTGTTTTCTACCGAATGACTGGTGCGAAAAGTTTTATGTGGTTAATATTTTACTAAAATGTGCAGCACAGGTTCTCTTTCATTTATAAGTAATCTAAGATCTCAAAATTCAGTAACATTCTCAAATATTAAATTATTTAATGCATCATCTGTCTTCTTTTTTAAAGAATCCTTGCCAAGATGCTACAAAGTATATTCCCCCTCAAATGCGAAGGTCTGAAGAGACAATAGATGCCAAAAAAAGGGAAGAATTGGAAAGGCTGAGGAAAGCATTGAAAGGTCTAACTAACAGGTAATGTTGAAATTCTGCTTACAAGTTTTCCTTACAGAAATCAACCAAGGAAACATGTTTAAGCATTTGCACAGCTACATTTTTTAATTTGGCATTCCAAGTCTTGTATTGGCTTTTCACATTTAATTGGCACCACTTCAAGTACCATGAGAGAAGAGAGGTGGGATATAAAGAAAATAGACTGAGTTGAATAGCTTGTCTGTTTTTTTCTTAAACTGATATATAGGTTTTTCTAAAGCTGTTCTTTAAACAGCCATAAATGTACAATTTGGAAGGAGATATTATTTAATATGATTGGGTGTTATTGATGAAACAGAACATTAAAACAAGCATTTAACTTTCATTCTGTATGATTTGTTTCCCGCCAGGTTGAGTGAACCAAATTTAGCCTCTATAAGTGGACAGTTAGAGGAGTTATACATGGCAAATAGTAGAAAAGATATGAACGAAACACTGACTGATATCGTTATTAGTGTTTGCGTTACAACATCGGCAATGCCTCCCAGGCTGGTGATGGAACATGTACTTTTAGTTAGCATCCTTCACCGAACAGTTGGAATTGAGGTAACTTTTTTTCCTGAGCGTTTCTTTTGCTTCTCGAATGTTAATAACGCTGATTTTCTGGCAGGCCTTTCTTTTTATGTACTGATTTTAGTAGGCCCTGGGCTGCTTTGAGAGGAAGGTTGGGCTATAAATTTAATAAAATAATAATAACTTTCTGTTTGTATGTTTTAATAAGATTTTGGTCATTTTAGATTTTATTGTGCCTTTTTGTCTTTTTAAGCAGTACCATACTGGGTGCTGTTTAGCAGAATGGTGGAATGTATATATAAATTAAATAATTTTTTAGAAATGTTCATTAATTAGTATCCCAGATCTTTGGAATGAAAAGAAAAATGTCAGCAGAGAAAAGTAACTTTCTCCTACAAATTTGCACCAATATATCCTTAGTCACAGTTTTTCGCGATGGTTTTGTCTTTTAAAACTAATGCTCAGATATTTAGTGATTTCTAAAAAGAAAACTTGTTTGTTGTGAGCAACTACAGTTAATCACATAATTGTAGTTTTCCCTCTGGCCTACTGTTTACAATTATCCTCCAACACACCCCAAAATGTATATATATTCCTGCCACTGAGGGTAACACTTCATGCATCTGATGAAGTGGAAAGCTTATGCCATAATGAAATTATTAGTCTTTAAGGTGCCCCAGGAAAGTTTATGTCAATAAATTTATGTCTTTAAGGTGCCCCAAGACTCTTGTTTTTCTGCAGAATACTAACATGACTACATCTCTGAAAAGAGGCCAGTGTATAAACAAAGGAGCATTCCAGGTTTTGTCTAATCCCCCAGTGCCTCTAACAAGTTGACTGAAATATGTAGGAAAACGGGTCCATTAAATATTCTTTATTCAATATTTTCTAAAATTTCTACCCCACTTTTTGCCTCAAGAGGGCAAACCTGAAATGACCTCAGGGTTTACTGTAATACAACACAACAATACAATAAACACATTGCTGTTGGCAATTTGAAAGTCAGTGTGGTGGAATGGACTAAGGGAGGAGAGGCTTGAGTTCAAATTCCGTCTCTCAGCTGTACCAACTGCATAGGGTTGTTATGAAGATAAAATCACGGGACAAAATCATGTATGCTATCCTGAGGTCCTTGAGGAAGGCAGGATATAAATGTAGTAAGTAGAAACAGGGCATAGGTGCATATGACTATAGTCCTTTGCATAATCATTGTTCCAAATTTCTACAGTCACAGCTTAATTTTAATAACTGGCATGCTCTGTCCATGGTAAGTCTGTTTTCACAAGTGACACAAGTAGTTTTTTTCAGTTTCTTTATATGTGAATCATTGAACAGCTACATTTGTTTTTTTTAAAAAACTTTATGTAGTATAGCTCATTAACCTTTGTAAGCGAGCCATTCCAAACTAAAAGCCATCCAAATATCATTTTGAAATACTCTTGAGTAAGAGGACTTGCTTGTCTAATGTGAGAGTTAGTAATCTTATGGTATAGCATGGTAGCAAGTATTCACTATTACATGCCTTTTAAATTTTTGGTCACCAAATTTTAGGATCACAACATTAGATATAAATTGTAGTGCGGTTCATTGATCAGTTATGTATGCGTTTGTGTGTTAACTGTTCCAGGTTGGTGCTCATTTTTTGGAAACTGTGGTGAGGAAATTTGATGAAGTCTACAAAATTGACACTGAAGGGAAAGAATGTGAGAACGTGCTTGCCTTAATTGCTCATTTGTATAACTTTCATGTGGTGCATTCATTGCTGATATTTGACATCTTAAAGAAGCTTGTTAGCACTTTTTCTGAAAAAGATATTGAGCTAATTCTGCTGCTGCTGAAAAATGTGGGCTTTTCCTTGAGGAAAGATGATGCTTTGGCACTGAAAGAACTTATCATGGAGGCCCAGAAAAAAGCAAACGCAGTAGGAAAGCAGTACCAGGACCAGTCAAAGGTATGAGTGCATGTTTAAAGTATCTTTTTGTGAGAACTTTTTCAATGAAAGGTACAGTCCAATGCTTTCTATCCACGGATAGAATCCATTATTGGAACGGGGGAGGGTGGGGTTTTTTGGCAATTCCCACCACCATTCACATTCCCTCCATAGCAGATTTAGGGGGCACTGGAGGAGGAGGAGGCATCCCTGAAAATTAGCTCCTTCTCCTTGTTCCACCAGTGGATGGAAAGCATTGAATACCACCCAAAAAAGCAGATTTTGGCAGGAGCTTTAATATTTCTATGGTTGCCCAATGCAGCCCGCATTTAGATATGATGGGTTCTGTTGCCTGAAGACTGATTGGACCGTAAAGTTGTGCCTCTATTCTGTCAGTAGTGTTGGGTGTGGAGAGCAATAACATATCAGTGCTCCTGTCTAATCAAGCACAATGAAGTGCTGGGGACCACACTTCTGGGCCTTCCCATAGTGCTTGACCTCCTGTACAAACCAGATGAAAACGTACAACACAGTAAACAAACTACATGGTTCACATTATTTCAGTAAAACAGTCCTGTAAGGATGGTCAATTTTACTTTTTTATATATACTGTGGATGGAGAGCTGAGGCTAAGGGAGAGGGCCTAAAGCAATTACCTAAAGCAGTTTCAGGCTTCCTCATTCACAGCTCTTAGCTGCTATCCTATAGTAGCTCCTGGTCATGACACTGAGACATATTTGTCCTGCCTCGCACCCAAGGCATGACAACAGAGGTGCTTACTTGTGAGTAAGAGAAAGACCTTTATTAAAGCAGAGGTGCTGCAGGGGGCAAGAACTTAACTTGGCTGCAGAGCTCCTACAAACAGGATGGAGGAGTTAAGGTAGTAGCAAGACCAGGAATTTGGAGTCCAAGATCAGGGCACAAACTTCAAAAAAAGTGTGAGAGCAGCAATGTTTTCCAGGCAAGTTCTCGTGCCTACCCGGCAAGCTGTATACCCAAGGCAGGGTGCTACTCACCAGAATTAGGTAGCACGGGTGGCTGGCATCCAAAAAGGCAGAGATGGGGGGGGAACCCCAAGATGCTGGAGACAAAGGAATATGAGTAAAAAATTCCAAATCGATTTATTGAGAGAATGAGCCCAACGCATTTCGGCCACATAAAACTCGGCCTTCGTCAGGGGCAAATGTGAAAACTGTATCCAAAGTCGTCTTTTAAACAAATTGTACAAATATTGCAAAAAGCTTTGTGAAGCTCCAGCCGCCAAGGCACTCTCTTCCTCGCATAGAGGGTAAGAGCAGCTGGGACCTCTATTCTAGCACTACCTTCTGACAAGGGCAGGCTTTCCCCAGACAGGCTTCCCCTCCCCATTCCTCCTCATCTGCCTCTTTATCTTGCGCTAGAGGCTGCCATCCCAGGTCTGTGCCTGAAGGCTCTGAGTACTTGATAACAATATTGCACTCAAATAAAGCCATGTGTTTAGACACACATTCAAATGATGTTAGCATCCAGGTCTGTACAAGACTTCATGAAACGAAAGACAAAAAGTTGTGCCACAATATTTGACTTTTTACAATTTGAGCATTCCCTGGAAAACATGTCAACTAGAGCTTTTTATATTTCTGAAGAAGGAATGTAGCTCTCCATAAATATTTTGTACATTGCCTTCAGATCTATACGTGGAAGGCAAAAAGTTAATAATAAATCGGTCACATTTGTTTCTGTTTTCATATTTTAATATCAGTCTTAGGGATGGATATAAAATCACGTTGATTCTAGTCCGATTTTCATTATGCTAGAGATCTTTGCCATTTTAGGTACTGGAACAATAATGCAGACTTCCTGTCTTTTTCAAAAGGTATGCTTCATGTTGGAGACTATGCTGGCACTAAAAAATAACGACATGAGAAAAATCCCTGGTTATGATCCTGAGCCAGTTGAGAAATTAAGAAAGCTGCTGAGGACACTGGTAAAATACAGGAAAAACCATATTGCTATATTTCTTTCAGGATTGTACACTATCAGTGAAGTCTGAGCAATATTAAATGCTGCTGCTAAGATCACAGGCCTTAGGACCTACTTACATAGAACAGTTGACAGACTTAGCGCAACCAGGTTTGGTTTTGTAGAAGGAGGATTGGCTGCTGAGTTTGACATTTGTTAAAAAAAAAAAAAGAGGTGCGCAAGAACACTTTCAGTTCAAGTAAACCACAGTGTCTGTTTCCATCATCTCTACTTCCAGATGGACCTGGAAGAAGTCTTAACTATGTTGACAACTGGGTAAAAGACTCTTTATATTTAAAATTCTTCTCTAACAAAACATTCTTCTCTTCTGTAAGGTTCATAATAGCAGTTCTGGAAAAGAAGCTCAACTTCGAGTATCATTGGAATCTCTCCTCAGTGCTGATCGAGTTGGTCGGTGGTGGATTGTTGGATCCTCTTGGAGTGGAGCTCCAATGATTGATGGCACCAGCAGCAAAATTCAACAAATACTACCTGAAGGAAAGGTAAATGTAATATGTTTAGGCCTCATCTTGAATACTGCGTCCAGTTCTGGTATCCGCACTTCAAGAAGGATGCAGACAAACTGGAACAGGTTCAGAGGAGGGCAACAAGTATGATCAGGGGACTAGAAACCAAGCCCTATGAGGAGAGACTGAAAGAACTGGGCATGTTTTGTTGGAAGTGGGGCAAGAGCAACTCCTGTTTTGTTCTTTCATTTATGTTCCAGAAGGGAGATAGAGTAAGGGTCCTCCAGATGGATAGGCTTGATTACCTTTACCTGTGATGCTCTGACTGACTTCCTTCCCTTGTTAGACTGATACGTCTTAAGGGAAACTTATTTGCTCCTCCTCCTTCTGCCCTCTCTTCTCCGACTGTCCCGGAGAGAGGAGTCACCTTTTGTCTCTGCTCTCTCTCTCCTAGCCATGAGGGCAACTCCCATGCCTGGGCATTGCACCTCCAAGTTAGTTAGTTAGTTAGAACTAGGTATGCCTTTCTCTCTACTATGTATTTCTATAAATAAAGTAGCTTTTCTTATTTTACTAAGTCTCAGTGATCTCAATGCAGGGTAAAAGCCTGCTTTTTTAGGTAAATGCACACACACGCTGGCACACACGCATTTCAGACCGCTGTTACTCTCTGCTTAACTAATTAACTAATTTAGCACCACAACAATCTGGACACACCAAACTACAGGCTGCTTGTTGTTCTAAAGAAAAAGCAATCACAGGACCCCAATCTAGACTTAGGGGACTGGGCCAGTTTCCTGCTGAAGATATAAAACTAACTGCTGTTTGCAAACAATCCCGTACATAGACAAATAGAAAAAGGGGCTTCTCAGCAGAAAACTGGTGCTGTGCTGTCCAGTCCAGATTGGAAGTATGTTCCAGATCAAAGAAGAAGTTACCAGAACATTTGAATGTACAGTAGGGCCCCACTCATATGGCAGGTTACGTTCCAGGCCCCTGCCGGAAAGTGAAAACCGGCGGAAAGGGGCCCTACTGTATTCCAGCCGCTGTGCTCCAGCTGACAGTGATCAGCTTTATAGCGCAAGCTCCCCTCACTACAGCTCATCAGCTATAGCGTGTGATCAGCTGTAGCGCTACGGCTGGAGCTGCCCGCGCTACAGCTGATCGCCCCACTGGCGCCGCCATATTAGCAGGTCCCTACT